>NC_088900.1:1594899-1898313 GCF_037157495.1 Lathamus discolor
ATGTCAGGGAGTGCAATGACCATGGGCAATTCCTGTTGCAATTGGGGTGAAAGAGGGGAGATCAAGATGGGATCTAAGGCAGAAGTTCTTCCCTGTGAGGGTGCTGAGGCGCTGGCCCAGGGTGCCCAGAGAAGCTGTGGCTGCCCCATCCCTGGCAGTGCTCAAGGACGGGGCTTGGAGCAACCTGCTCTAGTGAAAGGTGTCCCTGCCCATGGCTTTAAGGATGAGCCTTGAGGTCCCTTCCAACCCAAACCATGAAGGGACGAGGGGTGGATTGTGCAAGCTGTCCACTTTCATTTGGGGTTGTGATGATGCTGCTTTGATTTTGGCACAGAGAATTCTTCATTTTTGTGGATGACAGTAAAGATTGTGTAATGAATGTGCATTTGAATGATAAGGGTTATAGACGTGATTCACAGAAGCAAGGAGTGGAGCGTATTGGGTTTGTGTGGCAAGGGTTTCGTATCGTGTGCTGGAGCGCGATCCTGGCAGGAATTGTGGCCCCATGGTGGGAGAAGCCCACACTGAAGAAGGTTTTCTGGCAGGATTTGTGACCCCATGGGGGCCCCACACTGGAGCCCTCTGTTCCTGAAGGATGCACCCCATTGAAGGGACCCAGGCTGGAGCAGGGGAGGAGTGTGAGGAGTCCATCCCATGAAGAGGAAGGAGCAGCAGAGACAACGTGTGACCAGAACCCCCATTCCCTGTCCCTCATGTGCTGTTGTGGGAGAGGAGGTAGAGAACTTGGGAGTGAAGTAGAGCCTGGGAAGAAGGGAGGAATGGGACAATGATTCTGAGATTTGGTTTTATTTCTCATTATCCTGTTCTGATTTGATTGGCAAGAAATTAAACGAATTGCCCCAAATCAGGTCTGTTTTATCCATGATGGTAAGTGGCGAGTGAGCTCTCCCCATCCTTATCTCAACCCATGAGCCTTTCATTCTATTTTCTTCCCCCTCTCCAGATGAAGAAGGCAGTGATGGAGTGGCTTTGGTGTCTGATCATCCAGGGTCAACTCACTACCCTCCATGAACTGCAACAAGACACTTCACCTCCCCAAACCACCCTATAAAACACTCAGTGCCAGAGCTCATTCAGCCTCAAAACCCAAGAGAAACACGAGAAAAACCTTTGTGGAGCCATTGAAACTGCTGCTCCGGATTCATCCCCAACTGCACCATGAACCACACTGACCAGCTTTAGGTTTCTGGAGTGAATCCGATCACCCAGCAACTGCCAGTTGGGAGCTGAAGGGTTTCCTTGAATTCTATTAGCGGGATAATCTCCACACCCTGGCTCAGGGAGCAAGGGGAGGTCTGAACTCCATTACCAAAGTTGATAGAGCAGATGGATGTAAAGCTGCCCAGGACAATGGATGCTCTGCAGAAGTCCATGAGCTAAGCAGGGCAAACACGGAGGAAACCATCCGAGATTGCTGAGTGGGTCTGCTGAAATGCAAAGGACTCTGCTTAATTCCTAATGGAAGTTTGTTCAAGCTTTAGCAAAGGACAAAGCCTTCCCCTCTGCAAGGAGCTTGATGCTCTTGCCAAGTACAACAATCTCTGGATTTTGTAGCTTGCCCAGTTCCAGCAGGCCAAATCCTCAAATAATACTTAAAAGATATTCTCCGAGGCTGCTCGGCTCGGAACACGGGAAGCTGCTGTCAGAGCTTGCTATAAGGAAGCTTGCACAGGCTTCCTATCTGAGGGGCAAGCAGCTCTTTGGCAGGCTGGCCTCAAACGAAGCTTTCAAAGGGTGGCTAATGAGATTCCTTCCTCTCCTTTCAGCCCCTTCACAAACGCCTGATTGAGGGTGAGACCTTGTGGACTCGAGCGTTTCTTTGGGTTCCCCTTACAATGTACGGAGGGAGAGGTCCCGGGAGCTCTTTATTCTGCTACAAGGTTTGATTCAGGGATCCCAATGCCTCCATCCGCCAGCCCTGATGCTCTCCTCAGCACAGAAACGGCAAAGCTGCGAGTATCAACTTCCCAAATCAATAACGAAGCATGGAGCTGTCTAGTTTCTCCCAGACGAGTCATCGAGACGAGGATTTTTGCCACATTAACCATCTTATTCCTCCACTGACGGATTAGTTACTATGCAGGAATGTGTGTACCTCCATTAGGAAAGGAAAGCGATGATGGAAGCATGCGTTTCTCCGGGTTAATCTTGCATTTTGGCATTGTTATTTATAAACCCAACACACAGTCTGCAAACACGCCGCATCCTGATGGGAAAGGCAAAGGCGCACAATTCCCAGGCTCCATAGGGAAAGAGGCTCACCCCAAAACACATTTCATAGACTCCCAGACTGGTTTGGGTTGGAAAGGACCTTAAGATCATCCTGTTCCAACCCCCTGCCATGGGTAGGGACACCTTCCACTAGAGCGGGTCCCCTTGTACCATCCCTCTTGGCTGCTCAGCAATGCCTCTCAGGTTGGCACCTCATGCTCTGCCTCTATCCCTCAGCCACGCTGCAACCCCGGCAAGGCTTTGGTCACAGCCACGTTCCTCCTCCAGCACCGCTGATTCCCCTCAAGCGCAGCAACCAGATAAGACCTTTATCAGCTATTTCTCTTCTGCAACAGGGAGAACACAGGGGGAAATTCAAAGAGGTTGGAGTTGGACTTCATAAAAAGGGCTGATTACCCGCTTCACGAACCGGAGCAAACAACAGAAGCAGCTCCCTCAGCCTCTCTGCTTTCCCCAGGTTGGCTTAGAGGAGGGATGCTCAAACAGGGAGAGAGCTGCCCTGCTTCCTTCTCCCCCTTCCCCAGCCAAGTGACATCTCTATTAGTCCTTCAGAGGCTCCCCAAACCTGTGGCTCCCTGCCTGGTTGTCCTCCGTACAACGTGTGGAGCATCTCTGCATTTCAACCACTGAGCTGAAATTCCTTCAGGGAAATCCTTAGGGACCAGAAGGCTTGAGAACCCCTCTGCTGCATAGCAAGCATCTCCCAAGGGAGCTATTTCCTCGCCCTGCTTTGCACATGTTGAAGAGAGCAGGGGACGTGGTGTGGCTCAGACCTGAGTGTCACGTCCGAGTCTCACTTAAAAATGAATGGTTTCTTCTATTTCCCTGAGGAGAAAGGAGCTCACACCTGCACAGACACACGCACACACAATCAATAAGTCATTGGGGCTCAGGGAACAGCTCTTTTAATTACAACTCTCCTCCTCGCTGGATGCAGGGCAGGGTCTGCAGGCTGGCAAGATGATGCTGCAGCGGCACATGGGGAAGAACAGTCCCAAGGGATGTATAAGCACCAGGGGGACCAGAAGGGATGCTGGAGGTAGAGGGGAAAAAATCACCCAGTTCCTCACGTAGGGACTGCCCAGATCAGATCCTGCACCCAACAAGTGCAGCTGATGCCTCTCCTTACCTCGGTGTGAACCTCAAGCTAGACAGCACCGCGCTTGCTATTTATCATAAAGGGACTTAATCCAAAGAACCTTTTGCTGCTGGCTTGATCCATCGCATTTGTCTGCTGATCTCTCCCCATCTCATCTCGCATTCAGCACAGCCTCCCCTGAGCTGCAGCTGGTTTGTGAGCAGCAGGCATAAATCCTGATTTAATACCTGCGAACGGGGGGCAGCGCCCTTTTCTAGGGAGCAACAGCCGGAGAGATTCCTTTGCAAGGATGCTGCCAGTCCCATGGGATGCAGATCCCCCAAAAAGCATCGCTAGAAGAAAGGCTGTGTCTTCACCCTGAGTCTCCCCTGGATTCAGCCAGCTCCCCCATCCCTCCTCCCTCTTCACCCGCTCCTTCTTTAACTCTGTTTCCAAGTGCTGAGTTACTATCAAGGAAGGTTTAATAGGATCCGGGATTTTAAAGCCACAGGCAACACAGTCTGGGCCTTTTATGGTTAGTAATGAATAAAAGAACCCAAATCACCTTTCCCCCCCCCCCCCCCCCCCCCCGTTCTCTCTTAACAGTCTCTGCCTACAAATTAAAGTCATTGTGCTCCTCTCTCTGTCGCACTCCTTTTGTCTTCCTCTAACACCATCCAGCCCATGCAGCACGAGTCCAAGATGTGCTGTACCTTGCTTCCCTTACCCCCTTGTCTTTTATTTGGCAATACTGACCCCTTTTTCCTCTCCATTTGCTCTAATTTTTACACCACCTTTTCTCCTTCCCCCTATTTTTTCCCTTTCTTACCCCCAAATTATCCTGCGAGAAATGACATTTTGGAGCCGTGCTGCAGAATGAAGCCCTTGACTCCTTCCCGTAGGGCTGGCAAGCAGCCCTTCACGCTACAAAAAGCCAAAATTGCTACTATCTTGTCACCCATGCTGGTTATTTTTAGCACCCTTTCCCTTAAAGCACCAGCTCCCTGAATCATGTGATGGCACCAGGAATCTTCTCTCCCATCTCCAAAAGTTTCATGCCCTCACAGCTGCTGAGAAGTGCTGGGAAATATGAGTCAGGCTTTCAAAAGCACGCAGCCAGACTGAGCTTAAGTGCATCTTGTTGAAACCATAACTCAGAGGGGCACCTAACCCCACTTATTAAGCACTCCTAATTCAATGCTGGGGAGAATCAGCCATCCCAATGCTGTCAGGTGGCTTCCCTCCCTTGATTAAGACAGCACGGAAGATCTTCATATCCTTTGGGTGAAGCATTGGCTCCGTTGGACGTTTTTTCATTAGCTTCCCCCTAAATAAGATTTCAAGACTTGGCATTTACCACCGGAGCAGAATGAAGAAATCAACGGGAAGACAAACCCTTTTGGTAACCACAAGTGGATTTCAAGGCAAAACACACTCTCTTATCTTCACATTTATCTTTAGCCCATTGATAAAGCGCTATCGATGTCCGGCAGCTATCTGATAGCACACTAACAGCTCTATTTGTAGCTTGCAGTGAGATAGCCCTGCTCTCTCCCCTCCTCACCGGCAGATTTTGTATGACAGGAACACTACACGACCTTTTCTTCCACTTTTTCACCCACCCTGGACTTGTTCTGCATGCAGAAATGCTCAACCTCAGCGAGCCCTAAATAGCCCCTGGATCCTGGTTAACTGGGAAGTACAGCCTTATAATATATAAGCCAAGAAGGAAAAGGACAAGAAGAGGAAAAAGTTGAGCCTTCTGATCTCCATCTCATCTCTCTACAAGTTCCTGCCTCATATTTACCCTTCTCACATGTGCTTTGAATTTTTCCTCTGTAAAGCATAAGGAGATGGGCTGAACGACGCAGGATATAGAAGTACACAGTTTACTACTGCTATTTATTATTAATAACAATAATGCTAACTCTGCCCTTGTGAGCACCTCGAGGAGGGAAATAGTGTTTGTAAATGTCAATAAGCAGTTGCCCAAAGTGCCCAGGCACATAAAGCAGCTCCTTTCCTGTGTTGTTAAGTGGAGGCACATCCCTGTTTCCGTCCCCTTTGGTCACCACATCCTTTCCCTGCATGTGGGACATAACTGGGTAGGTGCTTCCTTCATCCCCCCCGGAAAGTCTCCTCAAACTAGCCCCAAAATACTATTTCCCTACACTTGAACCTCCTCTTAGCATTCCTTCCAAAATAACCCCGAGTTAAGCAGTTTTGATTTCCAGTGCAGTGTGTTTGTCACCCCTTATGTCAAATGACCCACTCCAACATAAAAAAAGGCATTTTTGTCTTTTATTTTCCATGTTTTCCCTTTCCCCCAACTTGAGAGCCCTGGGATGAATGGGGAAATGATTTCAGATGTCCTAAAAGAGGCATTATTACTTGTGCAGTAAAAATGAGCGTGGAATTCGTTCCGGCTGCCACAAGAAGAGAGATCCCATGTCTAGCTGACCACAAAGGCTATGTAGGTCATTAACACTTCAGGGGTATCAGAGCAGCACAAGGAGTTTGTCCAAGCTCCATCTGCCTCATGGTACCACCACCACAACCACCAAGGCCACCGTGGCAGCTCTTGGTGGTGGGGACATTTGGGATCCTTCCCTTTTGGGACCAAAACCTTTTCATGCAAAGTCCCTGGGATTTTAGATACACTATTTGGGATCCACGAAGATTCACCTTCCAGCATAAGGATTTGTTGGAATGCTGCTGCCTGCCAGAATATGGCTGCACTAAAGGACAGCTGATGCCTGACATTTATCTTCATGACTGAAGACTGTAGACCACAGAACATGAGAGGCAGAGTTAGTTATCTTCTCCTTACCCATGATTGACAGTACATGCCAGGAAAGATTAGTTATTCTGCATCATATACATGCCACGCATGTTTTCAATTCTCCTGCTGCTCCAGTACTATTTTCAGGCGCAGTTGTAATAAATCAAATGTACTTGCTTTGCCTGAAGAAGAGACTCTGCAATCATGAGAAGACCTGCTGGTCACCCACTGTACCTACTTCATGTGTCCTCAGCCCAACCAGGGACTTCCCTGCTCTCTATGACCACAATACCTTAATTTCAGCTAAAATGATAATTGAATCCATGTGCTGTTTGTGCTGCACTTTCCATTGTGATGGATCCAACAAGACAAGCTAATAAGTGATTCTATGAAACCTGGAAGATGCTGGAAGTGCCACCTTTGCCAGCAGATATCAAATACAACTCTCTGGAATAATATAAGCTGCCCACTCTTCCTCACAGAACATCACATCCCTAAAGTCACTGGACTCACTGTCCTTGGGAATCAACTGTTATCTCTAGTCAAGGAGCAATGATACCACATCTTGACCCTTCTGCCTGGTTGCTCTTTTGGTATCACCCTGCCTTGCTTTGCTATTCTCTTTTTGGGGTCCATGCCAAACAGCAACCAAGCTAACTGATTCCAACCCAAAACATTGGGACCACTTGAAAACCATTTTCAGGTCAAGGCAGTTATCATCTGTGCTTTGTTTCATCCCTATCCCCATGTCACTGCTGGTGTTTGCAGCTAGTCCTGCAAGCTGTCAAGGGGAAGCATGGAGAAGCCTGCAACATCTCCGGAGGGGCACCACGTCCCTTCCTAATGGCTTTCATGTCTTCCTGTCTCTTTAAATAATTGAAATCTCTTCGTTGCTGAGTACATCTAAGCAAAGAGGGCACTAAAAGTTTTAAACCTCTCTGGGGACACCAGGGCCAGGAAATCTACACAACTCACAAGATGTCCTGCCACCAAAGTACCTTGTCTCCTGCAACGAGACCAACTATGCCGCTCCTCCGAGCTTGCTCGCCTTAATGGCTGCTCTCTCAGGATGCTTGTTGCTACGACAGGAAAGGCGTCCTCCTTTACTCAGAACAGCGTTTCCAAATCCAGTTGAAATAATCATTTCAGAGTAGAGCATGATGTCTACAAAGTGCTCCTCCAGGGAGAAGGGGCAGCAGGGTAACTTGAGGTTCCTGTCAATCAGGAAGCACAGCACATAGCCGCACGTGGCTGGTCCTTACAAGATGCATTACCCTGCCTAAAGCAGCTGTAGCCACAGAGAGGCAGTTCGCATCTTTCTGCCCCATGAATTCCCCAAGAGGAAAGAAGACCCAAATGGCTGCCCAAAGAAGTGGTAAATGCTCCATCCCCGGCAGTGCTCAAGGCAGGTTGGACAGAGCCTTGGGCAACATCGTCTAGTATGAAGTGTCCCTGCCCATGGCAGGGGCTTAGAACTGGATCATCTTAAGGCCCTTTCCAACCCAAACCATTCTACGATTCTATGACCCAAAGGGCATGTTTTCCTCCCTTGTATCAGAAGGCAACCCCTCTACAACTACAAGAGGTCAGGACATGGCAACCAGGAGAAAGCCAGTGGTCAGATCAGCAGCATAGGTTGACTGTGGGTGTTGCTTGCTCAGGAGGCATCACTCAAGTTAGAATCAGGTCTAAGTCTTGCCCTGAAAGTCCATGTATCTTTGGGTATATGCCTTATTAAATCTTCTCTTATTAGAGACCCCAACAGCTTGCTAATGGCCCCCAAATGGTGAAATAATCATATTCCCTGTCTTACACACGACATATTCCCTGTCTTACACACGAAGAAGGTGAACACCAGAGGGGGCTGAGGCACACAAGGGCCCGGGAGAAATGACCCCAAACGAATGTCCTTTGCCTCAAACACCAGTTCAGCCTTCCGCTAACTAAATCCCTGTGCATCACTCCTGCTGTAAATAACTATCCATTTATAACTCGTTGTAATTACCTGCTATCTCTGTGGCCCGCCTTCATGAGGTAGTCTCTCTGCAATTATAGTTAAGTGCCTTGATTGCTACTGCATATTTCAAGAAACTTCAGCAAAAAAAGACACAAGACAGGATAGTCTCACAAGGAGCCATATGGGGACCAACACAGGAAGAGTTAGCATAGAAGCATGTGATTCATGTTTCATTCTTGCCACCACAGTAAGACTTTCGCATGTGAAAGCCCTACCAGAAGCACAGACCCGAATCTTGACCACTTCTGTAGCAGGCCATGAAGCTTTTTGAACAGAAAAACCCTGAGAAGCAGCTGAAATGGTCCCCTGCGGATGTTCCTGGTTGTAACAGCAGGTTTACATCCTACTACCTGCACTAACTTTAACCTATAATCCACTTATCCTCAGCCAGGCTTGAAATGACGCAGGGTGGGACATCGGGGTATTGATTTAGTGAAAGCAAGCAAGACCCAAGGGCTGTCCCTAAAACCTGAGCAGTCATTAGTGATACCAAAACACTCCCATCCCTGCCATGGCATTTCAATACCGGCCCATATGGCAAGCCCAGCTCTGAATGCCACCACAAGCCAGTGTCCTCAGTTGCCCTCTGTTCATCCTGCTATTCCCCCCTTGCCTGTGTCTCCTGGCTCCCAGTGCTGCCCTGATGGTGTTACAATCCCTAACTGCTCCTCAATGGGAAGGTCAAGCAAAGCAAAGCCTCAACCACAAACCCTCAGCTCACCTCCTTTCAGAAGGCCATAAATCACTAGGGGCTGTCAGGATGATAAGGCAGCCCAGCCTCTATAATAAGGAGGATATTCAAGCTAATAACTTCCCATTAAGCTCCTTGGAGCTGGATGTTTTCCATGCTTTTCTGCAGGCCTGCTGCCAGGGCTTGTTTGCTCCCCTTACCCAGCTAACTCTTGAAGGGCTATGGCTTGAGGCACTGTTGTAAAAGAAGCCCTGCCTGGAAATCCTTGGCAAAGCTGGGCAGAGAAACCACAAGCTCTGGGTTTTTGCTCTGGTGCCAGGTTAGCCTTCCTCCTCCAAAGGAGGATGACAGCATTCAATGCTCATTTAAGCAGAATAACATGGAAATGAAAGAACCATCTCCATCACTGCTGACCAAGATATCGACGGCAAGCTTGTTGACAGTGTGCTCAAGGCAGAGCCAGGGAAGGCCAGCCAGGATGCTACTGATTCTAGGATCCTACATTCCACTCTTTCTCCCCCTGAAGGAGCTCACTAACCTTCAAATGCCCTTCATCACAAACTGAGAGGTGAACCATGAGCATTCTCAAGCTCAGGGTTAGTTTATGACACTGAGCTGAGTATCTATATTTGCATCCCTCTGCTTCTGCAACCCATCCTATGCCTCCTGCCCACCCTTCCCAGCATCTTCTCCCAAAGCACTCCGTGTCCCATGTTTCTCAAAGAGGGTGAAACTGGGCTGGAGTTCTTTGGGGTTACCTTCACCTCACAAAATGTGCTTGAGACAAAAACTTTCTGAGCCATTAATGCTTCATGAAAATTTTACAAGGTTTCTGCTAAAGGAAGGCAAACAAACAGAGATGGTGTCGGCATCCAGGCACTCTTTAAATCAAACATTCTTTCTCTAATGCATTAGTTTTTATAGTACCCATCAGGAAAGCAATCAAGCATGAAGCCCACAACTCCCAGTGCCTCCACTTTCAGCATCCCAATGTTTCCCAGCTCTGGACATGCATTCCCAGTGCTCCCATCAACCCCCTGCTGGCTACAAGAGTGTGTCCCACACTGCAAACCACCATCCAGAAAGCCAAGGGCACAGCATCCTGACAAGGATCCTGAGCTCCAGGAGAGGTACTTGGATTGAGTTAATTAACTTTACAACACCAACATCCAGAACCAGAGTGGGATCGATGCATAGAGTGCATGGGGACTCAGAGCATCCTCCAAGCACGTGGGGATGGGTGAGGGAGTCAAGAAGCTCCCATCCTTCTCTAATAAAGCAGGAGCCACAGTAGCATAAACAGCTCCTTCATTAAAAAGCAGAGCCTGGACTGCTTTTCCAGCAGGGAATGGTGCAGCACGGCTGGGCTAGCAACAAGAGATTTGCCATTAAACCAGCAGCTGAGGTCTAGTCCAAGCAGAAACATTTGGAAACCGGGTACCTGAGTCAGCTCGAGACCTGTCTAATAAGTCTGGGAAAATGTCAAAGGTATTTCTGCACTATTCACTATCCAAAAAAGCCCCAATAATCCTTTTTTTTCATCCCTTGTTTGTGTGTTCGGTTATTTTTTTTCCGAGAGCTTCCCATTTGCTGCAGACGCGTTGTGCTGCAAAAGTACATCCTTCCCCAAATCAGGCTTCTTCATAAGCAGTATATTAAAAACCAACCCCCCATAGAAAACTCTGCAACTGAATCCAAAGCAGAGTTATTGAAGAGCTGCACAGTGACAGCTAGCGATGAGAAACAAGAACACGAAAGGGGGGGCATTAAATATCTAGCATCAAATGTGTACCTATAAAATATACATAAGCTTCATAAATCAACATTATATCTAGATATACAACCTTAAATATATATTATTCAGCTTCAAACATCAATTTGAAAGCCAGTTTTCATGTATAAATGGGGTTTTGGCTCTCTCTTCTACTTGATATGGGTCCCTGAAAAGGGAAATGTTGGTTTTCCTGAAGAACTATGTAGAGATTTGGGATAATTCCGAAGGGATGGGCTGTGGGGTGGAAGACTGAAGGAAGCAAGCAAAGCTGGTGATGGAGCCACCAGCATCTTGGATACCAGCAGCAAGATCCATGCCTATTCCTGCTCCTCTTCCCAGGGAGGAAACAAACCCTTTTGACTGGAGCTGCTTTTAGTGGAGTAGCACCCTGTTTCCCAGCACTATTAATCCCCTCAAAAGCTCACTTCACACCCCACTATTCACAGCCTGGTCATGCTCCATCCCTAAGGAAGAGCTTCACAGACTGGCAGCGAAAGCATCAGAGCTACCAAATAAAGCCAGAAGGGACAGCTTCTCCCATCCATCTTCCCCATGGCTATTCCACAGAGCTCTCTGTGGACATCTAAGCTGGTTAAATAAATAGGGGCCTCCTAGAATTCACACTGGGGGTAAGTCACATTAGGGAAGCTTCATTTCCACCTCATTTTTCTTCCGCTCTTCTCCTCTCCATCTCCCAGGCTCCAGCCAGAGCTTTAGCAAAGAGAAACAGGAGAGAAACACAAGGCAAAGAGAAGAAATCATCAGCAATAAAGCCTTTGCTGCCTCCATCCCTACTCTGGAGAGGCTGGGAGGCTGGTTAATGCATGTCAGTTCTGTTTCCATTGAAGAAAATGAAAATCAATGAAAGCCTCTTAGGCAGACAAGGCACAGCCACGCGCCTCGTGCTGCTTCACCTCTTTGGCACACACCACCCCAGCCTGAAAAGGAGCTTGCACCCACATCACCCAAGACAAGAAGCAGAGCCAAGAAGCCCTATAGGTTCCTATAGGGAAACGGAGCATCCCTAAAACCCAGCCCTCGATGCTGCTTCTTCACTTCCAGATGCTTATTCCTATGGATTTCTGCAGCAGACTTTGTGCTGGAGTGGGAAGATCCTCCTCTCCAAGTGCCACATTGCTGCAGATGCAATTAGAAAGGATGCAGTTATAAAGATCAAATTCTCTTCTGAACGCTTTTGGGTTTGGTTTGGGGGTTTTTATGCTCCTGTGGTTTTGCCACACTGACACAAATGATGCTTTGCTGGCAGAAGGGGCCAGCTCCGGGTGGTCTCCGCAGCACTGGAGTCTGATTTTTCCCTTAGTGCTAATGCATTTTAGCCTCTCATGCAGAAAAGATGCAGCTCAGACATTTCGTTAGCACTCAAAAGAATACTAATGAACTCGCAGGTTGCTGGGTGAGGTACCTAATGACAAGCCACGTGCAGAGTTGCTTAGCTGGAAGTTCGAGGGATGAGAAACAAATGGACTACAAGATAAAATCACCAAGAAAACCCATTTCTTCCCCTTTTTCTGCTTACTGAAGTATCAGGTGCTCTCCTGCTGCTTAACACCCTTCCCTAGCTCAATCACAATGCCCTGATCAATGCTAGGTATTCCCTATTTTGATCCTATGGCTTCCTCTATGGTTTGAGCTGGGATTTATCACCTCAACATGCAAGCTAGCCATTCGGGCCCTTTTTTGTAGGAAATGGAGAGAAAAAGGCACTGCTAGGACACAATCTGTCTGACCTGTTTCAGACACCTGCCTTAGACTGGGATGAATTGCACCTTAAAAAGGCCCATTGCTTCTGCAGCAACTACAAAAGGGGACTAGACAAACACACTCAGATGCAGACATCCATCATCTCAGATACCTGCAGTCACAGGAGCAAGAAGCCCAGACTGCTTCTGCTTTTCTGGAGCCATCTGTGGGCTCCTACAGGAATGTTAATGGATCAAGAGGCACCCAGCCCTTGAGGTGGGTTTTGATAGTTCCTTTGCTTTTGCTCTCTTGACAGATGCGTTTCATCTTGCCTTAGCCCACACTGGTCATCGCCATCCCCTAATTCTAAAAGACAGGATTCTGGGAGATGGAGAGGTCTCTCTTTCCAAGACTTCTTAGATCAGGCATCCAATTTCTGGATCAGCTAGTACTGATCACACTGGGAACATCCTGAAATGCTCTTATGTCTCTTACACCTTCTTAGCACACACAACCCTTCCATTCAATGCCAGGTTGGACAGGGTTTGGAGCAACCTGGTCCAGTGGAAGGTGTCCCTGCCCATGGCAGGGGGTTGCAACTGGGTGATCTTCAGGTCCTTTCTAACCCAACGCTTTCTGTGACTGTACGAAAGAAAAGATGAGGCAGCACATCCTACCCAAAGCAAAGTCCACCTCCACAAAGGAGCTTCCTACAGTGCCAAATCCCAGACTCAAGTCCAACCTGTTTTGCAGTGGGGGAAAGTTGGATGTGGATCCCATCTCCCCATGCTGCCTTGTCTCCAAATAACATACCCTGATGCATGTTTAGCCTTGGGTCCTGCTGGCATGAGCTCATGCAGCCATGCTCTTCGCCTGCGTGCCTCCGTCTAGCAACCTTCCCAATAATTTGTGAAGCCCTTGGCCAATTTTAACTGAATTTGACAGAGGAACAGATGGCTCAAAGACATTAAATACCTGCAAGTCTAGTACAGATAGGCAGCCAGGTACAGGAGAGGGACTCTGCGAGTGCCCCACAGAGGAAAAGGCCACATAAAAATGAGATTCAACCTCATCCAAACCTCAGAGAACCCACACAGCACAAAGCCTTTCCAAATGTCCCCACCGCAGGAGGCAAGTCATTTGCTCCTATCTTGGACCAAAATGAAGCAAACTTGTAAGAAATCTGCCTTTAATCTGCTTCCATGCCAGGCAGAGGATGGGGTTTGCATATGAAAGCAGAGCCTGCGTGACAACCTAGACAAAGGATGAAAACCAATGAGGAAGGAAAGTCAAGTTGCTGTTGGTGCCAAGGAACTGCTGGAAACCTTGCACCAAACCTTCTCCTATCTATCCCATGGCCTTGGACCATGCATCTGGCATAAGGGGATGGTGTTTGCACCTGATTTTGGGTGGCTTCATTTGGATATATTGCTTTCATAGAGCATGCAGCACGTCATAGCAGCACCAGGGTGACGTGGCATGCTACCCACCAGTAATAGAGCTGCTCATCTCTTTCCCATCACTGTAGCTTTTTAATGAAGGAAAATGGCTTTTTAATAAATAAAACCTCACACCAGAAATAGCAGCACGGTCATCTATAATCCCCTGAAAACTTCTCAAGGCTCAAAGTTGAGATGCAAAGCACAAAGTAACAGTTAGCAATGGGGGGGGGGGGGGCATAAAATAAGGCAGCTAAAAATATACACGCATGAAAATGCCTCCCCCATCACCAAAATAGCGTCAAAAGAATTTTGCCAGGGAATACTCATAAGTTCCGAAGGCTTAAGCAAATACTAATCCTATTTCAACACAAAAAGAGGCAGAGAGCAGCAAAATGACTTCATCTGAAAGGGCAAGCACTGGTACAACCAGGGCGCAGGATGGAGCAGCTCCCCATGCCCTTCCTGAGCCAAAACCAAGGAGGGATGAGGCACGGAGCCATGGAACCACCTCCCCTTTCGTGTCTATCAACACCATCACCCCTTCCCTTCCCAAGTAAAGCGGATTTGTCCGCAGAATCAGCTCCGGGTGGCACAGCCTCTCCCAGCAGGTACAGATGGACTCGCTGACCAAGATGGATCATTTGGCACGTTCAAATGACCTGGATGCAATCACAGAACGGGCAACACCTCCACGGCTGGGGCATGAGGGGAGGTAACAAAGAGGAACCTCTACAATACAAAGGACCCCAACATCTGGACCCCTTCTCCACTGAGGTCTGGCTTGTTTGCTTCAGCAAAGGCCCTTTCCCCGCTCTCAGCCAAGGTTAATAGGGTAGAGAGGGAGCATCTGTTTATGAGAAGGTTATCAAGTGAAAGGCACTAACACAGCCTCCAAACCAGCTTTGCAAAGCCTCTTCCTTATTATTTAATTTGGCTCCAGGACGTGAAATTAGGCTAATGGCTGTTAAGTGGTTAAGGCATGAACATTGTCCATCTGCCGAGAGGGCTCTGGGCCCTTGTTCTCTTGCAAAGACTAAGGAGGAAATATAATAGGAGAGCTGCTTGCTGTTACTTTGAGAGCCCAGAAATGCATTTTCTCCCTCTTGCCCCTGCTTTTTGATTCCTTTTCTCTCCAGCGCTTTGCCTCTTGCAGCATTAGGAACTTCTGGAAAGCAAGTTCGTGGCTTGCCTGTATTTTTGGGCGTCGTTGTGCTGTGTTTTCTTACGTTGCCTTTAGTTTTCGGATGGGTGAGCCACTTGGTTTCAGCAATGCCACAGCAGCCAGATGTTGCTGTCTCCTCATTCAGGCAAGCCAAGTGCAGCATTCCCTATTTGATATCAGCTGCATTAAGCATGAGCTTTTGTCTCTTCTCCTTGTCACCAGGACTGGCAGCCTGTCTCCATCACCACCACATCATCACTGCAGTTTGCCTTGCACTCAAGCCTTCCCCACCCAGACTCCTTGCTGTATGTAAAGAATAGCTCTACACATGCCACAGAGAACACGTGGTTTCCTACACATTTCAGTCTTAAAGGATGCAAAGGCTGGAGCTCCCTCTTCCCTTGAGTCTTGCATAGAGTGCCCACGCAGAGTCTCGGGTGTCTCGTACAAGAGTTGAGCTCATTCTGTCTGGTGACTAATGACATCTCTCAACCTCTACGTGCCTATTTTGTACCTTGTTTCTACAAAGATCTGAATGACTTCTAGGCAAGCAAGTTAGAAATAGGGTGGCCAAACTGCATGCAAAACCTGGCCAATACTACCCAGAAGATCCCATAGACATCAAAACCACCTCTACATTGACATCTTTCGGTTCTCAAATGCAGTTTGCAAGCTCTGCCTCACCCACAGCAAGACAGCACTTCACTATTATTCACTAGTAAAGCTATCGCAGGGCCAGACCTGGGTTTATTAAGAGAGGGTGGACACAGAAGGATCAGGCAGTAATTTGGGTATTTTAAGCACTTTTTGGCTATCTCCCAGGAGCAGGCACTTGGCATTGCTGCTGTCCACCCCCTAAAGGCTAGTACTTTGGTCATCATTGGGATTTGACTTAAAGCTGGGATGAACACCGAAGTAGCAGCTTGGGCTTGGCAATGCAGTGGTAAAGCAGGCTCATACCCAAGAGCTGAGGCTCTTGGAGGAGCAGCCCTGGGCACAAGCAGGCTCTGACAAGGTGAACTACAGACAGGAAAGGGCTGTGGCAAAAGAATAACAGCTCAAACCCCATCTCTCTCCTGTAAGTAAGAGCCGAGCCGTCTCCGAACAAGAAGGGTTATTTATGGGGACGTGAGGAAGGAGAAGGTGGCTGAAGAGCATTTCTCATTTCCCTCCATTACTGCAACAACCCCACTTGAAATCCAACTTTATTTCTGCCTTCTCAAGCCAGGGAAAAAAGAAAATCAGACTGCTGCAAACAGTGTCAGCATTCCCTCCTTGTTATCCCGATTTTGCCAGAGGTTGAGTGAGGCTGTTTCAGAATCACAGCAGGAGAAACAAGCAGCAGTTGGCATCGCCAGGAGAAAAGATATGGGCATTTACTAATGGGCTCATCCCTCTAAAGCATCCACCTGGAATTGCCACCCATCTCTTCATTTTGCTCCATGTTTCCTGGAATTGATCCCAAACTGCATCACCCAAACTCTGCTTTTGGGGGGAAAAAGATGAGGAAAAAGGAAATGAAGCTATGGAGGAGCATTGATCACGCTGCCTGATGCGAGAATAAAGCTGCTCTGCACTGGAATAACCACCAAAGTGAGATGCTCAGCCTATGTCCTGCAGCTCTGCACCTGCTCGCACTAAGAAATAAGTGCCCTGCTTGCAAAGCTGATGGGAATTATGGAGAGGAGAGTGGGCTTCATGGAATTTCGCCCGGATTTGGCTGACTGGTGTGGAGAACTTCCACTGGTGCAGCAGTCCCCATTGGGAAGAGGGGAAATGAGCTTCTGCTCTATTTTTTATGCTGGCAAAACCCTGCTTTGACACATTTCTGTTCTGTCACAAGTCCTGCTTATTCCCCTTGCACGTTGGTAGGACCTATTAAGTTCTAGCAGAAGTGTGACTCCATAGCATACCCCGGCCAATATGCAGGATAGAGAACATCTAAAAAGCAGGTTAAGGGATAAATCCTGGCAAGCCCCTACTGAAGAATAAGAGTCTTCGTTCAAACACCACAATTGCTATGGTTTTCCCCCAAAACGATGCTGAGCCTTGTTGATAAGCATTTGAGCCACACGAAAGACCAGAAGAAGGATGCAATTCCCAAGCCAAAGGACTCAGGAGAAGTTTGCCAGGGTTTTCCAGACCCTTCAGGACAGAGCGTGGGGAGCTTCCATCTGTATCTGGGGGAGAGCTGGCAGGGCAGGACTTGCAGGAAGCCTCTTTTGAGGAGTCCTTAGCACCAACATGCTGCCAGGGAGCATAGGCAAGGAAGGGAAGCACTATAGCACTTTGCTGCTGCTCACCAGTGTTTTGAAGGCTTTGCTCAGCCTTGGTCACCAGCAAACTCGGTAAGAGGTTTCCCAAGCCCTGAGCTGGCAGTTATAGGAAAGAAGGTGGCTTTATCCAAGACATAGGAATCCAGGGAGATGGCTTTGAACTGAAGATGATGGGGGAGAAACACAAAAGGAAATGTCCTCGTGAGCACGGCAGCTACTTGGGAAGCAGGAGGGAAAATCCGTGAGGTGAGCATGAGCTTGGAGGAGACCTGAGAACAAAACCCATCCTTTTCCTCTGGTTGCTTCAAGGAAGGGAAGCTCTGACTTCCTCTTCTCCTCTCATGGGAGTGGTGAAGCAGCACAGGATGCTCCTAACCTTGCTGTTGGGATGGGAAATCACTGGGATCCACAGCCCAGGCCACTAAAGGGAGTGATGGATGCAAGGGAGGGAGAGGAGGAGGAAGCTGTGTCTTAAGGCTCTGCAGCAGCAAATGGGCTCAGTGATTAAAACTGAGTGGGCAGCTGTGTATCACTCTGGATTTTCTGCCTGTTTCATCACTAGCAGTGACTCAGGAATATTCTTCATCGCCCTCAAGCGAGGATATGATCATTTTCTGCCACTTGAGATGAAGCTAATTTTACAGCAGCTTAGAAAGAGAGATGTCATGTGCTGATTCCTATACTGCCGGCATCACGCGTCAGCACAGCGAGGCTATAGGTGCTGACTGCTGGAAGTTATACCTGATATTGGGAGAGAAATGCCATGGGCCAGGAGAAGCTTGTTTGGAGCTGCAAAGATGAGAGAAGAAAAGCAGCAGAGGATCAAGACTTCCCATCAAGAAGAAAGACCACAGCACCCCTCTCCAGTGAGGTTTCTTAGGGGGAGAAGCATCCAGACTGCCTGAAGGATTTGAATGTGCTTCTAATAGGATAAGCAAGCTGAGCAAGACTGATGGGCTCAAAGGACAGTTCTCTCTGCTCAAATCCAACCCAGTCCCAGAGAGATGAATTTACCCAAACCCAAGCCTGATGCAAGAGGAGCCCACACTCCGAGGTGAAAAGCGTTCACGGTCCCAGTGCCAAATTGCTCTGCTGATGCATCAAAACCCAGGTGTGGTTGGGATCCCCATCTCACCCTACCTGGGCTCCCCACAGGACTGGGATAAGATGGGAAAGGAACCGGCACTGCAGCTCAGTATCTTGGTTTGGAACCTCCCAGCCCTCCAACCACATTCAGATGGGTTTTCTTCCTCGCTGATCAGGCCATTTATTTAGTTTGGAGATGCAAAAGCTGCCTCGCACCAGGCCCTGGCAATGCCTTGCTGGGCTCGCTGCATGAAGCAATGGTCTCCCAGCCACCGGCCGGCATGCCATTCCTTGACAGCCCTGGCTTCAGGAGGTAACTGGCAGTGGTAGCTGTGTTTGCAGGGCAAACGGAGCAGTCCTGCCAGCTCTTCGTGACAAAAGGAGTGCTTTGAACCGGCATGGTGACAGCTGTCCCAGTGCCACATTTATTGACAAAACCTTAGTTAAATTACTGACAGTTGGCACCGCAAAGGGAAGCCGAAAGAAGAGCTGACATCTCCCCATCACACCAATTCAGGGCCTCACGGCACCTCTCTGAAGGCTCCCGTCCCACCATGGCTGCAAACCCCAGGCATTCGGGACATCACTGGACTCCATCCCTTCCTGCTTCCATTCCCACCAACCTAGAGGGTCAGTCCTGGCAGGTTGGGTGAAGCTTCTCCTAGGCAATGCATCGCCATCAAGCCTTTGGTCTTTCCTAGAAGGACCAAGAGGATATTTATCACCTTGTGATCATAGAATGGTTTGGTTGGACCTTAAAGCTCATCCAGTTCCAACCACTGCCACGGGCAGGGTCATCTTCCATAGAGCAGCTTGCTCCAAGCCCCTGTGTCCAACCTGGCCTTGAACATTGCCAGGGATGGGGCAGCCACAGCTTCTCTGGGCACCCTGTGCCAGCGCCTCAGCACCCTCACAGGGAAAAACTTCTCTATATCCACCTTAAATCTCCACTGTTTAAGTCTGAACCCATTACCCCTTTCTCCTATCACTACAGACTGATAAATAGCCCCTCTCTAGCTCTTTAGGCCTTGGCTGTTTGTTGAGACTACTTAGGGCAATGCCACTTGAGTGGATGGAGGTCACCAAGCAGACCTCTGAATGGCCAAAAATACCTGGCGTGCTGGTTTTAGATTCATGGAGGTGACTGAGGTGAAGGGCCCCATGTCTCACTAGGCAATGCCAATGGCCTGTGTGCTGCTGGCTTGAAACCAGCAAGGAAATTGCAGCTGCCACACTCCACCAGCCAAGGACAAGCAGAGATATTTAGGAGACCCAACTGACGCGCACCACTGAAGGCATCTCAACCAACCACCCCCATGACAAAGCAATAAGAACCCAAGGCAAGATGTTGACCTTCTGACCATGTCTCATCACACAACACAAGCACTGAGAGAGGAGAGAGGCTTTCATGAATACACAGGTCAAGGCTAACAGATACCTTCTGCTCCTCCTGTTTGTAGAGGACTTGATCACATCACACACACATAACCCAAGAAAAGTACCTTTAAAGACTTGGAAAACACTCGAGTTTTCACCTTGGTCACTCTTCCTTTGAACTCCTCAAGAGCTTTCTAAAGGCCAGGATAAAGATTAGCCTGGAATAAAGCCCTACCACCTATAATTTACTGGATTTGGAGGACTTAAGGGGAAGAACCCAAATATTAGGATCTGTGGGTCCAAACCACCTTGAGATTTGGAAGCGGCTCTGAACCTGGAGCTGCCCTTTTCATACCTATGAGAATGTGCTTTCTCAACAGCTTTCTGTCTCTAGAAGAGATGCATAAGCCTGAAAACCACACCAGAGGATGCGTAGCTGGGAAAACGATGATCCCAGCATGGAAAAAAAACGCAGGAGAAATCAACAATCAGACTCCAAACCCCAAAGTAATGAAGGTTTGGATCGTGTCCGGGGCTCTGCATGTGTCTGATAAAACAGACGCAGGTGTCAGAGCCATTTCTGGTTGCAAGCACAGAGCTGGTCAAAACCTCCCATCTCAGGGAAAAAAACACCCTGTGATATTTCACCAGCTGCTCCTGTTGGAAGGTGCTTTGATTCCTTATTTGCTCTGGCCTCATTGAGATGCAGCGCTGGACTCGCTCGTCTCCCGTTCGACCCTTGGTGTCCTTTCCTATTCAGCACCCTCCCCAAAGGGGTTCCTACCTTCAGACCAGGCTCAGCTCTCCAGCCCTTGTCTCCTTCGCACTAACACTGGCTTTTCCAGGGGAGAATCCAGCTGCAAAGTCCAGTTGGCCTCCAGCCTTTCCTCATGAATCCATTGGCTTTCTGCCTCCTCACTTGATGTATGACCCAAGGACCACTTCCCAGCACCACCACCACCACTCACCACCAGCTGAAGAATCCTTATTTAAAGCAAGACTTTCAATATTCTAACGCTTCAGGTGCGTTTGGTGTCTCAGCAGATGCTGCAGCATCCACACAGCTAAGCCCAAATCTCAGACTTGGCTCTTTCAAAGCCTTGCACCTCAGAAAACGAAGCCCAAGGAGAGCAGAAGGTGTTTCCCATTTGCTTTGCTAAGGTGCTACATGCAACAGGGAGCAAACTTTCTGTTCAGAGCGGGCTTCCTGCATTGCTATGCCACACGCAACCCAGTAACAGTTTGCATACTGTAGCAAGACTAAAACACCATCTTCCCACCTCATCCACAGTCCATTACACTTAGGAAAAAGACTTGTAGTGACATTAATGAGCACTGGATCAACCCCTTTGTTGGCGTAAATCTCCTTCTAGCATTGGGGGGATTGCATTTTCCCATTTGCTTGTTTGTTAGGCTCTGTATTCTCATTACAATATCTATTAGGTCCTTCTGTCACTGATGTGGTCATTGATAAGGGCTTCGTGATATTCCCCTTTTCCTCCTGGAGGAAAATAAGGATGGCTGAGCTCAAACCGGCAGGTTTAGGTAGGTCTGGAGGAGGAAAGAACAACTCCACTCAGCCAAGATGGGATTTTACCAACACCACAAGCTGGAGTAACTCCAGTGAAGCCACCAGAAGAGGCAATGATTTAGGCAAGCTGAAGATGACCCAAATCCCAACCCACCTCTTGTTACGATCTCCATAGAGCTGCCATTCATAATGTACAATGCCAAGCAATGGTATGCTCCTTGCCCAAAGCCCTCTGCTAAGGCAGAGCAGGGCACTACAGAGAGCATCAGGATGGCCAAGACCTAGGGATGAGGCTGGTTGCCAGCCCATGGACTCTCACCCGCAAGTCTGAGGCTTAGGTTAGCTGATGGCCATGATGAGAGGAGCTTCTCAGCTGAGTCTGGGACTGTGAGTAGTACCATAGTTGGGAGTGACACTGCTTTTGCTGGTCCCAATCCCTAATTTTGCTTTGGTTCTTACCAAATTTTGCTTTGGTTCTTACCTAATGAGCATTACCCACCAAGCAGCTCTCCAGTACCACAACCATACCCCATATAGCCCTGCAATGACACCTCCAACTAAGAAACGCTCACACCAGCCTCTCCAAACCCTAGGCTGGAGGAAGACGCAGGTGGATATCTGTGGTGCCCTCCAAGAGGATGCTCTTCGCATTTTCCTTAAGGAATGATGCATCCTGCCACAAAAGGACAGCAACGCAAGCAGATGACTCACAGAGGCAGAGAAAGGAAGCGTTGCAACTGCTGCACACGAATAGACACGAATAGTTCAGAGGACTCAGGAGGCTGCCTAACGTCACATGAGGAGTCACAACAGGGCTGAGAACCCAACCTCCGTTTCATAACCATGGCTTAATGAGTAGAAATGCCACCCCAGCAACACTCCACTGGCCAGATGTCACCTCTAAGGATGCTCTGCCTTCCCTTCTTCTCCCCCAAGCTCTTCCCATCCCAAAGGAGCAGGGTACAAGTGTGTATGACTTAAATCTGTCCAGAGCTGGTAGACTGGAGATGATTAACCCTATGGTGGAGATGACACTCCCCTAGGAGACGCCAGCCCAGACAGCTCCAGTGAGCTAGAGGCAGCAGCTCTACCAGGAGAGCTATAAAGGGAAACCCTCCTCTGGAGCAGCAATCAGGAGCTTGTCTCATCTCAAATGGAAATTGCACTGGGAAGAAAAAAAAAAAAAAAAAGAAGAAATAAAACATAATCCATGCATATGACAATTTTTTCCCCCACTTTAAGCTGATTCCATCTCCGAGATGGGAGAGAGGTGCCGGAGATTCGCTGACATGTCGCTTGAGCAATAAACTCCTCGTTCTAAAACATGCCATCGCAAGCAAAGAGACAAACAGCCCCCAGCAGCACACATGGGCACTGCTCAGGGCTTCTGATGAGCTCCAGGGATGTGGAAAGAAAAGCCTGGCCAGAAAGGAGGACCCAGCAACGATGGGAAGAACAGAGAGGCAGGGGTGAAGTCCTAATCCTCACTCCTGCTCACATTTGCCCTGATTTATAGCATCCCAGTCTGGTTTGGGTTGGAAGGGACCTTAAGGCTCATCCAGTTCCACGGGCAGGGACACCTTCCACTAGAGCAGGTTGCTCCAAGCCCCATCCGACCTGGTCTTGAATGCTTTTCCTGAGTAAAGGCATAGATGCTAAACACACTCTGCTCCTTCTTCACCTTTATACAGAAAGGGTCACCACAGCCCCGATTTTATTCCCTAACCCTTCAGGAACAAAAGGAGAAGGCGAGCATGCTGGATACTGAAGGAGCAAGGAGAACAAACTTAGGCTGCTAATATGAGTGGCAGCTTAGCTCCATCCTCACCCCATGCCTGCAGGGTCGTTGAGGGCTGCTCCCCATCAAGGCCAAGAGCTCAAAAGTCCTTCACTGCTTAGTAACAGAGAAAAGCAAAGTAATTGCACCTTGGCCTCCACAACCAAGCTATATTCCTTTAGTCCAGGCTTGGGAAAAGAGCAGGGAAGCAACCAGGAGCTTCATCTCTGCCAGTCAGCCCCCCAACATCATTCAGCCCTGAGGCTACAAGGGTGGCAAACACCACTTCCTCAGGGATAGAAAGCCTGGAGCAGGCTCTTCTGCCTTCTGTTTGCATTCACCAACTACAAATGCAGCTGCCCAAAACCTCAGTGGAGACTCAGCATGGCCCAAGCCCTCACAGGAGCAGTCCTGGGCATGGAGGGGGACATGCAGCCTCCCGCAGGCCCCAAGCAAAAGGAGCATCACACTGTTATCTGTCAGAAACCAGCCCCGTTCTTCAGATTACACATTAAGAACATGAAAAGGCAAATTCCCATGGATAAAGGTGCAGGATAAAGTCACGGAAAACAGACCTATTGCTGAGAAATGCTCTTTTCTGCTTCACAAACAAGCATATTTTGCTTGTGTCCATCAAACACACATGCTTGAGTTTGGTTTGTTTCATGGCCAACTTATCATTTCTCCTAAATTATACCAAGAGCACAACAGGGGCAAAACCAATTGGCAAAAGAGGCTGAGGTAAAGCACGGCAGGTCTCAGTGGCAAAATGCCTTTTAAAAGCCCGAGTGGAAACCATGGGCAACATCAGGGTTAAAAGAAAACCAGCTTGGACTCATGTAAAACTCAGATTTGACTTGTAGAGCTAAAATCAAAGGGGGCATAAATAAAGGCATCACATCGCTCTATCACGACAAGCAGAGGGGATGAACAGAAGAGCTTGAGAAAGAAACAGCTCTCACCCTACAGCCAGATCCACTCTCCATCTGCCTGGGACACCACTGGATTTGGGGGATATCACGCAACGTGCTGATGGGATCATCAGAGCATCACTGTGGGAAGCTCTGAGTGATGCCAATTAAAGTGGCATCATAATCAAGCTGCTTGTTTTGGTGCTGAGAGAACTGCCCCAGAGGTCTCTGCAGCGCCTGGACTCAGATCAAGCACTGGATGGATGCTCAGGATAGGGTTTCTCCAGCGTGGACTGTTTGCTACTGGTAAAGGCAGATGCTGAACACAGTGGGAGAGGACACAAACAGCCTCATCCTTATGATGTGGCTTTATAAGATCCAGCAAGACAACCACCTCTGACCTTTGCACACACACAAGCTCTTGATGTAACCCCAAATAGAGCAGCCCCAGCTCAAGGACCTTCACATCCATCGGTAAAAGCACCAAGCTCTTGGACCCACAAACCCTCTTCCTATTCCTGCAGGTTTTGCTGCATTCAGGAATAAATCCTGCCCCTCCTATCCCAGCAGGTAGCTCTATCCCAGGGTCTAAACCTAGATTTAACACACCCATCTAAAACGCTGGTGCTGAAGCAAGACATATAACATCCCCTCTAACAGATACGGCAAGATGGAAGGAAATACTTGAGCATCTCTAATGACTCTGGTCCTAAACTGACTCCTAATGGCGGATTTATGGTAACTGGGTTTGCATGGAGCAAAGCCTGCACCCTGTAATGGGAAAGCCTCCTCACAGCCTTCAATCCAGCATCTTTTTCACGTGCTGAATTAGCTCTGCTTAGAAAGGTGGTGAGGATGGAGCTGAAAGGAATCCCCTTAGCATGGCAAGCTCAGGGTCCTCCATGCCACACCACCCCATGTATAATAACCCATCTCCTATAGACAAACCCGCTCCCTCAATGGAGAAAGGGCTCCTGAGCACTTCAGAGAAGCAGCAACTTCTGCTGCTGAGTTTTCAGCTTATTTTCCCTTTTGTTGGCTCTGAAAACCTAAAAAGGGACCTCTAGAAACATCTCCTCCCTTCCAAATCCTTGGCTGCGACTCCCCGTCCTCCCACCTCGCATGGAAATGACTGGGAAAAGAGGAAATCCTACTTTTTAACCACCTCCCATGCACCCTTCTCTGTCTGCCATCCTTACAGGGCTGGGGAGAAGGACCAGAAGCAGTGGTGGAGCCACCGAATCCTTTGTGAGCAGCATTGCTATTCCAAACAAGTTAACTCCACACCACAGATCGATGGATACGCTGGGCTGGGGGGGGAGAGATTCACGCTTCCTTAATTTCCTCCCTCTGGAAATGGGTGGTTTTCCCATGCTTTTGGCTCCTGCCACAACGCAGCACGGCTGCAGGGATCAGGACCTACGAGGGATGCAGCAGTGGACCATCACCTGCCACACTAATCCCTCCCATCTCAAACCAGAAGGAAACCACCTTAAAACACCAGTGCAAAACACAGTCTCCCAGCTACTAAACCAGCGCTCCAAGTTGGCAGCAGCAGCAGCAAGGCACTGACTGCCTGCTCTAGGGTCAGGACAGCAGGAATATCATGTGCACAGTGGGAATATCATCCGCACAGACTGTGCACCCCAAAGCCCACATGCCCACATCCTGAGGCACACTTGGAACGACGAGGTGCCTGCATAGGGACACGGGCATTCTGTGCCACCATCCCAGCCGCACTGGGATGTGCATAGGGTGATGACAAGCTGCTGCCTTCCCTCCCCGGCACAGGATTTGTCCCTCTTCCCACCAGGCCTCTCCAACAGAAGAACATCCCTCCTGCTGACTCACACCAGCTTGTCTTTGTTCTCCACCAGCACTAGGTGAGCACCCAGAGCCTGCACTGGGCAAGCACCAGTATGATGTGTGCTGGACGCCCTTTGCCGAACCCCACTACCAGAGCAATTCGTTTCCTTCCAGTAAGTTTGCACAGCACCCGTGTTCATACCACCCTGCTGCTGCCATCTTCCTATGTGTTTTGCTGCCCAGACCCCAAATATCCCCAAAATCCTCCCTTTTTGATACCCCCATGGCAATATCTGTAGGATTTTTGGCGCTTGGGAGAGCTTTACACTTCAAGCAAGGAAAGGAGCTACTTAGTACTTAAGCCAAGCTCAGTGATGCAAATTAGCGAGCCACTTCATCCTCCACCCTTTGCCACCCATTTTCCAGCCTCTTCACCCAGACACAACACAAGACAAAACCAGAGGAATGGCCATAACACAGCTCATTCCTTCCCGGGAACACGCAAAGGGCTTGGGAAGGGCTAAGAGGTTCGGTAGCCAAGAGCTGAGTTTAAGGCTTCCCACTATTCCAAAACAGACCTGTCTGGAATTCTTCCACTCGCTGGCATCAAGCCGGAGTGCGGCTTTCAGTGCTCACACCCAGCTGGCCCCGCAGATGTTGGTGTCACCAATGCAACGCACGGAGCAAAGTCACTCGCTCCCGAGCACGCTGGAGCCGCAAGCGCCGCTTCCCAGCGCTGCAATTACAACCTGCCTTTGCCTTTTTAATATCCCTATCAAACATCCTCTGGGATGACTGCGCCCATCTGCTGCGAGGACAGGGATGGGGATCCGGGTAGAAGACACCGCAGAAGTTACGCTGATTAAAATCACAGTCTCCTTATCACCCCTCGTATTGCTGCTGCAGGCAACAGGACCCCGGTGCAATGCTCAGCCCCCACATTTCCATTTATCACAAAGAGTTAATCTGACAGGGAGCAGCAGCCCATGGAATAAGGAGGGTTTAAAGAAGCGCAGCCCCATCCTGCACTCCCTCATCGCACCAGGTCTGGGTACAATCCCACTGCAAGGGGGGGGGGGGGGGTCAACAACTGCTTTCCATTGACTGGGTTGCTTTGACACACATGAAGGAGCAGAGGGGGGTTTACCCCCACCGAACGCAGCCCAAGTGCCCAAGCCATGCCTACAGACAGCAGGAGACCAAGGAGGAATCACACTCCCTTGTTTTCATCCCCAGTAACTTTCCAGAGACAACTCAGGGCGGGGGGGGGGCTAAGCCAAACCCCATCCCTTGGCATCCACAGCTCCTTCTCGCTTGCTGCGGCACCAACAACGCATCCCCCATGGGGAAACTGAGTCACATTCCCGAAGGCACCGTCTGCCTCCCCGGTTCACGAGCCCCCCCCCCGCCCCTTCCAGCCCCCCAAGGCATCAATGCAGGTGCTCCTACCTGAGCGTGGCGCTCTCCCCTTGCCGCACTGTCACGTTGTCCATGGCTTTGGGGAAGGTGGCATCTCCGCTGCGCACGGGCACTCCTGCGGGCACAAGGAAGAGCAGCCTGAGACAGAGGACGACTAGGCACCTCCAGGGCAGGGCTAAGCACCCACCGACCCCCATCCTGGGCAGCAGGGACTTTTCCAACAGGCAGAAAACACACCCGACAAGGCCACCGGGAGCGAAAAGAGAAGGTGGAGGGGGGGGGGAGAGAGGAGGGACGGGGTGCGTGTGTGTGGGGAAGGAGGGGAGCAAAACCACCGGGGCTGAGCGATGAGGAGCTCCACGGAGATCAGGAGAGCCCCCGGCAAGGCAGGATGCGAGCGCTGAGCCTGCCGAGCGGCATCCGGAGGGAGTCCCCAGTATCCTTGGGTGAGGGAGGAGGACGGGAGGGCCGGAGGGGAGGAGGAAGAGGAGGAGGAGAAGTGGCAAAGGTGCTGGACGCTGGGCGAGCCGGCTCTTCCCGGGAAGCAGTCCGCGGCTCACTTGGATGAGGAGGAAGCACGGGCGGGAGCCGCCCGGCTGCGCCCCGCTCCCGCACTCTTATCCCGAGCCCGCAGCGCGGAGCGGGGGCAGTCCAAGGGGAAAAAAAAAACAGCTAAAAAAACCCCAAAACACCAAAACACGCCCGGAGAGAGCGAGCCAACGGGTCCAGACACAAGAAGGCAGAAGCGGGCAAAGGCAGCCCGGCAGTTCCTCTCCCCTAGCCCCGCTGCCGGGTCCCAAAGGTGCGCTGGTCCGGGAGGGATGCAAACGCAGGATGCAGGACACAGGACGGGTGCAGGATAAGGGGTGTCAGGATGGCGGAGCCCCCCCCGGGTGTCCTCAGCGGCGGGGCCGCGGCGGCGGCAGTATCCCGGCCCGGGCGGGCGGCAGCATCCCCGGGCGCGCAGGCGGACTGCCCGCGGTTGTCATGGCAGCGGCTCCATCCCTGACCGGCGATCGGGCTCCCGCACACCCCGGTAACACCCGCACGAACACACACACAGAGCGAGGCGGGCGGAGCGCGCTTCACCCGCCAGCCTTTAACCCCCGCCGCACCGCGCTACACAGGGACCCCTTTCCCCCCTTCCTTTCACTCTTACCTGCACCAAGCACCTCTAACATCGCCCTCCTCTGCCCCTGCACCATCCCCGCCCTGTGCAGGAGGGGAAACTGAGGCACGGGGCAATTCCCCCCCCCCCCCTTAAAGTCAGGCAGGAGATGCCCTCCTGGTTCTCTGCACCTCCCAAACACACAGCATGAGCTTTAAGTGGCAAATTCCTCCCCAGCCACAAGCACGGTCCCCGCGTACTTTTTATGGGCTCATAATTTAACAAACAGCACATTTGCTTATGCCTGGTAGTTCCTCCTTCCCTCCGCTAGTGGCTAAAACACGTTAATATTGCCAGGCACAGTTTCCTGCTGGAAAAAGGTGCCTGGGAGCCATCCTCAGAGCACTAAGTCCCAAAGCAAACACACAGCCAGGAGCTAAGTGGCGGCTTTCGGGGTGCTGCACTCGTGGAATCCCCCCCTGAGCCCCATGTTAAGGGAAGCCAGAAGCCAGACCTCCTCCTCCTCCATCCACTGTTCCCAATGTCTTCCCTGCAACACGGGACCTTATCCAAAGTCCTCCCTCCATTCCCCACCGTGCACTCGGCAGCTATTACACTGCACCAATTATTCCTCGTTTTACAACTCGCTGCCAACCTGAGCAGGGTTCCAAGTGGTGACCTAGATGTGAAAGGATCCATAGCCCGTTACTAATCCCTGGAGTCTCCGAATTCCCTGTAAACTACTGCTTAATTCACTAACTGTGCTATTTAATCTCTACAACATTATGAGCTGCGCCGGGCCGAGGAAACACTCAGTCAAATAAAGCTTTATTACTATTGTGCGTGCTGATAGGTCATAGGAGAAGGGGATTGCTTTGCAAGTCTCTGCTTCTTCCTTGTCTAAAGGATTTCTGCTCCTTGAATTTAGTGCTGGTTTCCCCAGAGGGCACAGCAGCTTTCCCACCTCATGGCACGAAGAGTTCAATCTCTGCAGCTCACTTTGGCTGGGCTAATAGCAGAAGGGTAAGCCCCTGCCTTGAGCAGCTCCTTTGGGCTCACAGATTACATGGGAGAGATCTCTGAAACCTCAGTTCAAAAAGCAAGATCAGTGGTAGAGTGGTATGGCTTGCACAGGATTGTGGCATTGCATAGACACTGCTTTTGGTGGTACTGCAGCATCCAAGCACCCCAGGCAGGATGGGGACCCTGCTCTTCTACCTCCTCACTGCTGGACCAACAGGCCATCACCACTCAAGAGGCTGTTCTCTTTGTGAGGCTGCAGCTCAGGATGGGCAGGGACCATCTCCTGTGCCAGCAAAACCCATGGGATTCCAACAACCAGAGCCAGTTAACTATTCATTCTGGGCCATCATTGCAAGGAACACCTTAAACCATTCAAGGAAGCACCTGCCTGCACTGAAAGCATGAGAGGTTGGGGCAGAATGTGACCTGGTGAGTGGCTTCAGTCCTTGGAAAGGCTGATTTTAGCCCACTGTTAGGAGCTCATGAGGTTGTGTGATAAACCCCAAGGAGTTTAAACCCAGTATCATTGGCTCCTGCATACTAAAGCCCAGCAGAATCCTTGGTCTGTCTCCCCCTCTCTTGCATACATACAATGTACATATAAATCAGGCTGTCACAGCTCGTCTCTTTCCTGACAGCTGTAATTGCTTCAGACTATAAAAATATCTATAGACAATAAACACAAGGCACGAAAACAGCAAAGAGAAAAGCAAATCAAGGTTCCTTTAAATAATTCAGTTGCTCCAGCAGCAGAGGAGCCAGCAACTGAGTCCAGCTGTGAAGGTTCGGCAGCAAGAGAAAGAGAGCTTTGTAGCCTCCTCTGGGGATGAGGGAGTCTTTATTCCTTCGCTGGGTTTTGACCGCAGCAGCCGAAGTGTCGAGCTCAGCCACTTGCAAAGCAGCACCAACCCAAGCACGAAATGCAGCTTCTTGCTTTCAGCTCCTTCCCTTTCTTCCTACTTAGATAAAAGTATTTCTTCTTTTTGCTCTTTCTCAGTGCGAGCAACAGGCAGGAGATGAGAAGCAGCGAAGCACAGGCACGCTTTAGCTGTATACTCATCTCCGTATCCGTCTCCTTCATTCCAGCAAGGCTAAAGGCCCCCCTCTCCTGGCAGAGACCACAAACAGGGCAGCAGAAGCAGAGTGAGCCAGGGATGGAGCTGCTCGGTGGGAAGAGCAGCAGCAGTAGGATGCGTGGAGGAAGGGAAAGGATTTTCCCTGGGGAGAAGGCAACTGGAAGGATGCTGACACCACAGAGACGGATGGGGTTAGAAGAAGCAACAGCCTGTGCATAGAGATAGAGCATCTCTATCACAGCTGGGGTAGAATGGGGAGGGGAGTCTCGAGAGAGTAAATCAATCCCAAAAACTCCCTCCTATTGAAGAACCATGGTATTTGGCTTCCCACAGATGCTAAGGGACACCAGAAGGACTGCACAGCCTGGGAGCCTTTGGGCAAACACTGCCCCAACCTCAGGCTTTTTGAGCAAAACCAAGCCTAAGCTTCTAATCTAGAGATGTGAGTGGTCCCAAAGGCTGATAACCAGATGCAAAACCACAGCTCAGGTCCCTTATCAAGTTAAACACCACTTTCTGCTGCTTTCTCAGACATATCCAGCATCTCTTATGCTTGCAGGGCTCCCATACATCCTGTGCATATACACCTGCAAACATCTACATAGCCGATACCAACCTGCCCACAGCGAAAGGTTTCATTGCTAAAGACACTCCTTTCGAGCAGGCCATAGCAAGGCAATTTGTACAACCAGATTTTCCCTTTTAATTCCCTTTTTTTCCTTTCCAGGAAGCTGAGAGATGACAATCTCTAACCCCAAAGCCGAAATTGAATCTGAAATGGCCAAATATGAGCAGAAACATAATTCAGGCTCACTCCTTCAGAATAAAAGCATTCCTGCTATCACATATCCTGCTATTCCTTATTGTCCAAGAAGCTCAGAGTGGTGAAAGTGCTTAGTTTTCTCTGGTTTCAGTCAGGTGAATGAGCCTGGGGCAGCTTTTCCTGACTAACTACTGAGCCCTCAATGTCTACACCCATTCAGTGCAGACACAAAGGACGGGCTGGTCACACTGACTCATTTATCCCTTCATTAATGGTGGCCCCAATTAAGAAACAATGGTTGAGAGCTTTTACTTGGCTGGAGCCATTTGGAGCCCCTCAGGCCCCAAAGGCATTCCGGTGCTGGGCTGGAGAAACTGGGCTGCTTTTAGGCCAGTTTTCTGAATTCAAGCATCCTCATGGGCACTCAGCCCTCAATCCTTGCACTGGAGGAAGTGGGGGCTACCAGCACCCTCTTCACAGTGTTTAAAGGGCAGTCTTATTAATCCCTGCTAAAGATGTTGTTAATGTTTAACTGGCATTTCTATAAACTTACAGTAACTGTCCTATTAAATGAGAATAGAGTGGGCTTTGGGGAGCCTTCTCGAAAGCCATGCTGGGATCTGCTGCACCAGGTAAAAAGGAACACTTAGCCCTTTAAAACAAGCACTGGGATTGGCATCTTCCAGTGCAAGTTAACTCCTGCCCTGAGCTGAGCTGGAGGAGCAGCCACCCTGCAAAAGGCTGCAAAAGCCTGTCCCAAGCTGGTATTTTCAAAGCTAAAGCCAGAATAGGATCTACCTCCCTGCAACACCTCAAGAGGTAGCCTGAGGAAGAGGGAAACCCCATCACCAGCTGCCAAAATCCCACATATAGCACTGCCATCCTTACTACACACGGATACAGGGCAGCATCCCTGAGGATGCGCTGATGCTACAGGTGGGTCAGGCAGCACTGAAGCTTGGACACGAGCTCGCAGAGGGATGCACAGCCCAAGGCCTGCCTTTTCCTTTAGGAGTACTCCTTTCTATCACATCTCAGTCTTTAAGCCTTTTACAACAGCCCAGCCAACACATGTGCATTTATGAAAGGAAAAACTTTGTACATCCAGTCTTAATATTAAACATCCATACAGGGAGAGAAAGAAAATTAATGAGGAGATATTGAGCCACGCTGGCATGGGGAAAGTTATGAACTGGGATCGATCCTTGCTACAAATCAATATTGCTCTTCCACAAATCTGTTTCTTGTTGTGCTGCTGTGATGCACGCTGTTGTATTAACACCCTGAAAGACATCCTATACAGCAGCATTTGATCGGCATCAATCAGGTGCCAGAGCCAGCTGATGACAAGGGATAAAATCCTGCCATTAGCCATCTAATAGCATTTTATAAGCACATGACATTAACCCTGTGCTCCACAACTCAATCCACTTTATGTTTTAATACGAGGAACTGCACATTGGAAGAGTGAAAATGCTGAATAGGCTGAAAAAGCAAAGCCAACCATGTCCCGATTCCCACCATGGCCAGCACAGCAACCTTAAACATGACAACATGAGCTTCTCCCACCAGTTTGGGGGTATCTGTGGGTCCTGCTCTGGAAAAGCAGCTCCAAGAGTTGTTGTGCTATCTCCTTGGATAGCCCTAAACAAGACAAACCAAGCCAAGCCTTTCACAGCCCATCTGGATATCAACACACACATCCTAAACTCCAAGGAGAAGCAAGAAGGTCAATGTCAATGGCTGATACTGGTCCACCACCACAGTCATCCCCTTTCCACCTCATTTTGCCTAGCAAACCCTTTCTTACCAGAAAGCCATCCGGCCCAAGCAAAGCAGGCATCAGGAGAGGAGCAGATACCTTGATTTAAACCATGACAATCCATAAAAAGCAAATAGAAAGAACAGACCCCCTGACATCCCCCTTTTATACCACTGAACAAACCCAGTGAAGCCGCAGCCCACTGCTAGGTATTTGCTATCTTGGAAAACGAGACTCTCCTGCAGACACTGATCAACCTTTAGCTACAGCTGCCTTCGGACCTGCATCAAGCACCTTCAGCAACAAAGTGAGCTGCAAGGTTTGGTACCAACCCCCCCGACCAGCAAAACCCGAAAGGGAGCTTTTTTCCATGTACCTCACATCCAAACTCCTGCATCTTTGTGGGGCGCATCGTTTGCCAACCTCATTTCCTAAGGCACTGCAAAATCACAGAATAGTTTAGGTTGGAGGGATCTTAAAGCTCACCCAGTTCCAACCCCTGCCACGGGCAGGGACCCCTTCCACTAGAGCAGCTTGCTCCAAGCCCCTGTGTCCAACCTGGCCTTGAGCACTGCCAGGGATGGGGCAGCCACAGCTTCTCTGGGCACCCTGTGCCAGCGCCTCAGCACCCTCACAGGGAAGAGCTTCTTCTTATCTCCAGCCTGAACTTCCCCTGTTTCAGTTTGAGCCCATCACCCCTTGTCCTATCACACCAGTCCCTGATGCAGAGCCCCTCTCCAGCATCCTTGTAGCCCCCTTCAGACACTGGAAGCTGCTCTGAGGTCTCCACGCAGCTTCTCTTCTCCAGGCTGAGCAGCCCCAATGTTCTCAGCCTGTCTCCATACGGGAGGTGCTCCAGCCCCTGCTCACCCTCGTGGTCTCCTCTGGACTTGCTCCAACAGCTCCACATCCTCCTTATGTTGGGGACACCAGAACTGCACACAGTGCTGCAAATGGGGTCTCACAACCGTCACTCGAGTGCTCCTCATGCTGCCTGATCACTTGTAGCTTTGCTGCTGGGCCTCTGCCCCTCGCGGCGCTCTGCATCCAAGAATAATATTAATAATAGTCCTGCCATTAAGCAGGATGCTTGGTTGGAATCAGGAGATTCTGAGCAATGAGCTCATAAATTTAATTCCCGGGGTACCATCCTTGAGCGGTACCAGGCACAGTCGCCTCTGAATGCTGGGAAATGAGCATAATTACATGGAGATCGACAAGGCACAAATGCCAAGAATTCTGTTAACCTTTAATACTGCAAAAAAACTCTCCCCTTGTAATTATCTCTTTCCTTTGTCTTAAATGTTACTGATGAATATTTAGTGGGATAAGCAAATAAAAGGAGGCTGAGGGGCGCGAGGAAGCGCACAGTCAGTCTGCAAACCTCAGGGCATCACTGTGGGGCGGGTTGGGACCCAAGGTCACAAAACCTGCCACATGGGGCAATGACATCCCCATGGTGACACGCAGTTACCAAAATCCAACCGAATCACACAAGTTACCCCCAAATCCACATTAACCTACCAATACACCTTCACTCACATCCGCGGTACAGCATGGAGGGATGCCATGGTCCTCAACAGGATGCTGTGAGGTGTCCTTTCCCCCAGCTGAACTTCGGCTTGGAATAAAACTTCCTGGCTACAAAACACATCACCTTTCAAACGTATCCTCCCTAGGGCTGCAAATGGCACTGCCCTCTTGCTGCACATCGAGTCTGATGGGAAGAAGATTTTCTCCCGGCGTGAACTGCATTAATATCTGTCAGCACTGTGGCATTTCTGCCTATAATGATGAAAAATATGTGCAGAGGATGCGGGGTGCTCTCAGCATCCCCTCCCTCCCCATGAACTGAAATTAGAAGCAGCTGCTCCTGCTCCCGTCCTTCCTACAACCCCATGGAATTCTCCCTGGAAGCTTATTATTTGGGAGATAGCATGGAGCTAGCGGAGCCTCATGACCTATCCACGTTCAAGATGTGCCTGGCTGCAGATGGGGGCTCAGCTCTCCCCTCCCTTGAGCTGGAGACCAGTGTAAAGGTCACTCTCCTCTTTTAATGTCGCGTCAGACCAACTGCTGCGTGAACAAGGGAAGGGAAAAGGCACTTCTCCTCCTGCCGCATGGAGAAAAGCCAGCTCCACCTCAGGAGGAGTGTGCCAGCACAAGGAGGTCAGGCTATAACAACCTGCAACACCAAATGCTTTCAGACCACTGTCCAGGAGCCATAGGAGAGGTTGAAGGAGCATCCTCCTGGCTTTGATGATGCTGTGTTTAACTGCATCCCAACCAGCACAGCCCCGCTGCTTGGGATGAAGGAGAAGGCAGAGAATGGGGATGGAGGAGGCACAGAATGGGGATGGAGAAGGCAGAAAATGGGGATGGAAGAGGGGGATGCAGGATACCTGCCCCAGAAATGCTGGAGGCATTCGTGTGCCTTCAACTGGTGTGTGCTTTCTAGGCTCCTAGCTGCTTTTATGCCTCTTTCAAAGGTTATAAAAGCTGTCTTTATATCCCAATAAAAGCATATAAAAACAACCTTCTTTGCAGTTCAATAAACGCGGTTAAGTCTTCTCCTCATTAAGACTTTTTGCCTCAGGGCCATAGGCATGTGTGGGCTGCTGCAGGGCATGAAAGAGGAGGGGGCTTCAGGCAATGAATCCCAAAGCAGGAGACAGCAGAGCATCCCAAGGGAGAGAGACCGAGAGGCCAAGCAGAAATGGGCATCATGACCTGAAAGTCACAGTCCAAGCCATGGACTGTATACACAAAGGGTGAGCAGTTTCCTAGCAGGGTTTTGCCTCCCCTAGTAAAGCCCCTTTGAATGCCCTTGATGATAAAGTGCATCCTGGTCAGCATCCTTCCATGAACTAGCTCGCAAGCCATCTAGGACCATGAGTGTCAAGGGACCACTCTCTGGCAACCCCCTGCTCCTTGCAACATCCATTTATACCTTGGGGACTATGGGTCAGGAAGTGTCTCTCTAAAAGCAGCAGTTCCACATGGAACATGACAGGACCACAGCCTCCAGACACAGCTCTGCTTATTATTTGTGCCATGGCTTGCAATCAGTCTTCCTCAAAAGCCCCCCTTTCCTTGGAAGAGGATCTAAACCCATCCAACAGCCTCTCTGGGCACTAAACCAAGGAGGTCTATTCTTTTTGGTGACAGCCTGTTCTACAAGGTGAACACAACTCATATGAATCAACCCAGCCTGAATTTTCATCCATCATCCCCCAGCGCCACCAACATGAAGGGCAGGATACAGAGCAAAGGAGCATGTTATCACTGGTGATCTATTAATGACCAGGAGGCTGCAGGGCAGTAAGCTTATGGTTGATGCCAGAGGAAGAGGAGCAGGGAAGATGTGAGGCCATAAAGTGTGCCTGGTGTGAGCAGCTATGGGGAGTCCAGATTGAAGCCCAGCACCAAGGCAGTGGGAGCCTTTCCAGTCTGTGCCATCACTTAATTCATCCCCTCCATATCCCTCTACATGTGCCATGGGATGGGGACCAGTGCAGTCTCTTTACCAAGAGGCTCCTTGTCCACACACCCTCATTCCACACCCCAGCATTGAAGCTCAGCCCTCCCTACCACTGCCAACTAATTAATCCCAGCTAATTGCCATTACCAGGCTCCTGTTTGAAAGGAGAAAGATGAGGGCAAAGGGAAGGTGAGTTTTTTTCCATAGGGAATCCAGAAGTGTTTACAGTCCCTGGGCCGAGAAAATCCATACTCATCTTGGCTCCAGTAGACACAGCCCCCCCCCCACTCCTATTAGCAATTCCCAATCATCTTTTATTAGGCCTGCATTGATTTGCTGCTCATTCCAGGAGGAATAAAGGCCTAAGAGCCTCAAGTCTGGAATCCAGGCTTGGAGCCAGTGGGGAGACAAGGGCTGGGATGCTGACATGAGTCCAGAAGGAGAGCAGAAGCTTTGCCATTTCCAAACAGCCTTGAACATCCCACTGGGTCTTTTCCATATGGAAGAGGGACCAAGGGCCTGAGAGCTCCTCTGGATCTTTATTTAGGGAGCTCATTCTGATCTCAAAGGTGAACTTTGTCCTAGCAGGGATTTATGGAGCCTTGTCCCTGCTGGGAGAAGTCAAACTGATCCCACATTCCGAATCCCAGCCTTGCAACTCAGTTGCTATCCCCTGGGAGAAAGAGGCTCCTAACACTACGCTTCTGTTTCCAAGCCAACATTTCCAAGTAGCTTCTGAAACACAGATTCTGTTAGGAATCATCTGAATATTGTGTTAGGATAATGCCACAACACCAGCGCACACATTAGCACACACACACCACCCAGCAAAGAGTGTTGGAATAGCAAAACAAAGTGACTTTGCAGGGTCTTGGAGGGGTTTTTCCCTCCCCCTCCTGGCAAAGGCATGAAATTATCAGTTTCCAACTGTTTGCTTTTCCACACATGTCCCTGCTGTCACCAAACCTGTCACACTCCGTGTCCTCACATAACCCAAGATGTGCACGGGTATCAAAGGACCTCACAGCCTCAGGGGAGGAGATCCCAGGGCCAGCAGGGAAGAAGCAAGGAGGATGGAAGCAATATGAGACCTGTAGAGGAGATGGTGGGAGATACAAACCTTTGGGTGGCTGAGCTTCAGGTATACCCCCCTCTGCATCCATCAGCACCAAAGGTTTGGTGACAATCTCATCCCATCGCAGCACCCACCTCATCCCATCACCGAACCTATGCCATCACATCACAGTTCATCACACCCCCACCAGCACCTATGTTATCCCAGTGCAGCACCCATCTCATTCCATCACAGAACCTATGCCACCACATCACAGCTCATCACACTCCCCCCACCAGCATCTATGTTACCCCAGTGCAGCACCCATCTCATTCCATCACGGCATCTATGTTATGCCAGCCTCATTACCTATGTGATGCCAACCACAGCACCTATGTCATTCTATCACAGTACCTATGTCATCCCATCACAGCACCTATCTCATTCCATCCCTGCAACAACCTCACCCCATCACAGCATCCACCTCCTCGCATCACACACTGATCTCAGCAGACCAAGGTTGGGGCAGGGGCTGGGGGGGAGATGCACTAAAATCCACCACTTTGCTGCATTTAGACTAAATTACACATCTATTTTTCAGTGCCCCTGCATTTAGAGAGCAAGAGCCTCTCCCGAAAGCGCCCCAGGTGATATTCAAATGGCAAAGCCAGTTCAGAGGAGAGCGGCTCCTGACTGCCTGTGGTGAGGCGGATGAAAGCCCAGGGCTGCAAGCCCTGGATGTGCCTCACTTCAGGAAGAAAACACTCTTAAAGCTTTGCCCCAGATCTGCCAGCACAGAAAGTTCCTCTCTGCTTTGAACCAGGCAACTGAATCATCTCCCCAGGAAGCAGCTGCCTCTGGGCAGTGATTGGGAAGTGATGGGAAGCGCTTGCTGGTGCGGATAAGGGTGAGGACCAGTGTTGGATTGGTGGGTGGTGGCCAAAGGGATGCTGTGAGTGATGGCCTTGAGCACTGCCAGGGATGGGGCAGCCACAGCTTCTCTGGGCACCCTGTGCCAGCGCCTCAGCACCCTCACAGGGAAGAGCTTCTGCCTAAGAGCTCATCTCAATCTCCCCTCTGGCAGGTTAAAGCCATTCCCTTTGGGAGATGAAATATGGAATACCGGCCTGAAGTCCTATAATGAGGATGTTGCTTGATTCCCCCTTCTCTCCCTATTAGTGGGCACTTCTGGCCCACACCAAAGCGTCAGGAGCTTCTGTCCCACAATGAAATTGGGCTGTCAAAGCCCTTGCTGGCACCCACTGTGCCTTCTGACTGGCATCAGCACACAGCTACAGGCCAAATTCCTCCCTGGTGCAGCTTAATTAAATGCAGTGATGTTACACCAGGGAGGAACCTGGCCCACTGTCCTGAGCTGGAGTCCACAGCAAGTCCAGCTGGCAGCTCAGTGGCATCAAGAAGGATCCCTGGCACTGGGAGCAGCGCTGGGAGCTGTATCCTGCATTTACGAGTGGGAGACAGGCTCAATAAACACAGCGTTAAGTAAACCGGATCCATAATAAATAACAGCTACCAGCAGTTCACCTCTTCCAAATGCTACGCAACCGGACCAAATTGTCCTCCCAAGTCCCATGAGCAGTGGGGACGTTTCATCAGCCCGATTATACTGACAGGGAAAGAGGCGCTGGGAGCTTAATAATAATAAAGCCCCATTATGTTACAGTGCTTGTGCATCCCAACAAGCTCCAAAAGGCAAGGAAATGGCTCCGTTTGCTTTAATGGGGTGGAGGGGATGGAGATGTCCAAGCAATAAGCTTCAGGTTGCTCATAAAGCCGGGCTGAGTGGTGCCACTAAGTTATGTCCATTGTGGGCCAATGGGCTTGAAGGCCCAAGTGGGATGGATCACACAAGATGCTGTTTCACAGGCTTTAAGCAGAGGAGGTTTGCACCTCACTGGAGTGATGTGCAACAACTCAGCTCCCTCTGCCCAACCAAACCGGTGCCAACAGAGCCAAGGGGAGCTCCCACCAAAACTTGAAGGTGGTTTGCATGCTCACAGCAAAAGGGGTGCAATTACTCTGCAGTCGTGGTGATTACACGGTAGCTGAGCAGCCCACACCTGTAATTTCCACTCCTCTCATAGAACTCCAGGGCTAGGAAATTAATTAGAGTTTAAGTGCAAAATCACTGGTACCACTGAATGCTAAAACCAGGCAGCCCCAGTGCCCAGGCACAATTGTGGAGATGGAGGTAACCTTAGAGTTGCGATGTAGAGAAATTCCACTTATAGGGACTTGTGGGTGGTGACGAGGTTATTCTAAAGCCTTACCATGGTGTAATTACACTATATTTGTAAGGTAATTACAGCCCTGCTATTATATATGCTACAACCCTCCATTTGATGCCTAATCTCATAAGGTAGATGCAGAGGGATAAAAGGCAACAGCAAAAGACACTTGCAAAGAAAAAGAATGGACACGCATTGACAAAGGCATCAAGAGAAGAGGTAAGAATGGAAATGCTCCAGGCACCTGCAGACATCCCTAATCCCACAGGGATGCTAACCCTCTGTGGTCCAGGGGTTCAGGCAAGGGGGGGAAGAGCTGCCCTCGGTTGCCTGGGATCTATGAAGGAGGTAAAAGCATCCATCAGAAGCCAATCTATTTTTGAGAAGCTGGATGAGGTGGGGAAGGAAAAACCACCCAGTCTTGGCTGCAGGAATGGGTTCACCCCTTTCCCAGCCCACTGTGGTCCTTCAGGCATCTATTCCAGTGCTGTGCTGGTGACCTCTGATGGAGGGATGAGCTATCTGCTAGCCATGAGGCCACCACGAACAGGGGATGGGCTTGAGCACCCCACTCAAAAGGAGCAGCCCCCAGGATCTCAACCCAGGGCCAGCTTTCCAGGAACTTCCAGAGTTTTCCAGGTGTTGCCATGGCTTTCTGCTGTGTAGACAAGGCCTTTAATGACATGGGTTAGTGGTGGGCTTGGCAATGACGGGGTAAAGGTTGGACTGGATGATCTCAAAGGTCTTTTCTGACTGAGCTGATTCTGATTTGAGTCAATGAGGTTTTTGGCTCATTGAGCTCAACCGGCACCTTTCCAGGGCTTCCCTATACCCAGACCATGAAGCCAGGTAGATGTCAAGCTGATAACTTCCACCCAGCTCCATCTGATCCCATTTGGACCCCCCAGTGCTGCACGAACTAACAGGTTACTCAACCTCATGTAACTTCTATGTCTCCTACTGCTCCACATCTCCCCCGATCCTATTTCCCTGAAGCTATTTACACTTGCTACAAGGTGGTAGATGGGAAGATGCAGGCGTAAGAGGGGAGGCGAGGGATTGTATGACAGTGGAATTCAGCCAGGTCTCAGAATAACCCAAACCCTTTCTGGTGCACAGCACATCGCTGCAATGAGAGACTGTTCCCTCCAGCATTCCCAAAGATTTATGCAGAGCAGATGTGTGGGCATGAAAATACAATCACAAACTGTGATTTTGCTGCTTTTTTGGTTAGCTTTGGGTGGTTTTTTTCCCTCTTTGTCTTTGTTTTAGGTCTATCCAGGCTAAATTCTCTATCAGCTGCCTCTGCATAAACCGTGCAGAGCACAATTACAGAGGAAAGCAATTCCCTGTGGGATGAGACCACGTCCCCAGGGAGCAGCTCATGGAATTGCATCTACGTGGAGTGGCTCTAGTCCCTCTGGGTGCATCCTTGGAAAGCCATCCCTTGCGAGGCACAAGCGCACCTTCCATGGGAAATAAGGGCTGAGCTATTGCAGGAATGACTTCCCCATCTCCATTAAGGGCTCAGCTAAGCCATGAGGGCTGGAAGTTGACTCTATCTTTCATTAGGAATGATGTTTTTAAAGTGGGAAATGAGCTCACAGCTAAGAGGAAAACACTCGTTTTCTTTAGTGAGGCCATAGAATAGGGTCCCTATGGAATACATACAGTTGTGAGAGTTGAAATTAAATTGATATTGGAGAATTTCCTGAGGGGAATAAAGAAGTCATACACTGCCTGCAGAAACAGCATCACATTGAGAGCAAGGGGAAATCCACTGAAACTTAAATATATATATGTATATATACTGAGAAAAAGCATAAAAATCTCCCCTAACTTCCCCATCTCAGCAAAAATCCCCCCAAAAGTAGTATTTCCATGGCATGCACCTTTTCCCTCCCTTTGGAAGTAGTCTTTTACTACCACAGGGACTTCCAGCTCCTGGAATAGTCATCTGGCTTTCACAAACTCCCTTTACAACATGGCACGTCGCCTCCTAAGTGGGTCTGGGAGGACTAGGGGTTCTGCATTGCTCCCAGCAGGCCAGCAAGGACAACTCCTGGCTTAGCTGTTAGACAGCCAAACCACTGAGCTCCTGCCAGGCAACCATCCATTCCCTAGATTTTGGTTTTCCCAATGGAAAACCAATTTCTCCGGGGGAAAAAAAAAATGGAAATTGTCCCAGGAAATTGTATGGCTTTGTCATAAAGGTTCCTTCTAAGGGGAAAAGTGCTTCAGTGGAAGATCCTGAGTTTCAAAGGTGGCTTTCTGCATCCTTATGAATGCCCTGATGTGCATTTGGGAATGGGCAAATAGGGGCAAAGTGAAAAGATGAGGATGTGAACACCATGAAAACCATCAGCCTCCCTCATCTGCCTCCAACCTGACACAAGCACCAGGAGCTTGTGGGATGCAATTTGCATCCACAGGGATGCATTCACAAGGGGACCCTTCAGATCACATTAACAAAGAGCCACCGATGGTGACAGTTCCTGCCGTTGCCTGCTGACTATATTTACTGGAACAGCCTCTGTGTTCCTTTGGCTTTCATGCACTGCTCAATCCAAGGGAAGTGGGTGTTCCCTGGGGAATGCAGCCTCAAGGCAAGGTGGAAAGATGCTGCCTTCTCATCCCAAACCTTAGGCATTGCTCCTGGACACGCTGCTCAACCCAAACCACCCGCGTGGGGACACAGCCTCAAATGCCATCTCTCCCTTGCCTATCACCAATTTACTTACATAAAAGCATTCAACATGGTTGTATGCCCTCCAGGGATCATCGAACCATAGAATCCCAGACTGGTTTGGGTTGGAAAGGACCTTAATGTCATCCAGTTCCTACCCCCTGGGACACCTCCCACTAGAGCACATTGATCCAAGCCCTGGCCAACATGGCCTTGAACACTGTCAGGGATGGGGCATTCATCACTTCTTTGGGCAAAGCTCTGCATCCTTCACATCCCCCAAGCCCTGCAACACAGCACCATCCCTCCATCATTACACCTCCCCTGAACACATCCGTATCTCTCCTGCTCCGTGTTAGACCCCCCCCAACCTTCATTTTGACATCTAGAATCAAAGCAGCTATAAGGAAGATGGGCTGGTTTTATTAGCCTGCAGGTTCCCCTCGTATTCCTGTGTTTTTCTGCAACCCCAGCATCTCAAAGCTGGTGCTAAACCAAAGCCCACATTCCTGCAGTTACCTATGCCAGTAATATTAAGGAAACATCAACCCTGATGACACCTATGAGACCTGCAGTAAAAACAGGAGGGCTGGTAACAGTGCACACATCTGTTGGCAGCATCATTCCCTGCACCTTCAGCAGCAGATTCCTGCTTTCTGGATTGGTATCAAAAGGGGTCATGGCACCATCAGACAGCCCCATGCCACCCCGTTTGATCTCTGCTTTCATAGCACTGTTGCCAAATCAGCCCTTGGAGAAAGCAAACTCCAAAGACAAGCTCCTAAAGGCGGCTTGTGCAGATCTGCAAGGCAGCAGAGGTCAGAAAGGGATAAAATCCATGGCAAAGAGGAGCCAGGACCTCAAGAGCCCAGGCTCTGAGAAGGGAGCTAATAAAAAGGCATCATCCCTTGGCAGACAGTGAATTGTTGCTTAAACCCAAGGATCACAGACAGCCCTCTCGTCTTAAGGGGAGCAGTGAAGTGAAGAGATTTCCTAGCCATTAAGCCGAGCTATAAAGTGCCTGCAGTAAAGTAGGGTAAGTGGAATTTATCATGGCACTGTATAGACTGTAGGGCCAGGAGAGAGCCAGTGAGGGTCAACAGGCTGACCTCTTGCATTGTCTAAAGATCCTTCCCTTCATCATCCCATTAACATCCCGTCTTCTGCACTGCCGCCCGGCGCCTGAGGTCCCTCCTTGGGGAATCTCCTCTTGCTCGACTGCAGGGCACTTTCTTAATGGCCAGGCTGGAAATCTTCCTCTTCCTTAGCTCCAGGCCACTGCTCCTTGTCCTGCTGCCTTTGGAGACAAGGGATAATTCCCTTTCTTCATTTCTAACATCACCTGGAAGGTATTTATAGGCTGTGATCACTTCACACCTCCTCAGGAGGCTTCTTCTTTGCTAGGCTATAATTTAGCACTAGAGCCAGGCAGCCCAGCCTTGTGACGTGCATGCCCAGGGAAGCCACCTCCCCAGCTTCAATAGTAACCATCATCCTGCTCCCCCCAGGGACTGACACAGCTTGAAGGTCCTTTTTGCTCATGGTCTTATACCCATAAATTAAAAGAACCCCGCGTTCAGCCAGGAAGGGGAATTTGGGGCAGTGTTTTTGCATCAGGGATGGCAAAACCCCCTCCAAACCCCTGTGATCTGAGACCTGCGCCATTCAAGGTCTGGTTTCTGTTTGGCATCAATGACTTTGCTCAGACCAGAACCAACCAAGCCCACAAGCACAGCTCATGTTTAGTACTGAGGATGTTTTCTCAGTGGCAACTGGCTGGAGTTATTCTCATTTCTGCCTTTTTCTATTTCCTAGCAGAGACAAGGCAGGAGCCGAGACAGCAGAATAACCAACGAGAACACAATTCCCAGGACGATTCCTGCCTCGTATCCGAGGAGCCAAAACATGCAGGTGAAAACTCTGCCAGTGTTTTGCAAGGGAACGGGAGTCCTTTTGAAGGTGGCTGATTTCCCAGCACAAGCATTTCGTCTTGTGCTTTGCAAAACAGTCGGAGCCCCACCAATCAACCCTCAACAAGCCCCCAAACTGTCAAAACATTGTGAAGGAGGCTGAAGTTTTGTTTTCATTGCAAGAAGAACCATCAGCACCCAAGCCCAGCAGACTGGCAGCTGCATAAACGTACATATAAATAGGGGAGTTGGTGCTTCTGCCTTCTCCATGCAAGAGCCAAGGGGTTGTAGAGCTCCTTGCTCAAGGGTTACCTATTCCATGCAGGGAACAATGTCCCCATCAGTAGCATCGCTCTGCACTTGCTAGATGCTCACTGCCTGACCAAATCCATCACTGTTGCACCAGTGGGTACAATTCAGTCTGGTCCAGCCAGCATCGTCTGGTTGATATCCAGCTTCTCCCAAGCCATTAATTCTTCGGAGACTAGGAAAAAACTATCCTCACCCAGAGCTGGCTTGTCTTGAGACAAGGAAGCAGGACAGCATTCAAGGCAACAACCCCTATGCTCACCCACAGCCCCATTGTGCAGTACCCAAAAAACACCTGATGCTGCTTTGCTGTTGCCCCCCCTCAAAAGCTGATCCCTGCAGCAGGCACATATCATGAGCTTGCTGCTATGCTGCTTGCTCTTCCTCCTCTCCACATGGCTGCTCTGCCCGCCCGGCTCCTGCCAAGAGCATTGATGCGAAGGGAGCGCCGGATGGATGGGCAGCAACTGTCAGCAGAGCCAGCCTTGCACGGACGTGATGAACACGTTCCGAGGGGTGCCTGCCAGCTCTGGACCCGCTGTGCTTACAGCATTCCTCCTTCCCCATCCTCTCACCCTGGTTTCATGCTCTGGCTGGGGGACCAGCCTTCTTGAGAAGCAAGAAAACCAAACCACTGGACCATGCTCAGCAGGAGGAATATGGATGCTTCCTTCCACTCCTGGCTTGCTTTGCCAGGCTCAACCAGGCTCAAATCAGGTCGATGTGGCCCCAGATCTGCAGTCCCTTCTAGTCCAGATTGAAAGCAACACAACCTCTCTTTGTGCTGGCACTAAACAGGATGCAGGTACCCAAAGCAGCATCCAACCGACTCTCAAGTGACATCCACCCGATGTGCTGCCCGTCCCCTCTCCATCCCCCTTTCCCCTCTCTGTATCCAGCAGCACAGGGCTGGGAAGCAGCCGCTTATAAAAGCCAGCTGGAAAGGAGGGAGCGATGGATGGAGGGAGGGAGCTGCTGCTTTTCAACAAAGCCAGAACACAGCTACAGTGCTTATGAGCTTCTCCTCCACATGTGAGTGCTGAGAAGAGGATTGGTACCCTGGGTGCAGCAGGCTGGGGGCTGATAGGATGCATCAGCTAATTTGCACTAATGGTCCCAGAAAGGCAGGGAGTGCTCTCCAGAGGAGAATGCACTTGAGCAGTAACCTAAATAGATCCGCATTTCCAAGCAGAAAGTCCTTGAGGAGGGAAGAGAGGCCCCTACAGTTGAATTTCTCTCCCTGCCTGCACCAAAACTTGGCTGGGGATGTTGGAAAAGAGCGGCCTGGGCAGGGAAAAGCGTTGGATCTGCAATGTAGGGAGCAGTACTTGGAAGAAGCTGGACCATGGCTGGACATCCAGCCCCATGCTTGGACAGAGCGATGGCAGCTCTGAGAAGAGCCAAGCCCAGAGCACGTTTGGCTCCATCATCAGCCCAAGGCAAAAAGTCCGCCCATCTGTGCTGCGACAGGTTGATATAGAGGGCGAAATGCCTAAGTAAAATTCCACAACAGGGCATTAAAAAGATGTAATAAAATATACACGAGTTATTAAATATTGTCATCAAGACGAGCCATAAATCAGAGATTTTATGGTTTCTGATTATAAATTCCATTTATTCTGTAAGCGTTTAAAGAAAGAAAAATGGAGACTGGGTAAAGATTTAAGCCCAGCCTTGATGCTGCTGCTATTTCACTGTTGCTTGTGGATGGCACATCTATGGGAGCCAAAGTTGGGTGCACAGAGTTGCCTGGAAGGATCCTCTTTGCCAGCCTGTGGGCCATAAAACACCCCAATGTCCTTAAGGACACCACCAAAGATGCTCCTGTCCATGCAAATACGATGGTGGGGTCCCCCTGCTGCCTTCTCCACATGCACTATGCATCTGCACCCTCTGCTTCTCCTCCCCACCTCCTGTTTCTGGGTTGTAAGGCAGAGTTGACTCGTTCAGACAGAGAAATCAACATCATTTTGGGGAAGTGAAGGACAAAAGCAGTGAACACATGAAGGAAACGCTTTTCCCCCTTTGAAATGCCAAGAGAAATATCATAGAAATTGCTTTCTTGGAAAGACTCGAGGGTTCACATAAATCGGCAAGTGACAGGACTGCTTCTCTCGTAGCTGGTATTTCCCCTTCTTGCTCAGCCCCTGGGGCAGAGGAGATGCGGAAGGACTGAGCTGCTCATCCTGCAACCATGAAGAAAAAGCAGGAGAAGCAAACCTCGGGAAGTTTTCCATGGGAAAACAATGCCCATATCCTTGGGGAGCACCTCAGCTCGAGGCAGCCTGAAGCTTCCAAAGCTCCCCTTTGCTCTAATATTTTACAGGCAGCAGTACCCAGGAGCCCCAATAACCCTGCCACATCCTAGAGATGCTCCTCCGAATTGAACATTTCCCATACTGAATGCCCAATCCCACTTTTCAGCATCACAAACCTGCATCAGACAATCCTTCTGCAGCCCTCAATTTGGCTGACTCGATCCCCAAAGTGTGTTTTGCAGCTAAGACCCTTGCAGGAACACACTGTGTGATGTCCAGTTTAGCACAGGCTGTTTCCGTTCACCTTAATCTATTCACCATCCTATTGCACTCCATTTCCAGGGGGACCAAAGCCCACGGATGCAGAACCATAACCCCAGCAGTTAAATCCCATCCTTCAGATAGGCTGGGTGGAAGGTAGACCACAGGGCAGATCCTGTTTAATTAGGGCTCGTAAAACCAGCTCAGTACTGCACCAGAGAGTGGGGCTGATTTGCAGCTGCCTTTAAAACCAAGCAGGGTTACTGCTTCAGCAGTTTTCCCAGCCAGTTTTATGGATGCAACAATAAAGCAAAAGAAGTTTGGAGTGCTGAGAGTTTTAGTGCTGCAGCACATCTGATAACGTCACGCCAGCTTATCGCGGCATCGAGGGAAGGAGAGCGCTGGGATAGGGAGCAAAGACACAGACAAGCTGTGTGAGGGAAGCAAACCCAGCCTTGCTAAGCCACAGAAGCTTCTCAATGGAGAGATAAGACATGCTTAAAATGAGCTTTGCCATATTTCCAAATAGCCTGCGCAAAGGTTTATATCCTTCCAGATGAAGCGGTGATCGGCTGCCAGGCCCGGGAGCTGCCGGCCTGGATTTATCTGCCCATCAGGTAGCAGCTATTCATGGTTGGGGTTTATGGGGTGCATCGTGAAAGGAACCCTACAAAGCACTGCAGGAAAACATCAGGGTACATCATCAGCACCTAATAAATAAGGTTTTTTTAATTCTTTCCTTAAATTACTGGGTAGAGATGCTGCCTCCTCCTCCCAAACTCCTCCTGAGCATCCACTGGGGACTGGATGATCTCCAGAGGTCCCTTCCAACCCTAATGATTCTGTGATCGCAGGCTTCATCGGCCCACAGTGCACATTGCCAGGCCAGCTCTCAGCCTTGCAGAGTATCTGTCTGCAGAGGGCACCCGCTGGGCTGGGGATAAGAACAGGGATGAGTTTATTCCTGATGCTGAGCCCTTGCACAAGGGCACTGGTTTGTCCAGCAAGAGAATCCAGGTGGGTATTTGGAAAGGTACAAGCAGATCAAGGAAACAAGGGGGGGAAAAGCAGCACATGAGGTTTCTGGGATAGGAAAACCACCAGAGGATAGAAACCTCCCTCAATGGCTGCACTCAACCAGGGCAAATCAGCTCTTCCCTCCCTGCTTTGCCAGCTGCGACTGTGGGTATAAATGTGATGAAGCAAGCTTTGTGCATGAGAGAGGCCAATGTAAAACCCACACAAACCAGGGCAAGCATAAGGAAGAAGAAGAACAGAGCGAGACTGATGGGGTCAGGGCACTGCTGAGGATGTCAATACCCATCACTCACTAATAACCTTTCTGTAACTCCCGACCTGCAGCGGCTGTCGCGAAACGGCAGCAAAATTAAAGCAGAAACCAAGCAGCATTAGGTCCTGGCGAGAGAGCATTAGGTTCTTTGCTCTGACAGGCAAGGGAAGGGACTGCCATAGACATAAGAGGGGGCATGGTGCTGGACCTGCCAACCTGGATCCCCCTGTGATCCTGGGAAAAGTGCAAGGGATGCAGGATGCAGCAGGAAGGGCAAGCAGGTTGGATTTGTGGTACCCAGCCCAGCATGGAGCAGGAGGTGAAGGAAGCAGAGGAGGAGGAGGGGATGTGTGGTCCAGCTGACAGCAGCATGCTGATGGAGCTGAGCATCCTCCCCAGGGAGAGGAGAGAGGAAGGACAAGGCTGATACAGACCCAACAGCAGTGGCTCATGACGGAGTTACTATGCAATCAGCCTGTGTTGTGTGGGATATCTGCTAACCTGTTTTCCCAGGTTCCAGGTGGGTCTGGGGGGGCTGTATCCCATCCATCCATAGAAATAGCAAAAAAAGCAGCAAAGCTCCCTCTGCAGCAAAGCTCAGCACTACTTTCCCTTCTCTTCCTGCCCCCTGCTCTCTGTGCAAATTTAAAGCATGTTCCAGATATGGTCTGACCTTTACAGTACACATGAAAAAGGCAAAAGGAGACTTGGAAATGCACAGAAGGGAAAATATGCCTTGGAATGGAAAGCAGAGCGTGCGTATCCCAGCTAGCAGAGCAGGGCAGAAAGGGACTCTGGCCTGGGATCAGTCCCAATCAACCCCAAATCTTCATCCTGATGCTCTTTTAACCCCAGAGTGAAAGTCCCAAGGGCAGGACCTAAGTGGCTTTAACCCAAAAGCACACAAGGACCAGCTTCTCTGCCGAGCAGACCTGCTATCACCCTTACTGCACTCCCCCAGAGCTTTGAAATGAGCCTACCAAGAGCATCAAATCCCTTCAGTGGGGTTGTTCTTGCTGGGAAGCATCCCCAAGGCTCATTTGCAAGGATCTCTCAGCTTTTAATCAGGCACAGGTGGAGATATTGAGGGTGGTGAATTCCCCAGGCTGGCTTAAGGAGCACTAGACCATGGCCAAGTCTCTCCAGCATTAGTTCACCCATCTCCCACAGCTGGCAGAGCATCCTCCTCCCTCCCCATCACATGGATACCTGCCTTTCTGCTTTACCATCCCTTCTCCAGCCTGCTGTTGTGACAAAAGGAGGACAAGAACATCCCCCCTCCCTGTGCCAGTGGTTCTTCTCTGCCCCAAGCGCAGCTCTCACAGAGCAAAAGCGCATAGGGGGAAAGCAATCAGGAGAACCATGGGAGATGCTCTCACACACACAAACAGCATCGACCCCGCTGGGTACCTGTGGACACGTGTATGGCAAGAACACACGGGTTCCTGGGGTCAAGTTAAAGCTCTTTCAGCTTTAACTTGGGCCATGGTGAGGGCTCCCCCATTTGTGGGCATGACCCTGCCTTCATCTCCCAGCCCAGCAGCGATGTGAGGATCAGCTCAGGCTCCTCTCTGCAAGACATCCAGAAGCTGAGACAGAGCTGATCCATCTTCCCTGCTGAAGGAGTGTAAACAACTCAGCTGCAGGCTTGGAGTGCAAGAGAGGACACGCGGTTGGAAACTTTAAGGGCCAATTTACTCAGTAATTTACTAAACACACTAATAATTGACATTGCAAGCGACATACCGCTGCCCCCCCGCTCCCACCTAATACCCATAGCAAGAGGGAGAGAGCAGCGTTCCCAGTCCTAGCTGCTCTGCAAAGCCTCCTCTGCCAGACACAAACCCGGTTGCCATCTGGGCAGCCTCGCTCCGCTCATTCCCAAGCAACACAACAGCATTCCTGGCAAACCCCACGCTCCTGCTTAGCATCCGTCTTTCCCAGCGCTGATTCCACCTGAGGATCCGCAAGGGAAGGTGTGTTGTAATTACCAGCCCTTCCCTCGATGTAATTAAAGACAAACTGAAGGGAGTTCTGCCCAGTCTCCGGGTTTCCCTGAAGCTTTTCCCAGTGCCAAAAAATCAGCTCTGCAGGAAAACTCCCAGCAGCTTCTTGGAAGAAAAGCCACAGCTCAGACTGGAGTTACAGCCTGTTTCAGTTACGGTACTTAGACTAAGCTTCCCATCCAGCCAAGGGACAGGGATGATCCCTAGGTATCCCACATCCTTTAGCCACTTGCTTTAGGAGGGGATGAACAGTCCTCTCTGGTCAGAATGGTGTTGAAATTTAAGCTTGCCTTGGGAATGTGTTCATTTGGACAAAGTCATCCTTATGCTTTTATTCCCTCTGATTCCCTTCATTTCATTTCCAGGTATGTTTGCTGGTTTCTAGTGGTTTATATCCTCATATAGGAAACGTTTCCGAGAGCACTATGGGCACCATGAACAGTGGGCTGTAGAATAGAATCCATGCTCAAAGGACTAGTGAACATCTTTCCCTTTATTTCTGCCCTGCACCTAGCTGGATCAGTACATTACAAAAGAGGATGAAGATCTGATGAGCAGTGACTCCAAGAGCTCAAAGGTGTAAGGGTTTAAAGACCCTGTCAGCCATAGCTTCACTGGGCACCCTGTTCCAGCACCTCACCACCCTCACAGAGAACTTCTTCCTTGTATCCAACCTGAACTTCCCATTCCAGTTTGAACCCATCACCCCTTGTCCTATCACCACAGTCCCAGATGAAGAGCCCCTCTCCAGCATCCTTGCCCCCTTCAGACATTGGAAGCTGCTCTGAGGTCTCCCTGCAGCCATTTGAGCATCTTCAGCCTGAAAATGCCTCCAAACTTGCCACTTCCAACAACTCAGATCACCGCTTGCAATTAATCAGTCACTTGATTCCTTTTGACTCTTTTTCTGCTGCCGGGTGGCCTGTGAGTCCCTATGGGCAACAGCACCCTGCCAGGCTTGTTATTGCAACTCTTCCCAATGGACCAGCAAAACATGCCTGTAAAGTTGATGGGGTTTTCTTTTTGGTGATGCTTTTCTTTCCTTTTCTTTCATTGAGAGATATGTTCATTAGGAAACTATCAGAAACCTCTGGGGCAGCTTGTGCTTCTTCTAATTCATTTTCCACATGGATAATGAGCCAGGAGTGATTTTTTTAGGGTGAATTTAATTGACCTTTGCAGTGGCATTAGGCAGATTGGCTTCGAGTCTATTAGAGCATAATGTAACCTGGTGAGATTTTAGGGACGCTTCTTGGATAGAATGTTTGAGTTGGACTGCTTTGCTCCTTTCCTACCCTTAGCTTCATGAAGAAAAAGAAGGATGGCTTGGGAATACAGAGGGATGAACAGACGGGGAGAGAATTAAAAGGGAGAATGAGGAAGAGAATAGGGAGAGAAGAGCTCGGATGCTTGGGGACAGGCAGCAGCAGCCACCAACCAAGCAGCTGGCCCATTAGCTCAGTGACACGGTGCCAGCTTACACCAGCTGAGGATCAGGCCCTGGGGTGATGGACGACATCCCAGCTTTGCAGGGATGGCTCGGGAGCTGCTGGTTCCTGCTGTCTCATAGGGAAAAGGGATCTGCAAAGGCTGGCAGATGTCGGGTTCGGTGGTCTGGATGCCATAGCCGGGGATGTGAGCCTATCTGCTTAAAGCCACCCTTCTGGGGCAGATTAAGCTGACCCTATGGAGGCTGAAGGAGGCAGGGGGTGACACATCCCAATTCACTTCCAAAAGGATACGTCAGATCTCCAGTGTTGCTAATAGGGGTTCTCATGAGACAGCAGAAGGCGAAACCCACTGAATTCCCCTCCCGTGCAGAGGAACAGCACCACAGGTAGGCACCATGCTACAGAGCCATGTCCTGCACACCCCTGTCCCTCTGCTCTGAGCACACTTGGGACCCAAATGTACTATGGTGCGACCCTATACAGCACCCCAGCAGCCCCAGGTGGCATTCAGAGAACACCCAAGCCTTGCACCAGCAATGACTTTCCATTCCCTTCGGTTCAAATCCTGCTTCTAGCCCCTGCAGAGAGAAGTTCTCCCCTTTCAGCATCAGCATCACCAGCCTAAAACCCTTATGCCAGGCTCTGGGACAGCAGGGATGGGGAAGAGCGCATCTGCTGTTCATCCTCACCCCTTTGCAAGCCCTCTTATGATAAAATAGCAGCAATTAAATGCCCTGGGAAAAGCAGGATGCCAGGAAGCCAGCGTGGCACAGACCTTTCCCCATTCACGACACCAGCATGCCCTGGAGCTTTAGCTGTGCTCAACTCCATCTGATGGGGCTCTCACAGGGATCACAGGATGGGGATCCAATGCCCCAGCAGAGGCTCCCAACAGCATCCTCTAGAAGCTGACACGAGCAGCCCAGTTATCACAACCCAACCCAGGGGGGACCACCAGAAACACCCAGCTCTAACATGGCAGCACTAAAGAGCTATTATCCCTTGAGTGGGAAAATCTGCTTGGGGGCGTTTTGAAGCATCACTTGGTTTACACTGGTTTTAATCCCTACCCAGCATGGATAATCGCAAGGATAACCTCAACCCCTGTCCACACAGGGCTGGGATATGAATCTCCAAGCTCTCCCAGCCCACAGCATTCCCATTTAGTGTGCAAGCATCCCTCTTGGAACTCATTCCCCAGCCACTGATGAGGCAATAGGATGAGAAACATGCAGCTGAGAGCCCAGGGCAGGGCTGAGGGCAGCAAAACCTGGGCTCAGGCTGGTGCCGTGGTGTTGAAACCATCCCCGTCCTCCATCCCTGCCGTACAAAGAGCTCCTGAGGGATTCTCTGCTCTGTGCCATGGCAATGGCTTTCCCCCTGCTGTGACATAAATGAGATTTCAGGCATCCTGATTTCCAGTTACAAACCCTCCATCGGGTGTTGACCGGTGCCTGTTGTGCCACCAGATCTTTACTCGTGCACCAACCGGGCTGGAGGATGCTTCTTGCTGCTCCGCCTGCACCAAAGTGGCCACAAAAGGGTTAATGACCTGCTCTGCTTTCCAAACTTTGCTGGGTTCTGCTCCTCCCCTGAGAGGCTGCAGCGAGGGAGAGGAGGGTTTCAAAAGAGAGCCGCAAAATGAGAGCAAAAAGGGGAATGTTTCAGCTGGATGCAGTGGAATGGAAGGCTTTGTGGTTTAGAAAATTAAGGGTGTAAGGGGTCTCTTTGTGCTAAATGCTCTGGATGGGATGAAAGTAAATAGAGCTCAGCTGGGCAGGGGAGTCAGGGCGACATTGAGAACATTTTTTAGCCCTGTTAGGTATTAATTTCCCATACATCATCTGCCTGTCCTCTGCCTGTTTGAAGTGCTCAAGGTTTCAGGCTTCAAAGCACGGCTGTGCACAAAGCTCATGGATCCGTGGGGAGCCACCTCAGCAGGTTCCAGCCCTGTGTCTCAGCAGGACCCCCCTCCCAACAAGGCCATCGCCTTCCACCCGCAGCCAGGATCAGCCTGTGGCTTGTGTCACCGTGCGGTGAGTTCCTCGGGTCTCTGCCGCAGGAGGGGGGGCAAAGCCCAAGCAGATGAAAGCACTGACCCACTTTGTAGCCCAAAGCACTCATTAAAACCCAACCACATGTACACAGATGCCTGGAGGAGCCGGTGGGGTCATAAACCCCATCCCTCACATCGCTGTCACTGAGGAAGCACCTACCAGAATCAATGGGGCTTTGTTAGCTTGCATCAGCTAATGAGGATAAGGCCATTTATTGTTTCAGCACCACAAAACAAGCCCTTTGCCTGACTCGGAGCAGGCAGCCTGCAAAGATCTGGGGGTTTTCTAGGGTGATTTGGCTTTGACAGGAGAGTTCTGTCCATTTGCAACATTCCTGGGCTCATGGCAGGGTCAGAGTCCCCCTTCATCTGTCCCCACTGGATTAGAATCATAGAATCATAGAAGAGTTAGGGTTGCAAAGGACCTCAAGATCATCCAGTTCCAACCCCCCTGCCATGGGCAGGGACACCTCACACTAAACCATCCCACACAAGGCCTCATCCAACCTGGCCTTGAACACTACCAGGGATGCAGCACTCACAACCTCCCTGGGCAACCCATTCCAGTGCCTCAGCACCCTAACAGGAAAGAATTTCCTCCTTAGATCCAATCTAAACTTCCCCTGTTTCAGTTTGAACCCGTTACCCCTTGTCCTGTCACTACAGCCCCTGATGAAGAGTCCCTCCCCAGCATCCCTATAGGCCCCCTTCAGATACTGGAAGGCTGCTATGAGGTCCCCACGCAGCCTTCTCTTCTCCAGGCTGAACAGCCCCAACTTCCTCAGCCTGTCTTCATACGGGAGGTGCTCCAGTCCCCTGATCATCCTCGTGGCCTCCTCTGGACTTGTTCCAGCAGTTCCATGTCCTTTTTATGTTGAGGACACCAGAACTGCACACAATGCTCCAGGTGAGGTCTCACAAGAGCAGAGCAGAGGGGCAGGATCACCTCCTTCGACCTGTTGGTCACACTCCTTTTGATGCAGCCCAGGATACTTCCAATCCCCACTGGATTCTTCCAATCCAATCCCTTAAATAGCTCTGCAGTGACTTGATAACGACACCAGTGAGTTTTCCTCATGGTATTCCCAATTTGCTTGTGGGTGAACAGCAGCACAACTGGCCAAAGGGCAGACGGTAGAGCCGAATCTGACCCAAAGCCAGGCTAGGCAAAGCCCTACCATCTGCCTATTGCAAAGCCAAGCGAGCCGGGGTTACTTGATTGAAAGAGCAAGTGGATAAATAGCCAAGAAAATAAACAGCAGTCATAATTAATGACAAAAAATCATCATCATTATAAAAGCCTTTCCTTTTTGCTCCTGCACTTTGTGGCCACAGTGCTCAGGGCACATCACACGCCGGAGTAACAACTAATTATAAGCACCAATTACAATTATAATGAAATAATCTCCCTTCCAAAGCTGATTCCCATTCATTTTCCCTGCTGTAAATAAGGGTGAGCACTGAGCGGGGTGGGTTCTACCTGCCCTGCATTCCAAACCACCAGTGGGAGACAGCAGCATCCCTGGGACCATTCCGCAGCAGTGAGTTCTGCAGGTGGGCACAAAAACCATGCAGAGAGTTTGGGGTGGAAAAGCAGCAAAGCAGCACTGTGAAGACTTGCCTTCTCTCCTCCTTCAAATGACTGACACCAAAGCGAAGCTTTTCTTTCACAACACTGTTGGAGATGAAAAACAGGGGGGTGAAGGAGGACGCTTTGGATGGCGACGCTGAGGAGCAGCGTTTTTCCCCTTCCAGACTGTGACTCAGGAAAGCACGTGGGCACAGGCTGATGTGTAAGCCAGCAGCTAAGCAATAGCCTGACTGATGAAGTACTCAGGGTTTGCACTTCATCGCTCTCCTGAGTCAGAGCCAGCATCTTCCTCCTGCTACCGACTCATCTCACATACGGCTGTGGATGTGACTTGGCTGACCCACACCTCCATTAACCCCAGGGAGAACAAAGATAACGATGCTAACTCATAGCTCTTCCTTGGTGCCACCAAGAAGCCATAAATACACTCTGCCTTTTAGCTTCAGACCTTGATTTCTATTGCAGAGGACTCAAGTAACTGCATTGCATCAGCTAGGATGATGACCAGGCCCTGAAAAGCTCTCCTCCAGCCTTGCAGACAGGCACCGAAGTGCTGTAAAGTCATAAATGCAAAATGTGTGGGTTGCGAAGAGGGAAAAGCAAAACCTCTGCGTGCCACAGGGAAGGAACAAGACCCTCGTGTCCTTCAGTATTTTCCCAGTCCAGGATTTTCCTGGCTCTGCTCAGGAGCCAGGCTGAGAGAGCTGGGCTGGGGCAGCCTGGAGAAGAGAAGGCTCCTGAAGGGGAGAGCTTAGAGCAGCTCCAGTGCCTAAAGGGGATGCAGGGAACCTGGAGAGGGGCTTGGGACAAGGGCCTGTAGGGACAGGCCAAGGGGAATGGCTTGAACCTGCCCGAGGGGAGGTTGAGATGAGCTCTTAGGCAGAAGCTCTTCCCTGTGAGGGTGCTGAGGCGCTGGCACAGGGTGCCCAGAGAAGCTGTGGCTGCCCCATCCCTGGCAGTGCTCAAGGCCAGGTTGGACACAGGGGCTTGGAGTGACCTGCTCCAAGTGGAAGGTGTCTCTGCCCGTGGCAGGGGTTGGAACTGGATGAGCCTCAAGGTCCCTTCAACCCAAACCATTCCATGATCCAAATGCTATTGAGATATAAGGCGTGCTGAAAACCACAGGGCTGGGGCTGCACTGAGGAGCGAGCACGGGCTGTAGGATTTATTCTCCTCTTTGTTTTCCACTGTGTTTGCTAGAAAATGTCATTTCCAGGCACCGAAACCGTGTGTGGATTCAAGTCAGGTTTTGCAAAGAGGTTTTTTTTGCAGAAAATAAATAGAACGGGGAGAGGAGGCAGCTGAAGAGAAGTCAAAACATCTCACGGTGATGTTTCTCGCGTGTTACAATTCAATCTCTCCCTTGAAATGTCATTGTCATTCCCCAAAATTGACATTTATAGAAAGGTTAAACCAAGGCTACGGCAGGGTTTATTTTCAGGTTTGCATAAATGGTTTCATTCCGCTCGACAGAAACGCTGCTTTTACTCCATGAAAACCAAAACCCAACCACAGTTCCCTACTTTTTTCCCCAGTTCACCCCAAGCCAATGTTATTTCTTGGCTCTGGCCACCAACTGAGCTGTGAAAAATCACTCAAAAAGCCATTATTCCCCCAGCATTCCATGGGGTTGGTGAGCTTAAAGCAGCTGCAATTCCCAACAGAGGGAATCTTTCAGAGCACTGTAGGTGTGCAGACACCCCTGCAAGTCATCTGGGGTTTCAGCAGCTCTTATGGAGCAGAAAGGAGTCTTTATTGCTCTAACGGAGGATGCTAAACCCTACAAAGGTGGAAGAGAAGGGGTCAAACCATGATACAAGCAGCACATGCAGGGAGTATCCATTGTCCCATCCATCCTGACTTTGACCCTGGGAAGCCTATGGAAGTATAACCACCAGCTCCCACCAATTTAATGCTGTGATATTTATAATGCTAATAGAACTGGATGATCTAAAGGTCGTTTCCAACCCAAACCGTCCTCTGACTCTATAACGCCATGCTTCCAGGCTGCCTTTTTATTCCCAGACCCTGGAAAACCGAACAACCACCACCCTGCACCTGAGGCAGAAAAGGCCCTTTCATCCAGCCTCTAAAAGAACTGGTCCAAGTCCTGATTCTCTGAACTGTTCCACACTTTGATGTAATGCAAGGAAAAATTACGGGTCCAGAGGGGGGGAATGACTGACTGGAAAACAGAGGGAAATTTTCCCTGTGGAATGGCGAGTCAATGGGTCTTTTGTGATATAGCAATCTGAAACTTCCAATGGGAAGGGCACTGCAGGGGAAACATTCAGCCAAACTACAGGAAGATGTTTGCTCTCCCCTGTCTTTCTCAGGGCTGGGAATGGAATGGAATGGAATGGAATGGAATGGAATGGAATGGAATTCCCAGCCTGGGGTGGTGGGCAGGAGAAGCAAGCTGGAAGCACTGAGATGCCCATCTCCTTCGTGCATAGTTGCATCTCCAAGTCTGATTGGACCACCAGCACACTGAGCATCTCATTCTTCCCTTCATCACCTCCTACTCCAGTACCTGAGAGGAAAACACTTATTTCTTAGCAACTTCAGCAGGTTCTGCTGATAAATTAACTGCTTTAACAGCTCTGGCTCTTCCTAACAGCAGCAAACATGAAATCAGGACAAAAGGCAGGTGAGTTTAGCAGCAAAAGTGCTGGCAACATTTCTGATCCAAGTGTCAGCCCTTGTAGCTTGTGTCAACTCTTCCCTTTTCAATTCTCTAGCTGGTTGTATTTGTTAATATGCATTTATTCCTTTTAAACCAAGCTTCAAGAGGCTTACAACAAGGATCACTGGGGTTTCCTATTCTGTACTTGGCTGATTCTCAACCCCCTGCCAGAGGTGCTACCAACATACAAATGGATAATTAATGACTCTAATTGTGGCTTGGGTGGCTTTTATTCACTTCCATCCTCCTCTGTGGTGTTTCTTCCAAAGAAAAGAGGGGGAAGAAAAGGAAAGAAGGGAGAGAAAAGCAATCTAGTAGAGAAGAAAGCCCCTAAGCCTAAATGGGCTGCAGGGATTTATGGAGAATTAGTTTAGTCTTCGGGACCTTGTGACATGAGAGTCCAACCAAACTCCATTCTTGGCTTTATGATGTTTTCAAGCCCCCTCAATGCAATTATTTCCTTGTCTCCCTACAGCCCATCCATTATTCTCTCTAATAATATGTTTTCTGAAACTCTTTTCCATAAACAACTAGAGCAGGCAGCGAGAAACCTCATTGTTATTGATATCATGTCACATCACCAGTAAAACAGCTTATGGAAAATGGGCTGTGAATGGAAGATGGGTTCAATTTAAAACATCCCGACCTTTTCCATCACTTCCAAGATAAATCAAGCTTCATGTGCAGTGATGTCACGTGTGGAAATTCAAACCCAATGGTACCAGCAACCAGGGGGTCACTTTGGGGACAAGGTTGAGAAAATCTTGCCCTGCATCCTATATTGTTGGTTGGAAATGGGTCTCCAGAGGGGTTTTCCTTGCTCCTTCCACTGAATCTGTCACTCACCTTCTGGCAAGCAAAAGCTCTTTGCTCAAGTGACAGCCGTCAAACTGAATAGCAAAAGGCCACAAGCTGCTTTGTCCTTGAATACCACGAGGAAATAGCACAACTCCCAAATAGCCAGCAATGCAATAAAATGGGGTTCTTCGCCATACATACTGAGTATGACATTTAGTAGCACACATGCAGCTCACTTAGAACAGACATCAACAATCCTCCCCCCTGCCAAAACATCATTCTGCGGAGGTTCAAGCCCACAATTCTCATTATAATAGGTAAAATCACAGCAGTTGCATGGTCTAATTGGTAGTTTTGATGGCAGTATCACAAAGTGTATGAGATGTGCTTAAATGGGTAATAGCAATGCTTGCAGCAATGCTTACTCAGTGTAGGACTGGATGGTGGACTCCTGGAGGCTGGGCAGATATACTTGGGCTGTAGTTTAAGCCACAATGATGTCATCTTTACATGGATCAAGCTCACTCAATCAATGCAGGCCAGTTATAGTGCTGACAGCAACAAATAGAGAGTAATAAACTGTCCATGCTTTCTAGTTAGACCTAGGAGTCTATCTGACCATCCTATTACCCCAGAGATCATTGATGGTCTTGAAATGACCCTACACCTTGAAAAGAAATCTGTACAACAAGGACGATGGAATCAGCCTATTCATAAATTCTAGAGCAAAGATTTCATGCTAAAAGACTAAGGAAGAAAATCACCTGTTTGCCACTATAGAGAACAAAGCAAGAAAGACTCAAGACACATAGAAGCAGCCCCACAGGCTGAGCTAACTGATGCTGGAGGCCCTGCCTCCTTCCTCATCCTCCTGTTTAGTTTGACATCCCTGCAACAGCAGCAGCCAAGGCAGTGTACTTACTGAGAGACCAGATTTTTATCTTCCTAATCATGGTCCGGGACCAATACACGGAAGCGTTTACTGGTCCAGAAAGCATTTGTACAGTTCCAGTAAGTAAGCACTTTTGAAATGCTCTTTTCCACTTGATTGTAGGAGCTGATAGCTCGTGAGCCGCTAGCCAGAGATTGATGCTTCATATGTTTGAAAGCTAAAACTCCAAGAGGAGGATAGAGCACTGGGTTTCTAGCTCTAGTGGTTTTCATAACACCCGGCAGCAATATCATGTCAGAACAGCAGCTGCAAAATCTGCTCTTCAATTATTGCCAATTCCAAGTTCAAGGAGAGCTAAATCCAGGGGTTTGGTGCAACCGGGTGTAAAACGCGGCTCCTAACAGGGCTTCCTTTTTCCACCCCCCACCCCCCCCAATACATATTTCAGGAGCAACCAGGTGTCTACATTGAATTAGAGCACACCAAGTTCAAAGGAGTGCATTGCTACAGGCATCCCCTGCCATCTATGGCTGAACTAGATGGGATAAATGGCACAAGCAAACAAAACCTTATTGCTTTCAACCTCAAAGGGGACCTTCAACCCTTCCCCTTTTACAGCCTGTAGAGGGGTGAAATGAGCTGCAGAAAATGGTAGGTTGAGACTTGCTCACTTGCCTCTGCTTGTTCAGCCCTGGAGAAATGCAAAGGAGATTTATGCCACCTTCAGGGAGGACAACCTGCATCACACCAGCTTCCACCTACAACAACATTAGAGACTGGGAGTGGCTCTGATAGGAGGATGGGTGCGTGCTAACCTCACTGCCCCATCACATTAAAGCCTGGTTCTGAGCTTCCCCACCATTCCCAACAAGCAGATTTCGGCTCTTAAAACCAACCGGATTAGCCACGTCTCCACAGCACAGGCTGTTTAGACAGTAAAGAGCTATTCAGACAGCAATGACACGTGCAGACGTGTCCTGAGCTGTTCTGGGGATTTGATACCACCGCAAATGGGTTTTGCGCAAAACCCCACAGCAAAAAGCTCCATTTAAAGTCACCTGAGTGACCTGTGCAGAGTATTAAAGCAGGGGATCAGGATATGCTAATTCTATCACTTTTGCAAACAAAATGAATGCTTTTCAAGCCCTGGAGCCACCAAATTCTCCTGCAGGGCCTCATGGAGGGGGAGCGCAGAGTTCCCTAAAGGCACGTGGGAATTTCATACAAAAGATGAGGGTTTAGCACATAGGGAAGCTACGTAAGGACACAAGACAAAGGCCACGATGAGTTTCCATCAATCCCAATGTCAAAGGCCAGAAGAGACAATCAAATCTGACAGCCTGAAGACATCAAGCCACACGATCTCACCCTGTAAGCCCTGTAGCAAACAGGAGGATTATTCCCTTGCGCTCAGGCAAACACTATCAAACCTGATAACTTCTTGCTGATGCAACGGGCAGGTTGTAGAGGGACAATCAGTCTTGCTTAAAAGACTTCAAGTGATGATGAATTTACCATTTCCCTCACATAATCAAGGGATAGCTTGGTTTGCATCTGGCTTCCATTTTAGCTGAGTTTAAAAGATGTGTTACACAAACCAGCCTGGATTTAGGTCATGTATCACTGACATCTCCATCAAAACAGTACGGCTTTGCCAGTATCTACAACCAAGCGTTGGAACTGGATGATTTTAAGGTCCTTTCCAACCCAAACCATTCTATGATTCTAAAACTCCTCTTCCTCCAAACCAGCCTCTGGGTGCCCAGGACAGAATCATGGAATCATAGAATCCCAGATTGGTTTTGGTTGGAAAAGACCTTAAAGCTCATCCAGTTCCAACCCCTGCCACGGGCAGGGCCCCTTCCACTGGAGCAGCTTGCTCCAAGCCCCTGTGTCCAACCTGGCCTTGAGCACTGCCAGGGATGGGGCAGCCACAGCTTCTCTGGGCACCCTGTGCCAGCGCCTCAGCAGCCTCACAGGGAAGAGCTTCTGCCTTATATCCAACCTGATCTTCTCCTGTTTCAGTTTAATCCCTTTCCACCTTGTCCTATTGCTACAGCCACTGATGAAGAGTCCTAGAAGCCATCCTAGCCTGGGGATGCTGAAGATGACACATCCCCATCTGGCCTTAACACCAGTCTCCAGCCTGGCAACCTACAGAGAACCTCCACATACTTCTTGAGACCTCCATGCCACTAAAAGACTGGGCAAGAGACCCCAAAACCTGCTGCAATTGTCACCTTGGACCTAAAGCATCCTCTGGGACCCACCTGGGAATTCAGGGATGGGAGAAACACGGGCAAAATAAATAAAGCAAGCCAATCTCCATTTGGAGGCACTAAATCCCCACTCGTTTCCAGATGGCTGGGAGATTTCTCCCAGGTGGTAAATATATTATTAAGAACTCATTTCACCGTGAAATTGACTATTCAAAACACAGACAGAAGTTAATATATTAGGACAACCTGTCTGAAGAACTCCTCTTAGAGGGAGTTTAGTTTTGTTTAATAGAAACCGTGGTACTACACACATGGCTTTCTGCAAGCTGCACCCCAATGCGCTTTTATATATTGGAGCTACAAGAAGACAAAGAGCCTTGGATAAAGTCAGCATCATCTCTGGGGCTGCCCAGGCAGCAAGGACATCGTCACTGGAAGGTGGTACCTGTGCCTTGGCTGGGATGCTTCTCTTTGTGAAGAATGTCTTTCACAAGGGCACCATTTAGGTCAGAAGATCCCTCTGGAGATCACCTCATCCAGTCCCTCACTCAAAGCACGGGGTAGGCTTCAACCTGAACTCAAGCCTAAACTTGCTCACATTTAGATCAAGCCTACATTTTGTTCTATTTAAGTACCAAATCCAAAGTCTTAGGAAGGCTGGAATGTAAGCACGGGTAGATTGCGACCTGATTTGGAGCCTAAACTTGTTCAAATTTAGACTAAGCCTGCATCTTGAGGCTATTTCCATTTACATACCAAATCTAAAGCCTTAGGAAGGTTGGAACCTTCCGTTACTACCGTTACTAACTGCACGATTAATGTATTATTGCTTATTAATCATTGCTTAATAAGAAGATGCCTAAACTAATGTGTTTGCTAAAGCATTTTCTAGTGGAGTCAATTGCTTTGATTTGGGTAATTATGTATAAATATCCCAGGTATTGGGGGGGGGAGCAGTGTGATTTTGCAAATCAATAATGAATAAGCCTCAAAGGAACGAGGACTACTTTGTCTTGGTTAATTTGCTTCACAGCCTTCCTGTCAAGGAGCTTCAGCTTTCCTTTGGTAGAAGGTCTGCCTGGGGGAAGGTCAAAGAGGGCGAACTTTGCCTTCTCGCTTAATAGTGAAGGATGAGATTCTGACTGCTGGATTCATGTAGACTTCACAGTGTGGCTCCATGATAAACTACACATCTCCAAAGTCCCAGCCCTTCTAGAATAGCAGAGATGGAAGAAACCTCTCCAAGCCGTGCATCTATTAGACTAGAACGTCTCTTTTCATTTGAATTCAGCTGCTAATGAACTCACTTTAAGCTAAATGCCTGTATCTAGGATAAAGTGAACTCTCTGCAGACCTTTGGTCCCAGGCACACATGGCTTGACAACTGCCTCAGTGGAACTTTGTGGCAGCTGAGCTAGGGGGAAAGGTCTTCAGACAGATGCCCCAGGATCCCTGCAACCATCACAGGTTGGGAGACTGGGTTTATGAGACAGACATTGAATCATTGAAAGGTTTGGGTTGGAAGGGACCTTTAAGTTCCAGTTCCAACCTCCCTCACACTAGATCATGTTGCTCAAGGCTCTGTCCAACCTGGCTTTGAACACTGCCAGGGATGGAGCATTCACCACTTTGGGCAGCCTGTGCCAGTGCCTCACCGCCTTCGTTGTACAAGTTGAGTAAGGAAACTGGTAGAAGATACATGAGGAGGAAGGGAGCATAGAGGTCCTACAGATAACGTGAAAGGAAAGAGTTATCGCACCCTGGAAAAAAGTGGTCATTTCAAAGAATCACCACTTTTCATGGAAAACATCCATAGAAAGAAATACAAACACAGACACACACACCCCCAACACCCCACACACCCCCCCAGCCCAATTTGTCAGGAGGAATCTCTAAAATCCAGTCTAGAAAACTCGTATGAACCCTAAACCCCACCATTTATCTGCAGTAATAAAAGCCTACAGCCTCTCTTGGCAACTAAATCTCTTAGCTCTCAGGCTACAGACTTGGCCTCTGGCTTTTTCACTCAGTCTCTTCTCTGAACCATTCTGCTGCAGATAAATAATTAAAGCCACATTGGAACAGGGAGCTGAACACACATCTCCTCCATCCAGGCTGAGTGCCCGAGCTGATGGGGTATAAAATCTCTGCTGGCCCAAGTATGTATTCATGCAAAATGGAGCAGCTTCAACAGAGATAGAGCCGTGCTCTATCCTTTTGCTCCTCAGAGAAATCCCCCAGGAGCAAACATGGAGAAAGCAGATATGTGGTTTTGTTGGCCAAACACAAAATGGGTTCATGTCTTGGCTTAACTCATCATCCTTCCAAATTCAACCATAGTAAAACCAACTGGAATCATCACAGGAACAGTTTCCATTAATAAAGTAAAAATGGTTTCCACGAGGAAAATAGTCCCCCTTGGGTGCTCTAATTCAGCTGGTTGGACTATGGTGGCTTTCCCCAATGACAGGGCCACCCAACTGGTGGCAAACTCCACCAACAATAAGAACAGTCTTGAAGATGCTACAAACTACCACATCCTTTAGGAAGCCCTCTTATTAAAGCTTTCCTTCCTTGATTTAAATTCTTACATAGAACTTCTCTTCCTCAGCCCTTAGGTTTGCTTCTCTTCCATCTCCCTTCTTGGGTGGGATCAGTGATTATTAATCCCATCAAAAGAAATGAGACTTTTGCTCACATATAGGAACATACCCGAAGATCCTGCAGCAAGGAATACATTACCTTGATACCCTGACACTGCAAAAAACAGTGCTGGGGAATGGGTCTTGCTTTTCTGCTTGCTATCCATTATTCAAGGCACCAAAACCAGCTGTTGTGAATGACCGGTATCATCTTTACAAAGGGAAAAGGGAAATAAAATAAGAACAGCTTCTTCTGTTCATACATTCTTTCTACAAATCTGAGTACTAATAGTGTTTGACATGTTGGTAATTTGGGGGGGGTTCACCATAATTCGCTTAGTGTGCTTCTACTTTATTAAGGTACATGTTATACGGTGATGCACAGAAAATGTTGGCGCATTTCTTCCTCCTTAAACAATTTCATTCCTTCTAGAAATCACTCATTGATGCTAGCCACATCCCAGGTTACTAAGGGAGGAGGGGAAAAGCAGAAATCAAATAGAAAATAAGCACTGGGAGAAGAGAAAATAAATGAAAAAGAAGTGAAGAGACAACAGGAGGAGAAAACAAGACAAGTTATGCAAATAGAAGAGCCAAGAACCAGAAGGGCAGAGAGAGGAGCCAGTTCCCTGCATATTGAGGAAGCACATCCTATGTTTGCCCGGATGCTGGAGCAAAAGATAATCTATCAGCTTAAGAATCATTTGCATTTATTTGCCACGGAGTTACTATAGAATCACGGAATGATTTGGGTTGGAAACGACCTTAAGATCATCCAGTTCCAACCCCCTGCCATGGGCAGGGACACCTTCCACTAGAGCAGCTTGCTCCAAGCCCCATCCAACCTGGCCTCAAACACTGCCAGGGGAGGAGCTGAGCTGCTCTTGAGCTCAAATGGATTTTTCTCCATGCTTAGGCTGTTTGTGTGACATTGGGGTGATCTCCAGTCTGAAGAAAGCTGGCCCTTTCCAGTGAAGGGAAGGAGAGGGGGGAGAAGCCCTAAAGATTCCAACCCTGACTGTTCTATGATTCTATGATTCATAAACCACAGTTCTCCGATCACTTAAACTCAAGTTACAGTTGGGCCAAACTCAACAGGATCTTTCCATTTCAACTATATTCCTTATGAACTAAAGGAAAAATTCAGCTACGCCTCAATTTTTCACTTTGATCTAGAAAATCGTTTTTTCCCCCTTAATTTCTTCCTCCTCCCCTCCCCCTTAATTCTATTTTAAAACCTTGCAAAATGCTTTCATTATCCCTGTTTTTCCTAGTTTTTCCCAAGCACCCCTTTGAAACTGGCCTGTTGTCCTGGAAAGGCTTGTACCCCTAAATGTCCCAGCTTAAGAGGAAGCAGCCACCTTCCATCATCACCTCCTGTCCAGCCATGGCAAAAAGGAAATTCACACCAGCACCATGTATGTCAACGCATCCTCAGGCTCCCTGTGGGTGAAACAGGAAAGGATTCAAACCCTAAGCTCCCAGCATCTTGGGACTGTAGCAATAAGACAACGGCCAATGGATTCAAACCTAAACAGGGGAGATTTAGGTTGGATGCAAGGAATAAATTCTTCCCTGTGAGGGTGTTGAGGCGCTGGCACAGGGTGCCCAGAGAAGCTGTGGCTGCCCCATCCCTGGCAGTGCTCAAGGCCAGGTTGGACACAGGGGCTTGGAGCAAGCTGCTCCAGTGGAAGGGGTCCCTGCCCATGGCAGGGGTTGGAACTGGATGAGCTTTAAGGTCCCTTCCATTCCAAACCAGTCTGGGATTCTATGATAGATGAATAGACACGTATCAGCCAGAGTCAACTTAGGTGGATGACCAGCAATAGAGTCCTGAATTATCCACCCAACCTCTTGGTGGTAGGAAGGAACCACTTTGCTCCCAAGCCACTGCTTATGTTATTACATCCCTCTAAGGGCTTCAAGCTGCCTCCAATCCCCTGTTATTTAATCAAGAAAGCGAGATTCAACAACTGTTTTTGCTCAGGCTGCCTTGTAAAGGCTTCATTGCTCAGCAATGAAACAAAGAGGGACTAATAACACCCCGCGCCGCAAAAGCAAGTGCCAAGGAAGAGCCAGGAATCAATTATCTGGGTGAAATTCAAAGGGAGAGGAAGTGGCAAACACGGCCACATCAGCAAACAGCACGCATAATCCCATTAACAAAGACGGCGTCTCCCTCGCGGGTGCCTCGAGCCAGGGAGAAAGATGATAATGAAAATAAACAAGCACGAAGTAGCCTCAGCTTCATGGTGAAGGGATGACGGGTTGCTTGGGTGCCACCGGGATGTGGCAGAGGGAAAAGGGGGGAGCTGAGATGAAGCTGAGGGGGGATTGGGACCATGGAAGGATATTTCTTAAGGGAAAACCTGCACCTGATGATCCTTGAGGTCTTCTTCAACCTGGTGGTCACTGCCCATGGCACACGGTTGGAACCAGATGAGCTTTAAGGTCCCTTCCAACCCAAACCATTCTATGGTTCTATGAAGGCTGAAGCAAAGGCCAAGGAGGGATGGGCATGCTGCTGGGATGTGCTGCTGCTCCCCACAGCAGGGACCACCCCCATGACACCCCTCCATAGGAAGAAAACCCCGTTTTTCAGCACTGATGCTATATGAGGCGCTTCCAGTGATTTTGCCAGTGCTCCTGCTCCTGGAGACAGACTCAACGCGGCACGCAGGGGAATTGCAAGAAAATAACAATCCATCATCAACCCTTCTCTGTTCCTTTGTCATTTCTTAACACTTGGAGCTACACAGGGACAGAGATGACCCTTCCAGTCCTCCCACAGGCATTTCAAATACTGGTGAGTGTCTATTTTATCTCAGGAACCCATCTGGGCAAGGCCGGGTTTGGCATAATTGTTTGCACAGTCCCCATCACAGCTTCACAGATAAAATATATTACTCCAGCATCACTCTCTATTACTTTTTTCCTGAGCATCTGCTGCTGGCAGCTTTTAGAGATAGGACACTGCACTGATCTGGTATTGCAATCCCTAGTTCTGCTCAGAAAAGACCTCTCTCCTCTATTAGAGTTAATGGAAAATGGGATTCACACCATACACCATCTTCCAAGGATTTGGGATAAGCACCTAAATGAGCTCAGGAAGTCAAACAAAGTCTAAATCCTTTCCTCTTCATCCCCAAAACTGTTCTTCCTAACAGAGCACCCTTTGCCTCCAACTCTGGTTCAGATATATGGCTGGTCTGTGAGTTATACATTGTCCGAAGACAACAAAACTCATAAACGAAACAGAACAGTCCTTTGCATGGGATGGGCTTAACATGAAGCTTTTTATTTAAGGAAAGAGCAATTCCAGTTAATTCCTGGAAATACTGGGGTGCCTGCTCCCCTTGGTCCATCTATCCCAGGAGCATCAGCAGGCAGGGATGGGGAGAGAGGCCAAACCTCTGCCCCAGGCAGTGCGTTGGGACCCACGGCACATCCCCATGAAGAAGGCAAGATTAAAACAGAGTCACTTAATCTCCTGCAAAGCCTCTTAAGCGTTTCTATCGGGGCAGCTCAGTTGGCGCTTTGTCAACCTGCCTCTGAAAAACATCCCAATCGAGGCCCTTCCGCTGCCTGTCAAGTAGGTTGAAATGAGGGATGGGATCAAAGGTGACAGGGAACAAGTGGATGAAGTTAAATCTGATGTAAGTAACCCTCATTAGGCCTTTTATAACCTCTTTCATACCCATCCTCTCCCGGGATGCTCCCGCATCCTTCCCAAGACAGCCTGAGCAGAGGGAGATGTTCTTTCCCCTCACTTCTCAGCTCTCAGTGTTTCAGCATGATGACTTACCCTGGGGATAAGCCCATCAGCTTCGATGGAGTCATTTGCACCAGAGACTGGTACCCTTCCTTGGGGACAGCAGATAGGCTTTAAGATGGAGAGGTCCAAAGGAGACTTAAATCCTGATAAAACCACCCAAAATGAGGGTCTACAACCTCTTGGAGTGCTGTATCCCTCTCCAAAGCAAAAGGGTTTCTGTTCCTCATGACTTTCCCCAGGCTCCTCTCAAGCAGCTCACCAAATACAAGACATTACCCTAAAGAAATAAGTTGAGGATGGCATTACAGAGCTCAAGCAGGAATATTAAGGGCTTGCAGCAGGCATAATGAAAACAAAACATCCTCTGACAGTTTATTTAGGCTAGGCTCTGCCCTGCCACATTCACTTTGAATCACCTCAGCAGCCCAGATTTTCCTCTTGCTTCCCTTTTCCACCCTCCCCTCGAGTCAGCTAAAATTAGAAGGGAGATTCTGAGCTACAAAGGCAACTCCTACACCAGTCCTGCTCCTGACACACAGCAGTGACAATGGGAGAATGCTCAAGTGTGGGTTAATGGTGTTTTGGAGCTGGAAACCCAGCCTTGTGCTGTGGGATATGCTGAGCCCCAGGCTACCACCTGCATTTGCCCAGAGCAAGATCTTCTGAGCCTGGTTGCCAGCATGAGCCTGTGCTCTGCAAAAGCATCCCAAAAGCATCAGGACCAAGGTTTCTCCAAAGCTAAGCAATAACTGGATTCTCTGGGAGCTCGGCTCAAGGATGTAGGAGCAGCACAAACTACTTCTGCCCGAACATAGAGTTGATGATACTACATGGAGCTGTCTGGAATCCTGGGCACGTAGTTATAACCGTAAGCACAAGTGTATATATACGCTCAAATACACACAGACATGCATTCAGCTTGCAAAGTCCAGACGATCCTATAGCTGTACGTTAATATTTCAATACCAGGGTCAGAGTGAATCTCACTGCCTCACTGTTATCTTCCCTCCGCATACCAGTACTGTCAATGCCATTGGCAATTTTACATGTAAATGAGCCCATCCATCACTCCCTCCTCTGCAGTGCTTCACTTCCAAGACTACCATGGAGTTACACCATTAAATCTCCTGGCTTTACAATATACATCATGACATATTTGACATCAATCAGCTGTGTCAGTCCGCTCACTGTAAACCATAAACTTGCTCTGCATTCCAGCTCCGTGCGCAGTGATTAAAACCTTCGAGCCTGGCTTCCTGATTATGGTGACAAATGATGATGCTTTCGCATCTGACTCAACGCTCGCCCATCCTCTCCTGATCGCCCTCAACCAGACCAGAGCTCTTCCTGAACTATCCATGGGCAGCACTAACCCCCTTGTCTGGTTCTTGGGTCTTTCTGGACCATTTCATCCCTCCATTTATCTCACTGCATTTCTCCCCCACATCCTTCAAAACTGCTGCTGGCACAGCTTTGACCATCTATGGAGTTTAAGTAAAGCATCAGAAGAGGCATTCTTGGGAATGATTGTGACCTTGATGGATGTAGGTCGGTCAACATGGTTACCCAAAGTCATCCTTCACGTCACAGCCAACATATGACAGGCTTAGGCAGTCATCTTTATGTACACTCAATACATCAAGTGATTTGGTCCGACATACCATAATCCTGCTTCATGCAACATTGTGCTTCGAGGCACCTATAAAACCCCCTCTCAACTGTCAGAATGACTGATCCTTCCCTAATCCCATTTGCTTCCAGAACAACAAGTGACACTGCATGATTGCTGAGGACGTTCAGTTTGAGGCCTATCAAGCCAAGGACCAGGCTTCACTACTGTAAATGCAACTTAGGCTGGCTTCAGGCTACTAAATCTTCGCCTTCTACTTCAGTTTCACCTTTCTGCAGTGGGAAACTTTGGATGAGGAGTTTGGTTGGGCAAGTCTCGACTTTAATATCTGTTCTGGGGACCTATTTTTTGCCCATGCGCCTGAAATTGCAGAAAATCACTATTTTCACATCGCATTTTGTATTTCACACGCACACTTGCTCTTCTGGACACACTTCTCAAGACAACCCATGGCCTAAGATTGAAACCACATTGGAAGGTGGGATTGCACCACTAAAAACCCCAAACTTGGGTAAAATCCCATCACCAGCAACAACAACAGTTTCAGATGGGGCCTTTCTAAGATAAGAAATTGAGCTTCTGGGGGGAAAAACCTCAAACCCATGAGTGAATAATGAAGTCACAAACAAGGAGATCATTACAGCTTCCAGCCAGCTTATCTTGCTAGAGTTTCTTCCAGGAACTGATCATTGCTGTTTCTCACACCAGAGAAGCCCCATAACCTGTTGCCATTACTCTCTCCCTTTGTACAACCCTGTGAGAGTCAGGACAGAACCCATGTTAGGACTTACAGTATCTAAAATAGATTCCTATGGCTTGGGACCTTCCTGACACCATATCATCTTCTGGGCACCTAAAGATAGAAGGTGTACGAGGGCTAGCTCAAAGATGATATTGTTCCTGTCTGGTGCTGAGATGAAGCATGGAGGAAATCAGACAGGTAGAAGAGGGAAAAAGTTAGCAGCTTGCTTTCATTCTTGGGACATCCACAGAGAAATGAACCCTCCTTCACTGAAAGATGAATGGGCAGCTCTCCGGGTTATGAGGGAGGTTTTATTGCAGATCAATAAATCTGTGTCACAGACCCCATCTGGAGGGAGTTTTAATTTAAAGAAAAGACTGATGAATGCTGAAAGACAATAAATCAAAAGTTGTGAAACCCCATCGGCGTTAACCTTCTACCAACGCAAACACGGGCTGCGGGGCATGTGTGGGGACAAGAGGTTGCTGCCCTGTGGACATGGGTATGAGGGGCATGAAAGACAGGAGCATCAACAGGGATCAAAGAGTCAAAAGACACCAGGATTTATTACTGTGATGCTATCAGGGATCAGTGGGTGTCAGCAAGAGATAGTTCTCTCAGATCCAAATTGGAGAGAAAGCTAGGAAAAATAAACTAGAGAGAGCTCCCAGCAACAAAGTTGAGACAGGACTGACAGCAAAAGGGGAAGATCAGCGATAATCACATATCTCTCTGCTCAAAACACAAGCAAAAACCACTTCCTTCCAGAGCTTTCCTCTTCAACATGTGGCTTTCTGCAGCTGCCAAACAGAAATCAACTGCAGCTCCCATTACAAGGACCATAGTGCAGCTCTAGCTCAGACCTAAGGAAACATCCATAGAACCATAGAATGGTTTGGGTTGGAAGGGATCTTACAGATCATCCAGTTCCAACCCCAATCCCATCACCCAACCTAACCCAAACGTGATTGAAGATGATGGCAAGGAAATCTGTGTTAACGCCAGAACCCTTCAGAAGGGGGCTCTGGGGGAAGCCCCACATCCACACATGGGGATTCCCAGCTCCTCTGCATCAGCACACCTCTGTTGGAGGTCAGACCTGGCCAGCTTGGCTTTGCCCATTAGAGAGGCTTAAGTGCCCCTCTTACACTAATTTCAGATGAAATCAAGTGTTTGCAGCCCATTTTCAATGATGGATGCCCCATCCTGGCAGTGTTCAAGGCCAGGTTGGACAGGGCTTGGACCAACATGGTCTAGCGGAAGGTGTCCATGGAACTAAACCAAGGTCTCTTCCAACCCAACCCATTCTCTGATCCCACACATCTGTCCCCATTGTTCCTCTTGCCTGACTTAGGGTGCTCTTAATGCAATAAGAGAGATGTGATTTTGCCCAGAGCGGATGCTGGGAGAGCACCAGAGAGAACCGAGGGGTTTCCAAACCTCTTCAACACCAGTTGCTTTGCTATTGGAAATGAGCATCTTTTTCCCTGCCTTCCCGAGCTGTTCCATTAATCTTATCTTCCATTAGGGAAACAAGAGCTTTTTTAAAATCCAATTTACTTTTCACCGTACACACACTTCAGGTTAACTTTATTTCTCACGTTCCTCCGCTTGAACTCCGCAATAATCATTTCCAGATTAATGATGATAATTTCAAACACTTTTTCAGAGCCAAGCATCTTAATATCCTCTCTGACCAGCGGAGAATTTCCTGTTCTACAACAGGATTACATTGAGGAAGATGAAAGGCGTTTCTCTTTTGCTAGAGGCGGTGGTGATAGGGACTTTGCTAAAGACTCTCAGCACTTTCCATCCAAAACAAGCTCAGAAGTGCAAAACCAACAGTCATGTGTGATACTGGCCTCAAATGCCACTTTTTATCCCTAATTCCATTCCTTTAACCCCCCAAAAATGGGGGAAATAAAAGGCTGAAGCAAGGGAAAGACTCACTAGGTTTAGATCTCAGGTAGGCTTTACAGAGCTGGCTAAGTGCCACCAGCTCCATCCTGCAAAGGGGAAACTGAGGCCAAGCTCTTGTTTAATTGGTGCTTACACTGAAAACACAAATTACATCTCAGGGAATCTAGTGAAGGCAACTGAAAGGGGCTGGTCCCAGGGGGCTGATGGTGGTGAGATTCGAAAACTCCCACTCCTGTATTCAGTTCTGCTAATGAATTCAGTTTCCTTTAAAAAGACAAATAGTATAATATGAGAGGATATTTCCACATCGGCTCTCAAGGGCTTTTATGGGCTTTGAGCCACCAAAACAAGAGCGAAAGCACAGCAGGCACTTGAGCAGCAAAAGGCAAGCTGACGAGTTGATGGAAAACACGGACCTGTTCAGATGCACAGGCGATGCTCCCGCAATTCAGGAGCTGATGGGAGAAAGAAACTGAAAGGCTAAACGGAAAAGCAGCAAATATGTGCCCAGAAAGAGAGGAAAGAGCTCCCTGCATAAAATTACACTGAGTGATTCCTGATTTTCCCCCTCACCCCAGTTCAGACCTGCCTCGGAGAACTTAACCGCAGCCATGACCAAAACGCTGCCGCTTCCCTGCTCTCATTTTCAACTGAAGGGGTCAAACCGCAGCCCACGGTTCTGCACTCAAACCTAACAGCCTTTCAGGCACGGAGAAGGAAAACCCGTCAGGAATTTACAAACCCTCCCTAATGACTGGTACATCACCTGTAATTCACTGAGCTGATAATGCTTCCTGGCCCTGGGGGTTCTAAGCCTGGTTTTAAAGGTAGCAATGCTTCCCTGAGCAGTAGCTCAAAATGCCTGGGGCCATTCCAAGCAGGGCTGCTTAAAAATGAAGAAATTAATGCAGCAAACACACCAAATCCTTCCATCAGAGTGAATGGGCACTGCTAAGGCAGGAGGAGAACACGATCAGCATCCGTGTCTGCAGCAAATGTTAATTAGGGGCTGCCTTGACAAAGAACTTGTACTGATTTTGCCTTTTTAAGTGGGATAGGAGAGGAACTCCTAATTGCAAGGTAGCGTTTGGAGGCCAGGAGTGCCCCAGCAGCACAGCCTGGATAGCTGGAGAAGCCCATGGAACGCTCGGGAGCTCATGGCATTCAGCTCAGGGTTACCCCTTTGATGCTGATGGGTGCGGGGAGATGTGCAAAGATGCTGCCAGACAAATCCACTGCAATTCCCAGAGGCTTTTTGCCCCACCCCTTTGCTCCATCACCCTTTTTATTGATTCTTACTTTATGATTCTATGATTCATCTTTCCCCAAAGGCTATTTGCTCCCATCACAATCCCCATGGTCAGCAGCATCACTACTTAATCGAGGCTCCTCTGATCCCTCCCACAGCCCAACTCCTCCCAAGGTGGGTGAGAAAGAAGTCTTTTTCTCCTCAGACCCAAAGCCTTTGACAGAGAGGAGAAGCCAGAGCGAATATTAGCACAGCAGCTTTTTGGGTCACCATTAAAAAGGATCATGTGAAAGGAGGTCAGATAAATATTTAACATGGTTATTAATATCTGCTCCTAATTTCATTCCTCCTCCTCGCCCTCCCCTGGATCCTCCCTTTCCTCTTCATCTCTTCATTTGACTCGGTTGATCCCTTTTAAGAAGGTCAGTTGGGATCATAGGATGGTGCTGGATGGCAAAGGGGGGCAGAAAGAGATAGCTGCAACCTTCCTGTTGGGGAGCATGGCCTGAATTAACGCTGAGGCATCAATGATACCCTTGGGTTTCTCCTCCCAAATGCACAGCAGCCTTCAGCCCCAGTGTGGAGTGCTGTGTGGTGGTGCCAAACCGGTGGCAACACACACACAAGGGTGAAGAAGTTGCGCAGAACTGTTGACAGAACCCCCAGAGCAAAGAGGGGGCACCTCTTTGTTCAGCCTGGAGAAGAGAAGGCTCCTGAAGGGGAGACCTGAGAGCAGCTCCAGTGCCTAAAGGGGCTGCAGGGAACCTGGAGAGGGGCTTGGGACAAGGGATGCAGGGACAGGCCAAGGGGAATGGCTTGAACCTGCCCGAGGGGAGACTGAGCTGAGCTCTTAGGCAGAAGCTCTTCCCTGTGAGGGTGCTGAGGCGCTGGCACAGGGTGCCCAGAGAAGCTGTGGCTGACCCATCCCTGGCAGTGTTCAAGGCCAGGTTGGACACAGGGTCTTGGAGCAAGCTGCTCCAGTGGAAGGGGTCCCTGCCCGTGGCAAGGGGGGTCAAACTAGAAGAGCTTTGATGTTCCAAACCAAACCAGTCTATGATGCTATGATTATTCCAGCAAAATGGGTATCTGCAAGCCTCAGAAGGGCTCACCAGTACTTACACGCCAACAGAAAAGCACGTGTACCCATGCAACACATGCACCCAAGCCCCGTAAACCATCTCTTCCCTCACAGATGCCAACCCTGTTAATGCACTGCCCACTGCAAGACTGCAGTGGTGGGTTTTACCCTGTTTTCTCCTTGGGAAAACAGGATCAGGAGCAAGTTTTCTCCTTCCTGAGCCCCATGTGAAGGTCTGAGCTGCTGCTGCCGGGACCTTCTCGTGCTGGCACTGATGCACGCACCACCATAGCACATATGGGAGCTTTGCAGGTGCATAGCATGCTTTTCTCTTTCTTTTAAGCCTTATTTACAGATTTCACAACACACCTGTAGTCTCTACTCCTTCACATCCTACTCGCTGTCCTACACTGCCATCCTGCCATCGTTTCTTAAAACAATACTCCTTAAGGGAGAAAAAGAGCAGTTCATCCCATGTTCAAACAAACAGCTTTGAACAGTCTTTGGGTCACCACTCCATGCCTCTTTCCTTCTCTGATAGAGATGCCAAGAGCTCATCCTTTTGCTTTGCGTTCCAGAGACACACTGAGTGATCAGCACAAAGTACTTGAACATTAAAGCAGGCTTTAACTACAGCTCTTGGTGCATCCCCACCCCAAAGCAGGCTCCAGCACAGGTCCTCATTGCTCAGGTGGCTCCAGGATTTATTTAACACTGTTCAAACCCCTTCCAAGGACAAAATTATTCACCACCTCCTCAGCCTTATTGTGGTGCTGCTCATGACACTGTTAGATGCTTCGCAAACATCCTCACATCCGTCTTCACGGCCCTCCCTCAGTTTCAAGATACTCCCAGTTTTACAGCCAGGCCCCTGATGGTTCAGTCTCCCCAAATAACTTTTGCCAGCAGGAAAGAAGGGGATAAAAACAAGAGCACCAAACCCAACTGAGCATCCAGGGGGATGAGGATGACCTTCAGGCATGGATATGAGCAGTTCTGACCCACAGCATCTGAAGCGTGGGGTGGGATATTTACATACTTGGATTCAGGCATCCAAATTAAGAAGCTGGTCACCCTCAGCAAAGATGTTTGTGAAAGAGGAGGTCACCCAAGGAGATGCCTCCCTGAGGAGCTCTGCCAGGAGAAGCCACCCCATTGCTTTGCGGGATAGCTCCAATGGACCAGGGAGGAGTGATGCTTGGCAAGGGATGGCACCCCAAGAGCCCCAGTGCTCCTTGAAGGTCCAGCCCCAGCAATCCCACATCTCCTGGGCCACCCCTTGGCTCTCCTAGTTTGATCATACCAGAGAAGCCCTCACTTTGCAGCAACAGTCCCTTTTCTGAAATCAGCCCTTAAGATCTTATTTGCAGCCTTTTCTTCCTCCAAACCATCCTTTTCCTTCTTTTTCCTGACCATCCTTTTCTTCTTCCTAACCATCCCTTTTCTTCCTTCTAGCCATCCTTTTCCTTCTTTTTCCTAACCATCCTTTCCTTCTTCCTAACCATCCGTTTTTCCCCTCCTAACCACCCTTCCTCCTAACCATCCTTTTCCTTCCCTCTAACCACCCTTTTCTTCCTCCTAACCATTCTCTTCTTCCTCCTAACCACCCTTTTCCTTCCTCCTAACCATCCTTTTCTCCCTCCAAGCCATCCTTTTCCCCCTCCAAGCCATCCTTTTCCCTCCTAACCATCCTTTTCTCCCTCCAAGCCATCCTTTTCCCTCCTAACCACCCTTCTCTTCCTCCAGATCTTCCTTTTCTCTCCTTCCTCCAGTATACAAAAGGTCTGCTGCTAAGCAGGGGTTGCCATGATAACAGGACAACCCCTTGGCTGCTTTGGGTAGGGAAAAGCACCCATGTCCAATGCCAACCTCTCCCCAGATAAATAAATAAGGTGGAAGAAAAAAAGAGGAATGATGTTTCATGTCACTTGAGAGGAGTGCAGAGCAGAAATTATGGCAATTTCCTGTCACTGGAATCAAATGCCCAACTTGCCTGCTCGCAGCAGGCAGTGCCATTAATTCAAACACTCGTGTGAGAGCTGGGTTTCCATTAAAGGGGCCAATTTTGAGTCCATTTCCCTGATAAACAGACAGCAGCGAGACTCCTAAATTGGGCCTTGATAGATTTGATTAGGGCAGAGTTTGCACAGGTTGTGATTTGGGCGAGGGAAAACTGCCATGTGATGCGCTCGAAATCCTCCGGTGCTTGGCGAGGGGGCAGGAGATGCACCGAATCCCGGCCCTATCCCAATTATCCCCAGTGGAGATCACTGAGCAACAACACATTAGGGGAACTGGAGAGATTAGCTGCTGTAAAAACAAAACTGTTATTTAAACAAGGCATAACAAAGTCCAGCTATCTCCTGTGGCTGCAGCAGGGATTGGCAAGGCTTTTTCCTATGGATAACTAGGCTGCAAGGAGCGATGCTATCCAGGACCGGGTTCCTGCTTTTTTCTCCCTAGTATTTCCAGCTGGAGACTCAATCCCTGCACAGCATGGATGTTTGTGGCTGATGTGAAGGTGCAAGCATCCAGGATGCTCATAGAGGGATTGCTGATGGATGGGGAAGAAGCAAGCACATGGGGAAAGCAGCATCACTCTTTTTGCCCTCTCCTAACCTAAGTCAGCTCTCACCACCCCGGATGGAAAAGCTTTGAGCATCCTGGTCTAGTGGAAGGTGTCCCTACCCATAGAAAGGTTCGGAACAAGATGATCTTTAAGATCCATTCTAACGCAAACCATTCGATGAGTCTGTGATTACAGCCCTGGGATATGGATACCTGGGGACAGATAACCCCTTCTCTGCTCCCCATCTCAAAGCCACCCCTCCAGGAGAGGGTTAATCCCCCCCAAGATGAGGAGCCGGCTCAGAATTGCCACCGCAAAGGATGAATATTCATTCTGGCATTAAGTCCTCTATCAGGCCTTCCAGGCAGGTGGTATTAAGGCTGGATCTCCAGAGAGTTTTGTTTTATTCTCGGGAAGCAGAGCCCTGACTCGGAGACACAATAACTCACTTAAGGAAAGCTAATTCTCTCTGCCGATGAATTTAAAGCGTGGCAGAAAGGCGACACTAAAGCGACAGCCTGGCAACACCTCTCACGTCTCATCTCGTCTGGGCTCGGATGCTCGCAGGGAATGGCTGCAAATCCCTGTCTCCCCAAGCTTGCTCAGCTGCTTCAACAACCGCCTTCAGTGCCTGGCCTGGAGCAAAACAGAGCAGGAAACCAAATCCATAGGATCCCAGACTGGTTTGTGTTGGAAAGGAGCTTATCCAGCTCCAAACCCCTGCCACAGGCAGGGACACCTTCCTCTTGCTCCAACCCCCTGTGTCCAACCTGGCCTTGAGCACTGCCAGGGATGGGGCAGCCACAGCTTCTCTGGGCACCCTGTACCAGCGCCTCAGCACCCTCACAGTAAATAGTTTCTTCATAATATCTAATCTAAATCTAATCTAAATCTAATCAAATATCTAATCTAAATCCAATGATGCAATAATAAATCCCCATTGCATCGCAGCTGAGTGGTGTGGTGGCATTTACCAAGGCACTTGGTAACTCCTCGTCATCCTACAGGGCTGTAGAGCCTCTCTGGAGGTTCCCCAGGGAAAAGCAGCTGGCTACACAACATGGGGAATAAAGGGGGACAAAGCATTTCTTGTTATTGTACCCAAGCAGGGAACAAAACCCACTTCACAGGCATGTGCCGGGCTCCCAGGCGCGAGTTCCTAATGGAAACATTTGCAATTACAATGATAATATTAGGATTTTGAAAGGAATTAGATTGTACTGACCTAAACGTTAACTCTGCAGCAAGTTGAGGCTATGTGGGCTTCTTAAACTAAGATTGCATGGTTCCCTTATAGGTGTGTAGGGTCGGAGATGCAACCCTCACCCCCAGCTCTGCTTGTGCAATGCGGTGCCTCAGTTCCCCCACCTTTACAAAAGGGATTCAAAAGGCTGAACTGGAAGATGAGCACTGTGGGCCCCGGATGGTTTTCCTCTGAAAACACCAGAAATCAGCACAGAAAGGTGTTTCTCTCTTCTGAAACTGCACAGTATCAAACTCCTGAGCAGTTGTGACAGGCGCTCTAACAGCGGCATTCATTATCCTTTTTGTTCTGTTTAACACTCCTCATTCACGTGTTCCTCCCCAGAGCCCGGTTTACTCCTCTTCAGACATCACACTGAGCTTGATGCCTCTTAACCCAGTAATCAGAATCACGGCATTCCCAAAGGTGCAACAAGTGATGTCCTGCACCAGCCAGCATCTCACTCCATCTTCCCTTCCAAACATTGCTTCTCCCTCCATGATCCATCTTCCTCCAGCAGTTTGAGGCACCTCAACCTGTCTTTTAGCACCAACACCCCTTTGCACCCATCTAACCCACTGTAGGTGACTGGGTTGCCATCAATCAGCTCTATATGTCAACCCTCTGTCTAAAAAGCCTTGCTTGCCTCCCAATCAGGCATCATCCACAACCTACCCAATGGAATATCATCCACCCAGCTACATTAATAGATATTTTGGGTGGGAAAAGGTGCTTTGTCCACCTTTATCCTTGAGGTTGTAATAAAATAACAGCTAAGGCTCGTTGGGACTGCTTGGAAATGTCAGGAAGTTAAGTGATTTCCCATCTATCTCTCACTGAGCTCCTCGCCAGCGGGCCGGCGTTCCCCATTTGCATGGATGAAGGCAGCATAAAACACTACCTACTTCAGCCTGTGCCCAGATATAAATGAGCACAAGGTCTGCTGGCGCTCTCTGCATTCAAGTACCTGGTTGCTGAAGATCATGGCCCCTATTTATCAACAGATATGAAGCTTTTCCTGCTCAAGACACTGCCTTCCCATGCCGGGCAGCTCGTGGGTGATTGAAAAGCAGCTCAGTCTCCAGTGGGGAGGAGGTTAATTATAGCTACATCATCATAGCGCAGACACGCTGCAGCCAGGGTCTGATGAGAAACCTCTTCCCTTCCCTTTGGACTCTAAAGATGAACATATTTAATCCTCGTGCACTATTTGCAGAGCCCCGTGGGCCCCAGAAGATTCATGGTTGGTTTCCTGCAGTGTGCTCTTCCTGCTAACGATGCCCTTCCCGCTAATACATGCCGGATGGGATTTCTATTAGTCAGATAGGGGCACCATAAAACAGCATACGGAAGAGTAGAGGAGCCTGCAGGCAATAAAACACTTAGGAGAGGCACTGCCATCTAAGAAGCAAGCCTTGGTCCCCAAGAAAAGGCTTTGCCCTCCATGCCAAGCCACCCTATGTCCAGCAGAACCTCTTTTGGTACATCAGGACTTTGATATCCCCTGCCCAGTGCTCCAAGCTAAGGGGCTGTAGCATGATGATACAGCTGATACACAAGCATCACTCACAGGGATGCATCGCAGGGGTCCTCCTCACCCTGTCTGCTCAACAACCACCCTGAGCAACAGCAAAGGGTGGAATAAATGCACCATTTTCCTGCTTGGATCCCAAGTCAAGAAAGGGGGGGAAAGCCAACAGCAATACACAAAGGGTTGCAGTGAGCATGGCCAGGATGCTGAGGGAGCAGGTTGTGACATTCCCCAGCACTGCAGGAAATAGCCCGGAGAGCTGATAGCAAGAATTCCCCTTTCTCTGCTCAGCTGATAACAGCAAGAAACGTAACCCAAAAAGAAGAACAAGAGAAATCAGGATTAACCTCTCACAAGGTGTGTCGCTTCTTTCTTGATTTTGAAATGGCATCACATCAAAACAGCCCATAAAAACGAATCTGTGTTTTGTACATTATAGATGAGGCAGAAGCAATCCCTCACTAAAAAGATTGGTGCCAAGTTGTGATTTCAGCAGCTTTCCAGCGGAGCACGCTGGGCAGGAGGTCACAGCAGCCGGAGCTGTATGTTCTCTCTACTATTATGATGATGATGCAGAAATAACACTGGTGCGCTACACAAGGCCAGAGCGTGGGGAAAAAGAAGGTGGGTGGGTGGTGATGGAAAGGCGCAAGGATGGGGTCAAAATTGTCTATTCCCTTTATCTTGCCCTGACTAACTGAAAGTACATGTCAGACAGGGCTAGGTGGGAAAGAAATCACTCTTCTTCCTCCCCTCTTGAGTCAACCTCTGAGTAATTGGAGATATTCTGGTAAAATCAAGGTGCTGGGACCAAATGGGAGTCAAACTACTGCCCTAAACACATAGTCTTGGGTATGAAGGTGAGCAGAAGTCTGTATCCGGGGGTGCTGGCAAGCCTGGGGATGGGGTGATGCATGCTGCACCAGAGTGGAGCATCACCTACGTGACCTGTGCTGCATTTAGGGGTTTATTTTGCTGCTCTCTGCAGGTATCAGAGCAGAGCAGATTGAAGAGGTGAATATTAAAGACACCTCATGCCAAAAATAGGGTCTGAAAAAAAGCTGTATTTGGGGTTTCTGTTGATTTCCAGGCAGCTTTTATTTCTCCTGCTTTGTTTGACAATTCGTTTTGAACACCAGTAGTAAGATTGGCCCATTATCATAATTGGGTCACCCCTAAAGATTGTGATAGACACCCAGGGCAACCTACCAGAGAGAATCTGACTTATGGCTCATTATTAGCTTGAGCTTGACAGGTTATTTCAGTAGCAGGCAGAAAAGCCATCAGAGCAAAAGCACTGGGGAAAACCTGCAAGGCTCAGCCACTGCAAAACCCAATGTCACCTATGGGCAATGCTTTTGGCCTCAGGCTGATGTTGGGAGGTTGCAATTGGTCATGTATGGGTACACTAGCAAGTAGTTGAGCTGTGAATATAGGGCAAGCCCTGCTATGGATCTGATGATGCACACTGGTTTAGCTTGGAGAAGCAGCAAGCCAATGATCTCACCAAGATCCCCAATGCCGTAGCACTCTGGTTCATCCAAATTGGTGCTTTATCTTGTTCTGGGGAGCTCTTTTAACACCAGAAGGTTGGGTGCTGGGTTTTGGGATAACTTAGGCAGTCTGCCTACTAAAGCCTGGTCTTTGCCCAAGTCTGGCTTAACACCCAAATCACAAAGGTCGAGAATCAAGTGTTATCTCCAGCCTCCGTGGTGCATGGTGAAAGCACATTCTCATTACCAACAGTTTATAGGAGGAAATGAGTAAAAAGCTAATTTCTTGCTAAACTCTCACTGAACCCTTCCAAAAAGCCCAATCCCAAATCCCAGTAACCCTTCCCTGTGCTGCAGCATCTCTCCCCCCACCAGCATCAAGCCTGGACCACTGGGATGCATTTTCTCCTTCACATCCCTTCCAAGGAGGGATCCTGCTCCATCCCTCCATCTCCACTATTAACACTCAGCAAATGCATCTCTATCCAAGCCTCATGCAGCCAGCCAGCTCCCCGAGCCTCTAAAGGAATCAGGATGGAACAGATGTTTGAAGGACTTCATAAAATAAAGACAAAGATAAAGAAAACCCACCCAGCATTTTCTAACCAAACCCTATGCTGACGGACTGGAGCATCAGAAAGAAATAGAGCCACCCACAGAAACCTGCTGATAAATCTCTGCATCATGCGTATATATATATAATACACATCTATATGTGTGTGTATATATATATGAGTTATATATAAGATAAATATATATAAGTATGCTCATGTTTTCTAAAATATGAAAATGCCAAATTTAGACCCTTAGGGCTAAAAAACTCATCTTCCTTCCTCTCCCTGGGCTTCCTTTGCTCCCATTAATCTGACCAGCTCCCCCTCTGTCCCTTCCCTCCCATAGCAGTTGTGACTCCCGAACTCCCCCCTCGCTATCATCTCCCCCAGTAACTCCTCACCAAATTCCGATGAGGTTTTCTAATGAGACTAATTCATTTTCTGCCCAAGTTAATAAGAGTGTCTGGAGCTCAGAAATAATTGGCCTTCCCAAAGAGCACCATCCCCTCCCTTTCCCACTCTCCCTCCGCAGCAAGTGGCAAGAGGGCTCCTTAATAACTCAAACCCAGCCTCTGTGTTGTCAGATGATGGGTTTGTGTTTCAAGAGTTATTTAGTTTGGTCATGAATGCTCTGACACCAGCCAGCCCCTGCCCAGGGGGACATTGGGAGAGGGATTACACACCAAGGGATGCTCCGAAGTGCGTGGGACCCTTTCCAAGAGGCAATAAATCCCTTTGGGATCAGCGCACACCGCTCCTCCCATGCTACCAACGACCACATTGATTTTCCCTACACCAGGACTTTGCTTTTGCAGAGTATTCTGGAGTCAAGACTGATTCGGGTGCCTGGTGCTGTAAAAGGACATTCTGCTGTAAGGAAACTCTCTGTTACAGCCCTTGGATAAGACTCTGCTAGAGATCACAGAACGGTTTGGGTTGGATGTGACCTTAAAGCTCATCGAGTTCCCCTGCCACAGAGACAACTCACACTAGAGCAGGTTGCTCCAAGCCCCTGTGTCCACTGGCCTTGAACACTGCCAGGGATGGGGGTTAAGACATTGCAACACATTCAACTACCACCTGAGGCTGCCTTTGAGCACCCTTCGATAGATTTACAAAGGGCAGGAGTCCCTCCTGCTGCCCTTGAGGACAACATGGTGATGGCCCAAAGCACAAAGCAGCCCTAAGGTTCACCAACACCTAAGTCAGACTGAATCTCATCTGAGCTCTATGTGTCATGATGCTAAACCTGGATAGATCCATTTTCCTGGTGGGAAAGGATCCAAAAGCATCACAAGGGACAGCCCACACAGCTCTCCCTGTCTAAGCCAAGTACTGGAGCTCCACAGTGGGGCTGGACCACAGCTTTGGGGGCAGCATCCTACAATCTTGAGCCTGAGCAAACAAACACTGGGTGAAGTTCAGAAGCGAGACAGGACAAATGCTTCAGATGGAGCAGCTGAAAAGAAATATTAAAGCAGGTTCATGGGGGGAAAAACAAGCAGAATTCTGACACCAAAGGAGAAAATCTCCCAGTTTTAAAAGCATTAATGGAGGGGACAATCCCACAACCTTCACCTGGAAGCATGCAAACACTCTGACTTCATAAAGGAAAATGGTTTAGTGACAACAAAGTTCAATGTTGCAATGAAAAGGGCCTGTCAGGTTTGGAAGACAGTGAATGGGGCCATCAGAAGAGGCATATTCACATCAACCCTCACTTAGCACTGAGAAGAACAAAAGCTTTCCGTATATTTCAGGGATACGAGCACAGAATGAGAGATCCGGCTCAGTGGGTTTGGATGGGAGGATTTCATGTCCTGACATTCACAGAGCATCTCCTCCAGGTGAAATTTGGGCTGGTGCTACCCAGAAGGTCAGGGTAAATGAGAGCAATGAGCTCTCGTGGCCTTAATCCCCTGAACCAGGCGTCCTGCTAATCAAATCAAAGCAAGAAGATAAAATGCCCACCACAAAGCAGAGATTTGCAGCTGGGGGATCTAATTCCAGGAGGCTGCAGGCCATAAAAAGAAGGGATCCATTAGCATCCACTTACCTGCCTTGATGAAGTGACCACGATAAAGTGCACAGGATTAAATGAATTGAAGTGAATCCCCTGACGGCATTTTTAGGGGATTGAAAGAGGTTTTATCCACTCGCAACCTCTATCCTCGGAGGGAACGGATTCAATAAAACCCAAACCCACTTCATCTAGCAGGAAGGGGGAAGGAAATCTAAACACACACCAACTGCACAACGTTTACAGAGTCACTAAAGCAGGCAGGAGAGGTATTAAATATAGGGCAAATCCCTGGCTGGGAGATGTGTGCAGAACTCTGCTGCTCTAGCTGAGCCCCATCACTTGAACTTCACACTTCTAAAGCTCCTTCATTCCCTGCGGAGTCAGCCCCCGCTGCCAGGCACCTCGCAGCTCCCAAAGTATTTGGAGCAAGGGGAAAAATAAGCAGTTCCTACTTTTTACTCCATCTCCTGCACTCTTTCCTCCATCCTTCCAGCTCAGCACCTAAATTGCCCTTGCTACCCAGCACAAAGCAGCCTGGGTATCCCTAGCGCCCTGCAACCTCCTCTCCCACCAAGCCAGGCCAGAAATCATCTCACCCCCATCTGCTGACGAGGATGGGAATTAGTTCCTTCCCTGCTCCCGTATTTTGTGCTGAGCTTTGCAAAGGAGGCACCGCCGCTGCTGCCTGCAGATAAGATGCTGATGCTCCCTGAGGAGAGTGATGCCATTTCCCATCCAATAGTCCCCATCTGCTGCCACCGCCAGTGTGCATCCCGAATGCTGAGCATCCCAAACAACGAGCATCCTAAATGCTGAACACCCCAAATGCTGATCATCCCAAATGCTGAGCATCCTAAACAGCTAGCATCCTGAATGCTGAACACCCTAAATACTGAGCAAGCCAAACAGCAAGCATCCCAAATGGTGAGCATCCCAGACGGTGAGCATCCCAAATGCTGAACATTTCAAATGCTGAGCATCCCAAACGCTGAACATCCCAAATGCTTAGCAAGCCAAACAACAAGCATCCCAAACAGCAAGCATCCCAAACAGCAAGCATCCCAAACAATGAGCATCCTAAATGCTGAGCATACTAAATGCTAAGCATCCTAAATGCTGAACATCCTGAATGCTGATCATCCCAAATGCTGAGCATCCCAAATAGCACGCATCCCAAACAACGATCATCCCAAATACTGAGCATCCCAAACAACAAGCATCCGAAACAAGCATCCCAAATGCTGAGCATCCCCTTTACCTGCCCCAAATACAAGCCACCATCACTAAGCTGCATCTTTTAGAGCCTTCTCTCCAGTCCCTAAATTATCCAACTGGGGCAAAGCTATAAATCCCATTGCACCCCATTTATCCACCTCTGGATCTACCTCTAGATGGAATACCTCCTGGAAAAGCTTTTAGAGGGGTTTGGCTCCTCTTAACCATGGACCTATCCTGCATCCCCAAATACAAGATGCATCTTTTGGAACCTTCTCTCCAGTCCTGAATTATCCAAAGGGGGCAGAGCCATAGGGGCTGCAAGAGGGAAACCTCTGGTCTTTAGGAGATCCAGCAACAGATTCCAAAAGGCCATGATGAAGGAAAAAGCAATGGCAATGCTGAGAGTGCAGCAGCCTGGCCCTAAAGAGCGAACGTTATTGATTCCTATCGGAGGAAGAGGAATAAAGATTAGAAGCTCCTCGGAACAAAGCCACTTTCCTCTGGTGGGGAGGGGGGGAAAGCCATTTTAATTACTGATTCATAATAAATGTCTTGCCATTTGCTGGGCCTTTCTTTTTAAATATATATTATTATTGTTGAAATTACTTTGTAGAACGACTTAAACTTATTAATATATTTATAAGGCAAGAAAACACCCATAAACGCTCGAACCATGGAGCCAAGGAATTCATTAACATCAAATTACTGGTGCTTACTACTGCTTGACGCTAAGCATTGCTCCTCTATTATGTGGAGGATGGACAAAAGCCTCTTGCAGCTGTTAATTATGTCAATTATTAATTTTACTTAATAATTCATAACCCTCTCCCCAGCCCCCTGGAGTCTACTACAGGATCCTTGTTTCTTCCTCTCCATCTCTCCCTATCTCTGATTGCAGTGGGATAATCCATCACTGTGCAAAGGTGAGTGGCTTTGGTGGGGGGGAGGGATGTTTGGGATTCTTTGCTTTGAGTTTTGACCATCGACGCTCGTTTCCTCAGAGCAATTCCCCCAGTAAATCCCTGCTGTAAAGCAAGGATCATCAATCCTTAAAGGTGAACTTTTCCCCCTTACGTGCTCCCTTTAAAAACGCAAAGTAATATGTCTTCAAATGCAAGCCCCGCCTCTGAGAGCTCACATCTTTAATAGTACCTTCATGGGAGTGAATCTGAATAAATCCACTTTCAAGTCAAGAAGAAAGGATGGGTTTTAAGCACCTTTTCAGTCTGGATTTAGGTTTTACCCATCCTCTGCGTACCCCCAGCATCGCCCATGGCTGCACTTGGTCCCTGGCACCAAGTGGCAGCAGGAAAAAGGGAAACTGAGGCACAGCCTGCTGTTAAAGACACCTATTCATGAACTCAAGTCCCCACCAGGTCTCAGCACAGGTCCAAAACGCTGCCCTGCCCCCAGGCAATAGATGAAAACAGCCCTTAAAATACAAAGGGATTAAAAATGATGCACCAACAGCCCTTTTCCCTATTTTTCCCCCTCTTTTCTCCTGGTTTTTAAGCCTTCAGCATCTGCCTTTTTGTGCTTTTGTGCTTAACCCCCCTGAATAGAGACTTACTTCAAAGTGAAACGGCAAGTTGGGATTACAGGCAGCTTCCCTATCAGCTGGTGCAGCAGGAAAACTGTCTTGGCTTTGGAAGTGGGCTCCGTGCACTGGAAATGCTGCTTGTGGGTCAAAACCCTGTCACCCCCAATAGAAACACTTGCAAAGTAGGGGGGGGGGGGAATAACACAACCTATTACAAATACATCAAATACATACAGTTATACATGCATTCATATAGCTATTATTCCATAGAACAGCTTAATCCTACTAATGCCTGTTGCATTTGGTGCTTATATGGTTGAGGGATACAGAAATCGCTTTATAAGGTATAAATTTAGCTGATGCCGCCAAACTGGATGTGCACCCGTGCACCCTTCTATGTGTCCAAATTCCTCTGGAAATTCATTTCCAGGTTAAAAGGAGACTGTTTAATGACAGAAGATAAAGGGGGGGGGGGGTGGAGAAAAGGATGAACCCCCTGCCATAGTCCTAAAGCACCTCTTGCTACCAAGGGGATTCATGTTTCTGATGGGTTTTGGAGGGGAAAGAGGAGGAATTTGGTGTTCAGCTCCAGGGCAGAGTATCCCAAATTTGATCCCAGGCAGCAAGCATTTAAGGAGAAGGGAGAGCACGCACGTACCCACACAATAAAAGCCCTCATCTATTAATCTTCGTCATTGAGCCACAGGGTAGAGCTGAAATGACGTTTGATGCTCTTTGCTGATCTCTGGAGGGCAAATCAAATCACAAATAAGGGGAAAAGCAGTCGGAGAGACACAGCACAGTTTATAGTGCATAAAAATAGACACACAGAGAAAGGAACATGAGGATTGTTGGGTTGGGGTTGTTTAAGGGAGGGAGGGAGGGGAGAACTAGCTTCCAAAACATGATTTTCCTTCTTAACTCATCTATGAAACATGGTGAATAACAAGATCTGAGCATTTGATGGGCGGCCTGATTGGGTTTTGCATGTTCTCAAATGGGGTAACAGCCATATAGAGCTTAAATATGATAGATGAAGTGGCTGGTACTCTGTTATTGTGTCCCAAAAGTCCCCTGCTTTTCCACGGCATCACTTCCTAAGGATGCCCAAGCGCTTGGCTTTGCTCCCACCTCCCTTAGGCAGCAGGTAAAAATCAGTCCCATTTTGAAGAGCTGGGGAAACTGGGGCAACAAAGATGGGAAACAATTTGCCCACACTGGCTCAATAATGTGGTTATAAAAGGAATCCGAGAGCACTTTTCCCATCTAAGCACTAAACCTCCCTCCCTCCCCGAGCGGCTCTGAATAACTGTGTCACTTTGCCTGCAATTTGCAGAGGCCACACGCTGTTCCTCTCTTCCCTCGGCTCCTGCTGATTGGCATTTCCAGCTCTGCAATGTGGTGCTTTTCCATTCACCAAGGGAAATGTGGGGCTTTAGGAGCTCCCGGCTTGTTCTTCAACGGCAAAAAAGCAGAGGACAAAAGCCCAGTGGCCACAGAGGGAGCAGGAAACATGCACAGTGCCTGCTTGGACCCAAACCTACATGAAATCTGCGTTTTCCTCCTCTTTTTTCCCCCTTTTTCTTCCGGTTTGATATTTTTGCCAAGCCCAGAGCATCACTCACCATGGGGATAGGTTGTGATCGCATTCCTGCGATGCTTCTCCCACCATTCGCTCTACCAACCTGTCACAAACCAGTTCCCTACGTTAAACCCCACGGCTTTGCATTTGCCTGGCTGGCATGAGTGCACTGGGTACCACCCTAACCCAACGGTTACCAACAGTTCTCCGCCCCTCCAACATCCCAGCCCCAATCCTGCTCCCTAACTACATCCCTGATGCACCAAGGTCAGCATCCCAAAGCAGCCGTGTCAGCACAGGCAACAAACAAACAGATCCCACATGGGTCCTCCAGAGCCACTTTCCTTTAAGACGAGGGCTGGGTTTTGAGGCTGTTTTGGCTTTCTCCCCCCTCTTTTTCCTCTTAGGCCTGAATGGTTTCGTGAGCGTCCTTTTAACCTAGGAAACTTAGTTTTAATTTTCATGGCTTTACCCAGAGAACAATGTGTCCTGGGGGCATCTTTGAGCACATTGTACACTTTCATCATCAAAACAAATGCTGGAAATACCCATCTGCCATGTTATCAGAGCGTGTTGGCTCACTGAGCCGGACACCGCTTAGGGGACAAGGGAAGCTTTTACTCTTCTCAAAGTCATGAGTAGCTCCCTCTAAGCTCTTTAGCATTAGAGACTCCTGTGGAGATGGGTATTAGAAGCTCCATTTCTCTTTTCCCTAGTCAGGAATGATGGGAGATGGAGCTTGCTTTGGTGATTCCTGCTCTATGGGGGAGAAAAGAAAAGCAGATCCTCCTTTAGTCATCCCCATGGGTGACTTGTAAGGCCTCGGAGCGCGATGCTCCCTGTGTGATGCTGCTCAGTGGGAGGGATGCAGAAGCAAAGTCAAGGTCTCTGAGCTGAAGGTGACCCAGCATCCATCAAGGCTCCACTTCAGCTTTCTGTCCCCAAAAGGGGGGTGATGACTCTCTCCGATACATTTTGCTTGTGAAGCATTCACTCCCATTGCACCTTTGTTCCGCATCCAGAGCAGAGGGGTCTGGACCCCACACCAGCCCCCGCTATATAAACAATCCACCTCCATTCAACTCCCTCTATGATCCAGACGTTCCCAGTTCCCCCATCAGCACCCAGCCAACCTTCCATGCTGGCCTTTGGAGGATTTGCCTCCTTTAAGTCCCTTCCCCAAGTCCACTCCTTCGAAGAGGTTTGCAAGCTACAGCTTCCTTTCTGTTCCAGCCTGGAATCATTTGGAATAAGTTATAATAATAGTAAACATAGTAAAAAAAACAACAACAACAAATCAAACATGCTTTGTTACTCCCCAGGCACACGCATTTGTCTTCCCAGCGCCAAAGTAATCACATTTGGGGTTTTAATTTATTATGTGCATTCCAGTCGGTGCCTGGCGGCGTTATCACAAGTCACAGCCCCAGTACGCAACGGGAGGAATCAAGGCTCTTAAATCCTCACCTCCTTTAGCTCCTCCACCTGCCAGCAACTCCAAAGACAACATCTTCCTTCCTGTCTGAGCTGATTGCAGCCGGACCCAGGGATCACACTCCCAGCTCCATGCGGAGAGCTGAGCCATGGGATGGCTGGCTCCATGGAGATGCAACTCACAAACCCCACACTGAAACCCTGCCTGGGTTTAGTTTCCTAAGGACCTTGCATGGAGAAGCATATTTTTGCCTATTAGGTTTTATGTTCTGCCTTCAAACAGCCTCAAAACATAATGTCCATCATTAGGGTTTATGGGACACCATCATGCATACAGAAAGCCTCGGAAACCTGGAACAACACAGAGGGTCACTGCCACGCAGGCACATAGTTGAGGACCAGCTGCAGAGAGGGATGAGCACCAGGACCTCGAGGGAGTTTAGGGGACATCTCAGCTTCTTCACAGCTGTAGAGAATTTGGAAGGATGGAATGGGAAGGTGCAAGGCTCCTGGCCTCGTACAGCCCAGCCTCTCCCTCCACGCTGAGGGGGCATCAAGGCTTCAAGGAGAGATCTCCATGCTCAGGGTGCTTTCATAGAAGAAGAAAATGGGTTTCCCCCTGTTTTGACCACAAACTCACGTGTGTTGCTGTTATTTTTACACAGCGGTAGCACCCTGTGCTTAACTCGGGGAATAAGGAGAGTGGAGCCCTTCGCATCCGCATCCCACACCAGACATACATCCTCTTAGCACAGGACCAGCACCAGCATCCCGATGAACACACACACATCAGCTTAGCAAGCACCCAGAGCTCTGTGTCACCTCTACATCAGGCCAGAATAAGCAACGAGCCTTCACCGGGCTGGGGAAGGGGAAGGAAATGGGATGGGAGCTGCGACTGCCTCCCCCAAGATAAGGGAAAGAGAAATCTCCGCCGCGAACCAGACTAATCACATTGCTTGCCAAGGAGCATGAGCCTTTTGGCAGGTAGGGGATGGATCTCGGGAGCTGACATGTCTCTCTGCCGTCTACAGCTGATGAAGTGTCAAATGAGATGGAACAGAAAGTGAGACCCATCTGGGGAAGCAGGCTCCGTCGGGCTGATTGATACCAGGAGGAGGAGGGTGAAGTGGCTCAAGCACCACAGTCGCTCCCGTGCTCAGCAAGGCGATGCTGAGGGGTGATTTTAGGCTGGCCGAGCATCATGGTCACTCCTCTTCATCCTCCTCCTCCTCCTCATCGTCTCCCACTGGCCTTCGTAATTGCCAGTGCAGTCAGCAGTGACATTGCTCATAGTCCTCAACACAACTAACGATGATCATTCATTACTGTCCTTATTCATTAGCATGAGAGGGGGTCCCTGGACAGGCCTCTCTGGAGCTGACAGGTAGCTAAAGGGTCCAGGGCTTTGCTGGAGGGCTGCTTTTAAATAGGCACACGAGCAGTTGGGTTTTTCAGTGCTGGAAGAACAGGGGGAGGAGGGAATTCTGGGACTCTCATTCTACTGACTCCCAAAATCACCATGCAAAGGGCTGCAATGAACACAAGGGAGGGATAGAGATGTGCTGGGAGAAGCAGTAACACACCTGGGTGGGGGGGAACAGGTAGGGTGCAATGAAGCTACATCCTGCAACGAGTTGGTAAAGGGAGAGGATGCATCCCCCAACCTTGCCCACCGCACCTGCATCCCATACAGGGATTAACAGGAATAAGAAATAAGGAGTTGTCACAGCTCCCCCCATCAAAAGAGACCATTGGCCACTCCAGAAAAGCAGAGGGTGGCTTTCACAATGCGGGGATGCGCTTTCCCAAAGGACATTATGGGAATTCAGTGCTGGATTAATGGAAATCTCCTTCCAGCCCCATGGCAGACCTGATGTCTGGGGGCTGAGTTAGTCAGGGATTGTAGCAAGGCAAAAGATCCACCAAAATGAAACGCAACCGGAAAAGCCCCTGCTTACAGAAAGCCAAATACATATATAGCCATGAGGTGCTGTGTGGCATGATACCCCCTAATAGGATCAGCAAAACAGGGGTCAGCATATGAAATAGAGCTGCTTTGGAGATCACACAAAGTACTTTAATCTGAGGTGGATTTGCACCTCTCGGGGGCTGGGAACTGGTATATTCTATGTGCTTATTTAGCTGAGCCTGTTGAAAAGGTACCAGAATAAAGCAAAAGAGGGGGGAGAGAGGAAAAAATCCTCCCTTGTATGAACTGAGCCAGAGAAAACTTTCCCTCTAGCAAGACTCTGGCAACAATCCCAGTCCCACTCCACTGGTGCTTTGAAATACAAACAAGAGGATCCGCTGCTCCTAAAGCACGTTTCCACTGCCCCAGGGCTACCCATGGGGGGGTTCCGGAGATGCTCCTTGAAGCTGGGTCTTTGAGCGGGGGTGGGCATCACACCTCCTGCAAGGAGAAGCTGGGAGATAGGGATGCAAGAGAGCAGGAGCATTGATGGTGGGTGATGTGCAAGGAATAAAGCGGGATGGAGTTTGTATCCGAGCTCCCCGCTCCCCCCCAGCCCCGCTGCTGCAGCTCTAACGCAGAGCCTGAGGGCAGAGGCAAGGACTTTGTCACATAGCAGCACCAGGGAGTGACAGGGAGAGCTGGGAAGCAGAGCGCGGGGGGGGAGTGCTGGTCATGGTCAGAGGCGCTGCCATGCAGGAGAAGGATGCTCGGCACAAGCCGCTGCCTGATAGAGACATCACACGGCAACTATGCATGAGACAGAAGGGCAAGAGCTGTCCTCACACTGCTAAATCCAAGAGAAAAAGCCACAAACAAAGGCAAGATACAAAAGCAGCTCTGGGCTGCTTTAGCGGCAGGTTTCGGGGGGGTGAGGGGGAAGAATGAGGCAATAGAAATACCAGTGATAGGCAAAGCCCAAATGGCAGAGTGTTCCCTAATTTTATGTGAAGAGATGGGATCCACAAAGTGTAAAAGGGTAAGAGTCCATCCTTGCATAATAACTCATTGCTATGGGATAATTCCTGAAGGATGAGCGCACCTCATCCCCTTGGATTCCTTGGAAAACCCCTGACAGGGGCATTGAGCCCTGCTCATCACCCTGGCAAAAGCCTGTTTCTCACCCATGCCACAATGGAGGGGATGGAGTCCAGAAGCTTCACCCTATGCCCATATGGTACAAGTCGTGCCGCTCACCGAGAGTACTTCAGCTGATCACAGCTCATGGGGTGCTTCGGGGAAGCAAAGGGATCTGCCTTGAAACCGTCAGCACACAAGCAAACAGCCTTCAGCTTGTTCTAGCCCTTAACATCAGCATATATCCCTCAAGGAGAAGGTTAATAGCATCATAGAAGGGTTTGGAAGGGACCTTAAAGCTTATCTATTTCCAAGCCCCTGCCATAGGCAGGGACGCCTTCCACTGGAGCAGATTGTTCCAAGCCCCATCCAACCTGGCCCTGAATCCTCTAATACATATATAATATACATATAATTATATATATTAATAATATATATATTATTAATATATATAATATATTAATAATAGCATTATTTTGTGACAAATGAGGTTTTGGGGCAGCAGCTTGCCCAGCATCATCCCAAATCCCTGAAACACAGCCAGGAGATGGAACTGCCTCTTAAAACTGCCTCTTACATTTAACTGGAACTGGCTCTTGACATCAGCCACACTATTCATCCCAGGAGGCACGTCCAGCCTGGACCAAGGATCAACAAGGACCCATCCTGCTTGGTCCTGTTCCCATCCCTGCTCTCACTAAGGGCACTCAGGACCAGTTCAACCCTGTTTCCACCACATCAGAAGGGAACTGAAAGGATTGTGGCTCTCACGCTCACATGGGAGCCAGGGATGGCAGCGCTCGGTGCCTCAAGCCCTGACCTTTATTTTCCATTAATGGACCTGGGTGAGTGTCAGCTGTGTTTGAAGCTGCATAAAATGAACTGAAAATAAGAGGGATAAACAGCAGCAGTTAAGGGCCCTTTTTTTTTTTCCCCTTGCCTTTTCTTTCCTGTCCTAAAGGAATGCTGAACCAATTGCAGCTGCGTTATTGACACACAGAGAGCTGCTTCCAGGCACTGGTGACTTGCTGGGCTCCAGTTCCTAACCCAGTAAGCAGCAAAGGCAAAACCCAAAGGAAAGCTGCTTCACAGGGAGAGGTTTGAAGTCCCCAGATGCCAGTAAGCATTTGATTCAAGTGCAGAGCCATCCCATCCCCTACAGTGAGCACCTCTAAGGCTGGATACCAAAGATGTGCTATGGGAAGGTGATATTGAGAGTTGCATGGACTTCATACCAACATCCCTGGGTGCTTCTCATCCACCCCACAGATGCAGTTTCCTGCCCTGACTGAGGTATTTTGCCCCATTGCTGCTGTAGGTGGATGGGCATCACCTACATGGTGAAGCCTACTGAGAAAGAAGGGCTCTTGTGTGTGATGCCCATGAACCAAAGAAGGGAGAAGACCTGGGGGGCTCCAGTGTGAAGCGGCATCACCATGGCACCTCCCATTTAGGCTTTCACATGCCCAAATTGCTGGCAGAGGCAAAGAATCCAGCCTAAAACTCTTAAAAACATCAACCTCTGATGGTATTTACACAGCAAACATGGAGCTCACTCAAATTAAATGGCAATTCCCTCTGCTATTCCCTTGGCAGCCGAGACAGAGGCATTGAGGTACCCCTGGGGAGCCAGGAGGCCACAAGGATGGGCACCCCAGTCCTGCCTGCCAGCCAGGAAAGGTGTGGGAAGAGGTGCAGGGATGGGACCGGGTTAGGATACGCAGTTTTAGGATTCCAGTGCGTGATGGAATGCTCTTAAAGAGCTCTAACTCTTGAATACTTGAAATCCAAGCTCATCTCACAGCTAGGCATTTAGTTTCTATTTAGCTGGATAGCAGCTCCATGTTTAATACATAACTATTGATTATTTAAAGAGCACCTGGGCTGAGGTTTACCACCTAAGGCTGGCTACACGTGCAAATATGCACAGCACACATTACTGCCTTATTAAACCTTCGTCCTAAGCATGCGCTTAATAGCCACAGGCTATTTAACCACACTGATTTCAGGGCTTACTGGGGGAAACAAACACATAAAACCCCCCAGGAGTGTGGTTTGCAGCAGGTGACACACGTGTCCCCCCTTTCTCCATGTCCGTATTTCACACCAAAGGCCAGATATTTAAAGGAAAGCTTCCATCAGGATCCAAGAGGATTTATCTACACGGGCTCCCATTAGCGGTAATAAGATGAAGGCGATCAGCCTCATACATTTCACTTTGGTCGCTCTAAATGCCTTCACATTCATTAGAGAGATGGCAGCTGGAGTCAGGGGCAGGAAAAAGCAGGGAGAAGAAAGAAAGGAAGAAGGAAGAAGAAAGGGAAGAAGAGGCAGAAATAACACCTTGCCTGTTCTTAGCTTTGGCTTTGCTGGGTTGGGCTTAGCGAGCATTCAGCAAACAGCAGCTTGGGGGGGTCCAAAGCAGCCTCATAGACCCATTTCTCCCTCACACTCATTTCCGGGTGGATTTGGGGTCATTTTGGCTGTTCTTTGCCAGGATTTTGAATGTTTCATTTGCTCTGTCCCAGTGGAAGTTGCCATCTGCCAGTGCATCACCGACAGGCCATTTTGTCAGTGCCGTGCTTGGTGTCACTGTGAAGGTGACACTTTGCAGGGGGCTGGTTATGGGTTTTGTCTGCATGAAATTGAACCTCAGAGCAACGGAGAAATCAAACTCCAAACACGCCGAGGAGAGAGACTTGGTAAAACTAATCGTGACAAAGCTCTGTGCGTGCAGAGAGCGTCATTGTTCCAGTGAGGCCCCGAGATAACAGCTGAAATCAGGGCCCTGCTGTGCACTTCACAAACATGCCAAAAGAGTCCCTCCCGTCAGAAAAGGTCTGTGCTTGCTCTGTATCACAGCACAGGCAGCAGAGACTCGGTGCCAGCGGGTGCAGACGTGTCAGATGTCTTCTCATGCATCCACACCAACAAGCGTTAACTCTGAAGCGTACTGATGGCCAGCTAAAAGTCATCTTGGTGTTTTGGTTGACTTGCTCGGCTACTCTTTGCCTGTGTGCACAGCCTTTCTCTGCCTTCTGCTTCCTCTCCAAGTAAAGGTCCCTTCGCACCCATAAACCAATCCAAAAAGGGTGGTCAGAGAGCACTACACCACAGGCAGCATCCACGCAGCATTCTATTAGCATGGCCCAACATGCAGCCACCAAACATCTTGCTATTATCTCCTGCTCTTCCTCCACTCACTGGGTGGACACAGGGTCCTGATAACCCTTGTGAAGCTCCAGAGCTATTGAGCCAAGTCACTGCTTTCCTGACATGGCATTTGTTATCCCTAATTACCAGCTTGGCTTCATTTTCAAGTCATTTGCGCTGATTACTCCGACTGCTGCCTTGGGTTAGCCAATGACTTAGATTAACTAAGCACAGCACGCAGGAAAATGGTTTCAATATATGTATATTCACCTCAATTCCTTTTGTGGCCTGCTTTGAGGCGTCTTGGCTTAAACTGATGCCCACTTGTTCCTCTAAGCTGACACGAGCTCAAAGAGCCTCATGGCATCAATCCGCTCAATTCCCTTCAGAAACATGTAAGCCCTCCATGAAGCCCCTTCTTAAGCTCCTTTTTGCCAGTGATTACAGAGCCAGTGTCTCTAACTCAGCCTGGATAAGAGTCCCCATGTTCCCATCGGGTTGCCTTTTTCCTTGGCTGCTTGGGGTTGCTCCTGCAGCATCACAAAACAGGTTCCCTGGGTAAGTGCCTGTTTCAAAGAGAGGATGTATTCACCCTGCAGCATCGCCCATGTACAGCAAGGACCCCTCACTGCACCCACTCTTCTCACTTCTTTCCCCCATAACCCATGTTATGCCATACAGCAAAGCTGCTGGATGAGAACTCATTCCAGCTCGGATGGAAGGAAAGCAAACAAATGGGTGACCAGCAGGAGCCTGCTCTTCCCATAGCATGTGGGATTAGGAAAGGTTTTGCCAACTGCTTCCCAAAACCTGAAGAGACATCCCAGAGGCCGGGAATTGCCCATCTGGGCTCAGGAACCCTAAATCCCTGCAACACAAGCACTGGCAGAGAGAAGGAAGGAGGAGAGATGCTGCTGCCTTGTGGTCTGTACGAGGATGCTCAGTGTGTTTGTGGAAGGGAAGGGGCAAGGTGGCACTGGCAGAAGTGCCACATTCATAGGGTCAATCCATGGTGGAGATGCCCTGGGATAGGTAGGGAGGGAATGGTGCCAGGAAAGAGGCAGTGATTTCCCACACAGTAACCTAGGACAGGCCCATTTCCTCCTATTTCCCCCTCAACCTTGCATGTCTCTCACAGAGTTTGAACTGGAGAACATCCCCCTTCACCTTCTCCATCCAGCCCCTCGCTGCTCCCACTTCCGACCCCCCTTTAGCACTTCCCATTCCAGCAATGAGCTCTGTCCGGCCTCAGAGCCCTGCATCCATCTGCTGCAGCCTGTGCAAGAGATGACAACGGGGCTTTGCTGCGAGCCACCGGTGGTACCACAGAGCAAAGGAGGGAGGAGAAGAGCTGAACCTGCACAAGCATCGCATCCAGGGCTGAGAACACTCAAGGCCAAGGGAAGAGTTTCAGCCACGCTCAGATCAATCCCGGTCCCCAAACTTATCTCTCTCTTATTTTACCCCAAGCCTTCAGCAGCGATGATGGGGCGAGAGCTGCGAGGATGCGAGGTGAGGACCACGGCACTGTTTCACAGCTCATTTTCGCCATCTAGCGCTTAAATCTCCACCAAGAAGCGAGCCAACAGCTTCTCCCACCGAGAAACAGGCAAAAATACGCATTATTTCCCATCTATAGAATAGAAACCGGCTTGCAAAGTCAGTTCAGATCTGGCCCCCGCGCTCCGGAAGCCTTACAGCAGGAGGTGGTCATAAATGCTCACGTTTGAACTGGTTTTAAGGCGTGTTTTTCACATGTGGATGTCAAGAACACAACTGAGCAGTCCCAGGTGGGTGCAGGAAAGGCACGGGGAGGACACACGGGTTTTAGTACACAAAACCTCGTTTTCTGCTCCCTTTCCCCATGCCCACAACAGTGGCTTTGAGAAATCACTGCAAGTGCCTCAGTTTTCCCAGTTGGAAAAGGGGAGGAAGGAGGGAAACGTCTCTCTTTAACAACATAGAGAAGATTGTGTGTGGTCATACCTCATCAGTATGCTGGGAAGAGAGGAAAGTTTGCCTTCTTGATGGATAAATGCCTGAATGCATGATGCTTTCCAGACGATCCCAAATATATACTCATCCCCAAGAGACTGTGCAAAGGAAAAGTACATTTTGATGCCCACCAGAGTGCCCCACATCAGCCTGGACATTTGCTAACTCATACGTGATGAAGCACTTGAATCGATATGGAAAACACAGTCCTGTGACTTGCTTTAGGGAGGAGCACAGAAGATGCTCCAAAATGAGCAGAAGGGGATTGGAACTGGATGATCTTAAGGTCCTTTCCAACCCAAACGAGTCTATGACTCTATCCCCAAAGCGTGGTCTCCAGCAGACACTGTGGTCCCCCGAAGTACCACCGAGCAGCCTGCATTGCCGTGCTGCAGGAGGGCATTGCCATCTGCTGACAAGCTGCAGCCCTGCATGCTCCTGCAACAAGCCCTGCCTGCTCCTGCCTGCTTCCCAGTGCACTGCCCTTGCCAGGGATGGGGCATGGCTTTGGGGTGCTCTCCAGCCCAATGGGACGGCTTCCGGCATCCTGGGTGGGATGATGCTCCTGGTGTGGGATGCTGCTCTGTACCAGCACAGCAGGGGGGAAGCAGCATCCTCCTCCAGCAGCGGCTGCTCCTCACTAGTGAATAATCAGCTTATTACGGATTCCGATAGAAAATCATAATATTTGCTAATCACAATATTAATTTCTTGCTAATTGGCTGCCTGATGGCACAGGCAGAGCAAAAGGGGACCAGCTGGTGCCGGAGCAGTGCCTTGCCTGGCTGCTGCACAGCACCCGAGGCTTTGGCTTCCTCCAGCAAAGGCGGGTACCCAAATTGACATCCCCATTCCCCAGGATGGGAACAACGTGCAGCCTTTCACTGTCGTGCCAGAATCCTCACCCTCTGCTTCTGTGAAGGCAGGAAGAGGGCAAGGGGCTCAGTATGAGAGCAGGAAAACCGAGGCCTGAACCAACCATCCCATATGAACTCAAGAACAGCAAAACCAGCTCTGAGCAGCATTTTGACCCTTGCACCCTAGTTTTGCACACCACAAAGCCAACCCCACTGCTCCCCATCCACCCCAGGGCTGTCCCCACAGGGATAGGGGTCTGTGGAGCAGGAGGAGGAGGAGGGTGGCTTTGGGCAGCAGCTCACAGGTAACCCCTCTGTGTGGAGCCTGTGTGACATGATGCAGGTTGGATGCCAGGCAAGGCTGATCACAGTCATTGCTGCTGCTGCTAATGAGGCCCTTAGGCTAATTAAAAAGACGAGTAGAACACAAACCCATAATGAGGAGCCAGTTTATCAGTCAATCAGAGGACATGAATACGCCAATAAAAGTTTGAACTACCTCCTTGCTGCCAGCATCCCAGCCCCTGCCTGGAGGGGGACCAGGCACTCACCACTATGGCTTTTGGTGCTTCTCAGCTCCTGGCTGAGGACAAAAGGCAGGGATCAGAGGCTTGGGAAGAGGCATGCAGCCTCCCCTCTGCCTACTGCATTTACTGAGCGGCATCTGATGAGAGGGGCATGGGTAGCTCTTTATTGATGGGGAGCATCAGTAGGTCCATATGGACACTGAAAGACCCCTGTGGCCTCTTGCAGGCTTTTAGGCTCTTCCCCAGCACCACCATCATCTCAGCCATCTGAGACACCCATCTGTGGGCACAAAGCTGCCCGGCTCCCTTTGGATTTGTGAGGGCAGATAATAGTGGTGGGATGCTCCTTCCAGCCAGACCCCTCAAAGCTGCAGTCCTCTTCCCTGGGAGTCACGTTAGCCTCTAATCAGCTAGAATGGGAGGGCAGGAGATGCTGCAATCCTGCTGCAAGCCTGGAGAAGAGAAGGCTCCTTAAGGGAAGACCTTAGAGCAGCTCCCAGTGCCTAAATGGGCTCCAGGAAACCTGGAGAGGGGCTTGGGACAAGGGATGCAGGGATGGGAGGAGGAGTCATGGCTCCCAACTGGAAGAAGGATGAGTTATATGTGATCTTAGGAAGAAGTTCTTTCCAGTGAGGGTGGTGGGACACTGGAATGGGTTGAAGGGAGAAGCTGTGGCTGCCCCATCCCTGGCAGTGCTCAAGGCCAGGTTGGACACAGGGCTTGGAGCAAGCTGCTCTAGTGGAAGGTGTCCCTGCCTGTGGAACTGGATGAGCTTTAAGGTCTCTTCCAACTCAAACCAGTCTGGGATTCTGTGATGCTGGGGATGAAGAGAGGCTGGCAGTGCCTGCTCCCACTCTGGTAGCACCCAAAACATGTGGAGAGGGCATAGATCCTGCCCAGGGGTGTCCCAGCATCTCCCACAGCCCCATTCCCTGCACCTCCAAGGAGAGGACGGGGCCGGGCGCTGGTTCTGGAGGTGGTTTTGCTGACAAATGCTTTTCCGTGGATGAGCCGGGAATCCTCAGGGGTGTCTTTGTGCTAAACAAATGTAAGCACTTACACCTAAACAGCAGCAGCTGGAGCTGGTGTTCCTGGGGCCCCAGGGCACCCATACACCGACACGGAAGAGGAGGAGGAAGGATGCTCTGCAGGTGGAAAGGACTGTGAGGGTTTGGGAAGGGACAAAACACAAGCGCAAAGGACGGAGGAATGGGAGGCAATGCCCAGCCAAAGAAGGGGATTTGGGGAACCTGTCAGCACTCGGACACTGCCTGCATTTCCCAGGGCAGCCCGCTGATTACTGCTGTGCCACACGTTCCCTTGCAGGAGAGAGATCCCAGCTCTGTCACCAGAGATGCTCTTTCTGGGCTGCCATTCATTACAGCCAGGCAGAAGCCTTGCAAGAGGAGGTGATACTGCTTCATTCCCCAGTCCCAGGGATGGGGACCAGCCTGTGCAACCGAGCTACTCCCAACCCCGAGACAATGAATTGGCACAGCACAGGCTGTGTCTGCCTGCAGAGGATGCTCCCTGCAGTGCCCTATTCAACCGAGATGCAAAGATTTCCTGTTATTTAGCTTATTTTCCACACTCTCCTTTAGCACAGTCCCAGAAACATAAGGTTCATCCCACTCAATGCAATAAAGCCCACTGGCTCTTAATCACATCCCTTGGATGGTCCAGACCTACCGGCTCCCCATTTTGGGGAGCTCCCCATCACCTTCCTCACTCTTCTCTCCTACCTCTCAGGCTAGCTCCAAAGTGGAGATGCTAATTCAATTACAGCAGCCCAAAGAGCTTTCTCAAGTAAATAAATAAATAAAAATTAGAAGGTCATGGAAGTTGTGTTTGGAGACCATCGCATTAGCATACATCTGCATAGCAATGAAGGGGAAAAAAAAGGGGCCATTTAAAGAGAGCTGGTAATTTACCCAGCCAAGTAAACTTCATTACCTTTAAGTAGCACTGCAGGACAAGCACTAATTCACACTTTTAACGACCCTGGCGCAGATGGCAGTGAAGGAGCAGGGGAAGGAAGGGGCAGCATCAATACCCCCGGCACCCTCAACACACACCAGGGCCCCGGGATTTGGGTGCCGCAGGGGGTTAATGCCAAAACTTCACCTTCTGGGGGGTGCAACTGCAGCTGGACCATGGTCTATGGGTGGGTTTGCTTCAGGTCCTGCATCCCTCCTGGCGCCGAGCATCCTCCAATGCCCCTAAGCCACTTCCACCTCTGCACCAGTGTCACAGCATTGCCTGTCTAGCATCACATCAGAGCTCTGAGCAGCTCCTGCGGAGGAAAACGGGTAAAAATAGGGGAAAAGGGCAGTTTCCCCTTCTGCTTTCTGATAATCCAGTATCCTAACACATCCTCCCGAGCATCTCTGTTCCGTAGCAGTGCCTTGTAGTACCCAACGGAGCCGTGCGAGGCCACCACAGCCCCGCGCTCCTGTCCCTGCCTCTCCCTTAAGTGCAGCATCTGATTTCTCCAGGCTGTTATGTGTATATTTATTTCCAATGAGGTCAGGAGTATCAAGGTTGTAAAATAACATATTTTCGCTTGTTTTCATCCCAGATCTCATACGAAGAAGCTTCCGAAGTCAATTATCTCCCGGAGGCTCTGCACCCGCTCGGCTCTGCCTTGCGGCACATCAGCCGTCTGATATCACTGCACCGGAGAAGGGAGGGGATAGAAACAGGGATGGGGAGGGTGAAGGAGAGATGGGAAGGGGGGGGAAACACAATTCCCTGATGGGGTTGTCAAGCCTCTGAAATGACAATTGCTTGCAAAAGACACTCGGCAGCACACGAGCGCTTCCAGAGCCGGTGTTGGCATGGAAAGCCCAACCAGGAAGGCTGTAGATTGCTTACAGGTTTTGCCACCACACTGCATCCCAGCTGTATCCAGGGATTAAGCTGTCACCCTTGGGTAGGCACAAGCTTTCCAGAGTGTTGTGGTTCTACTTTTCATTAGGAAAAGATGGGATTGTTGGGCCAGAACAATGCCCTTTCCACAAAGGCATCCCCCTTTTGGGGTACAGCCCTTAGGATAAGGGCTCCCCTTCTAAGGCCTTCATCCTCCAGCCTCCAAAACAAAAGCTGCTTTATATACTCAAAGGGCTTTGGAAAAGTCTCCAAGAGGCAGAAATTCATGGTAGGAGCATTACAGGCTTCAAGTCCCCTCTCAAACTCAAGCAACATCCCAGCCACCTCTAATGGGAGGGAGAATGGGTTACCATTCCCATCCCAGTGCCACCCAAGGAGCCACCAGGCCACGGATCCAGGATGACATCCCTGTTTTCCGTTTCCCTTCCCCTCTCAACTGCTTTGCTGCGTTTTCTAAAGGCCTCTTTTGGCAAGGTCTCATTTCATTCCTCATCAGATGCTTTCGCAGAGCATAATCCCGGCTTGTCAGGCAGCCCTTGCAGAAAAGACTAAATCCTGTTTGATCCATTCCTGCTGCACTTTGAAAATGCAGAAGAGCACCTGAGGCAGAAACACAATAACCCTGTGCATAAGGGGCTTGCTGGGCTCCTTAATTATCCATACACCAAAGTCCTTTAGCTCTGGGTAGAAGTGGTTTAACTCGTCTACTTCGCCGAGTATTTCCAGCTTATTTCTCTCTTCTTTTAACTCAAGTACCAGCACAACCGGCTAACAATTGATGGGAAACAATAACAAGGGGTTTAAAAGACAAGGTGAGGTTGTTCCTTTTCTCTCTCCCCTTCTTGAGACAATAGGGATGATGAGGGTGGTGACCGAAAGTGATTGAGGGCTCCATACCAAACAGGATCACCCATTGATCCTTTCTTGCCCCTTCCCTTGAGGCCGAGGAGGTGCCAGGGCAGGGCAGAAACATTGACTCACAGAACCACAGGATTAAGCAGGGTGGAACAGACCTTTTAAGATCATCGAGGCAAATCTTTACACCAGGACTGCCAAGTCCACCACTAAACCGCGTCAAAACCAGAGAGAAAGTGGCATCAGCATGCACAGCGTCTCTCCCAGCTACCAGGGGAACAAATACCCTTCCCCATATGGGTACCAAGCAAGTCCCAGTGCAGCCCTGGGGCTGGTGTCACAGCATCCGCATCCCTCCTGCCTCTCTTCTCTTTGATGTCCTTATGGAGAGAGGAAAGACCCCACCAAAGAAGCCTTTACAAAGCATTTAGGCATCTACCACCCATTGCCATAAGCCTAGCACTAAAATACCTTGAATAGAACCAGGTTGGGGTTCAGAAGAGGTTTAAGGCACAGACATGAAGGCAGAGTTGCAATAACCAGAGGGGGTTTCGCCTCTCCTTCTCCACCGTGTGCCTGGGGTTAAATAGGTTGGACAAGGACCCTGGTGATGGGGACCAGCAGAAAGACATCTCAGACTGGTGTGACTGACTCTCACCCATGCCCAAAAGCACTTTCTCAGCTACACAAAGTGCATGAGATGTGTATTGCATTAACTAGACCCATCTCAGAGCAATGCAGCTGAATGTGTTTGGAGACAGACTCTGAGAAGCAGCACAGATCCTATGCTGAAGGATTTGCATTGCCACGATACAGAGCTGGCCGCATTACCGCACTTTCTGAGCACCTTGTCACTCCAGATACCCATATCCTGGCAACCCTCTGCAATTACAGTGTACCACTATTTACCTCCCATTAACAGACTGTGATCTCTGATCCAGGGAGGTGAAGAGAAGGGATTGCAAACCAACACTTAGAGAATCCTGGGAATGAGCAGCAGGATTTGCAAAGCATTTGTGTGAGTACCTGACTGTTCTGTTACTGGGATAACACAACCTCCACCCCGGCCCAGGACATCAAAACTTAACCTGGTCAGGAGTGGCACAGACCTAATGTCCTCCAGAAGAGCATCAGAGGGAAGCAGAGTCCCAGAAGAACATCACATCCATTAGATCCGTCCAATCCATCCGTGCATCTGTATGAGGACGGTGCCAAGGTGTCATTATGCACATCAACTGTGCGTAGTTCTGGTTCCCTCAACGTCAGAAGGACATGGAGCCATTGGAGCAAGTCCAGAAGAGGCCATGGGAATGATCAAGGGCTGGAGCACCTCTCATACGAAGACAGGCTGAGAACACTGGGGCTGTTCAGCCTGGAGAAGAGAAGCTGCGTGGAGACCTCAGAGTAGCTTCCAGTGTCTGAAGGGGGCTGCAAGGATGCTGGAGAGGGGCTCTGCATCAGGGACTGCAGTGATAGGACAAGGGGTGATGGGTTCAAACTGAAACAGGGGAAGTTCAGGTTGGAGATAAGGCAAAAGCTCTTCCCTGCGAGGGTGCTGAGGCGCTGGCACAGGGTGCCCAGAGAAGCTGTGGCTGCCCCATCCCTGGCAGTGCTCAAGGCCAGGTTGGACACAGGGGCTTGGAGCAAGCTGCTCCAGTGGAAGGGGTCCCTGCCCGTGGCAGGGTTTGGAACTGGACGAGCTTTAAGGTCCCTTCCATCCCAAACCATTTCATGATTGCAGAGCTGCCGAATCGAACCGGGATGCAGATACTGATGGCACAGACACCTCCTTCCATCCCTCCACAGGGTCCTGCTCCTTTGCCTTCTCCCCAGCCCTTATCTAGACCCCACCAAGCGTTTTCCCCAGCTGCTGGGGCTGAAAGCCTCTGCTCAAGATAAAGTTGTGTTGCAAAGTAATTGCAGCCGGCAGGCAGAGCCGCTGCTGCCACCAAGCACCCGGTGCTGCTGCTTTGAAATTTGCAAGAAGCAGCCGGAATACGTCGGGAATAAAAACAACAAAGAGGAAAATTGGGACAAGCCGCACTAATACAGCGGAGGTGGGAGCAGAAAGCAGAGAGGGGGTGGAATGATTTCCCTTATTCCCTCATGAGACAGAGAGACATACACGTACCTATATAATTATTTTCTTTAAGGTTTTGAGGTTTAACATCTTCCTGCTTCTTTCTTCCCCTTTAAAATCCAGCAGGAGCTGAGGCATGATCCTGGCTCTCAAGGATGTACTTACCCTGGTTTAAACCACCTTTTCCAGGAACAGTAATAGTCATAGAATGGTTTGGGTTGGAAAGGACCTTAACATCATCCAGTTCCAACCCCTGCCATGGACAGGAACACCTCACACTAAACCATGTCACCCAAGGCCAAGCTGTGGACAAAGCAACAAAGCCCTTGCAACCAAACCCTTGCACCTGCATTGAAGAGCGCTGTAGATGAACCATCCAAATGCTCCTTCTCAACTTTCTTTTAATTCCTATTATTTTTTAACACCCCTTCAAGATGCGTTTCTTCCACTTGGCATTTCTTCATGCCCTTGGGTTTGCTTCCTGCCTTCTGTGGAGGTCTGGGATTGCACAACCCCATAGGGATCAATGCTCAAGGCGAGGTTGGAAGAGGCTTGGAGCAAGCTGCTCTAGTGGAAGGTGTCCCTGCCCATGGAGCTGGATGAGATTTAAGGTCCCTTCCAACTCTGTGAATATGAACACAAGGAAGGACACACCTGGAAATCACCCTCCTGCTTGACTTACGCATCACCTTGCAAACGTGATGCGCTCGGATATCAACACCTCGTATTCTAATCCCTTTTTTCCCCTTCCCTAGAGGACCTCACTCCAGCAATAACTTGCTGCGATGTCTTGGGATGCCAAGTAACAAAATGCATTTCCGCAGCGGCTTCATAATTAATGTTTGCATCGTTTATCTTTCATGGAAAGATTATTCTGACTAACGAGGTTCTGGGCCACTAATTCATTACAGTGCCTTGTCACTTCCTGCTCCTTCTTATTACCCAGAAATAGACTCATTAGTCAGAGTGCAATGACAGGGAGAAATTGTGTTCGTTAATTTAATTCCTCTTCTCTCCCTTTCTGGAGCCGTGTTTGTCCGAAATCAGGGATTAAAAGGAGAGGGAGGAAACACGACCTGTTGCGGTGCTCGGTGCTTCCCCCACGCTTTCCATCTCGCTTCACAGAGTAAAAGCAGCGTGCATTGCTGAGCCCATCACTTCTCTGCAGTGACAGACGCACACACAGGGAGGGCTCATCCACAGGGGATTTTGGGCTTAAAGCTTATTCATGGCCTGGGTTGTGAGCACAAGGCTCCCTGCAGTTGGATTTCCTGCATTGGCCACACACAAGGGAGGCAGGGAATCGGCTACCCCTGTCTCAGCTGGAGATGGGGCAAAGCAAACCTCCACCAGGTCCTGCTGAACCATTGCCCTTTCCATCAATAAGCTATTGGGATCAATAATCCCTATTGGGATTTACCCCCTTGGTGTGATGGAATTACAGCTCTATATTTCATGATTATCTATTCCTAGGTTTCTGCTATCATCACTCCTTGTCTTGGTCACGATGCCATTTCCAGCTGGGCAGCCCCAAAAAGCCACAGGGAGCTGGCCCCAAGCAGCAAACACAAAACGACATAGCTAAAGAGACGGGAAATGGATCCCAAATGGGACAGGAGAACAGTTCTCAGGCAGGGCTGATGGAATCCAATGGCACTGATAGGACCCCAGTCCCACCATCGCTGAGCTGAAGCCATCAACCAGCAAGAAACCTGCAGCCCCTCAGCTGCTCTGGTGCATGGGCATCCATTAGAAGCAGCAGGTCCATCTATTTTCTCCTTGGCTCTTGATCAAGGTCCTTTTCTTACCAAGTGCAGCCTCCACAGCACGATGTGGGCTGTTTTCTTACATTTATACAACCCCTGGCTGAAAAGGAACCACTTCCAGCGATCACTTTGTGGATATAAAGTGGAGGTGCAGGGACAGGCAGAGGGAATTAGAGGAGGAGGAGGAGGAAAAGCTATTTTATACCCCCACACATGTGCTAAAACCTGAGCAATGAGTTTAACACCTGCGGTATCTGACACGTTTAATACAGCAAAGATGCTCAGAGGCGTCTGCTGTCAGGACTGCTCCGCATGGAAAAGGTTAAAAGCTCTTTGATTTCCACAGGTTTGGCAGCATGTTCCTGGGTTTCCTACAGGTAATTACAATAATTGGGGGATGTAAACACTTGACAAGGGAGATCAAAACCAGGGGTGTGAAAGGGAGAGGTACAAGAAAGATCAAAGGGAGAGCTATTAAAATCTATACAGCACTGCATCCCAGTTCCTGGGAAACGGAATAACGGGGCTGGAGAATGGCCTCAGTGCTGCATTAGTCTTCCAGCCCACACATTCCAATGACCCCATGAAGCTCACTTATCAAACTACACAAGAAAACCACCCAGCAATGACCCAAACCCATCCCTCACATTCCATGCCCCAGCACCACAGGACACAGGTTATATTCCCAACGCCAAACCACAGCAAGGGGATGAACCAACTCATCCTTTCGGGAAGAAATGGCTCCATTTGTTGCTTTTCCAAGTGCGATCCAAGCAGAAACTCCAATCACTTTGTCTTTGTGGTCCTCCCCATCAATGATGCTCTCTTGCTCTAATCGGCGCAAGGCAAGAGGATCCGTGTTTCCCTGTGGGATCGGCTATTAGCAGATGATGCTTCGTTTAAACAAAGCCTTGAGATTGTCCAAATATTTGCCTCAAACACACTTTGTGTTTTGCTTCTCAGCTCAGCTCCCCTCAGAGGGGGGGTTTGCTCCAACTTTCCCATTTATCTCAAGTCCCTGGGTACCACTGCCACAGTGATGCTCGGGATGCGCTTGGGAGTGCAGGAGTGAGACCTAAAGTGTCACCCAGTAAAGCAAACCTTGACCTCATCTCCCTCTCTGAAACAAGCCATGAAAGTAGAGGGAAACTTATATTCTTGGAGCAAAGTGAGTTCTAAGTCATTTACTTTCTGTTTGCCCTTTTTACTCTGCAAATCCAGGCATGGGATAAAAAGGAACACCAAAATGGTATCAAAACGGTGATGAAAACCACATCGAAATGGTAACCAAAACACTGACTTTTCCCAAACCTTTCTTATCCTCCCAGTCCCTCCTCCCCCACCAAAAAAGGTTCATTTTGAACCTTTAATACAAACTGTCATTTTGCAGGACCATGATTCAGCCCCCCACACACACACTGAGGTCTCCCCAGCTCCATCCCTGCTCCTCCTCCTAACACCCCCCAACTGGAGCAGCAAAACGTGCTTGGAGAAGCTGACACTTCCTTTTGGGAAAGAAAAGCAGGTGAGAAGCAAGGATAGAGCTTCAAAATCTATCCCCCCTAATGAATTATTCCCCCAAGTGCTAATTAAGAACAGCTATCCTGGAGAATCCCAGGGAGATGCACATCCATGCAAACCTGGGATAGGATAATACAGACAACAAATACATAGACCCAAAGGCTCCCCAGTCCTTATGCATTCTCCACCGGCCTCTTTTCCCTGTCCTGCCTTCAATTTCAACTCCAAAAAATGCAGATTTCTCCATGTTTTCCCTGCCAGCAGCTCAGCTGGATGCAGACTCTGGAATAACCCAGGTTGCCTGGAGCATCAGCACAAGCAGGGAGGGATTGCGACGCAGTGGTCAACTCGGTGGATGAGGAGCACAAAGGGAGATGAGAAATGAAGCAAGAGCTGACAACAAGGGTTACAACATTCTGCTCCACACTCGCATGGGCTCCACAGGGATGCCAGGAGAGAAAGGACATGCTGCTGTTTGCTTAGGTAAGGGTTTTGCTGGTGTTTACAGCTACTTTTCCCCCTTGCTAAGCCCCGCAGCCGCATTCCTGCTTGGCAATCCCCTGTCCTGCTCACATCCACATGGCTATAAAGACATCTTGCTGCAGAGCAAAACAGGGCAGGAAACAGTAATTCTTTCTCATCCATTCCTGGATGGTTCCCAGGGCGTTTGCTGCTGGAGTTTAGGTTTGTTTTGCCACGTTAGGTTTACAGGAGAAGTCAGCACGTTCACAGATGATCCATCTGGAAATCCACCCCCCATGAAATTAACTCATTCCTTCTGCAAAACATCAGTAAAACCATCACAGATATTCACCAACGTGGGCAGCAGGTCGTGCTGCAGCCCAGAAATGCAAGAACAAGGTTTGCCCCATTAGCCCTTCTATGGTAGGATCTTTTAGGGATGGGAGGGATGCTCAGGAGAGTATCTAGTGTCATTGCAATATGTGTTCCAGCAACTAAGATAGGATTTCCATATGCTAAGTAGTTTAATTCCTAGATTTAGCACGTTCTTGCCCTTATGCCAAAGCACCAAAAGCACTGCTACGCTCTGCATCGTTAATACAAGGGATGAACAAGCAGCAAGCAGTGAACTGCTACATCCATACACTTGACCATGAGCACATCCATACACTTGACCATGACCACATCCATCCACCAAACCCATGGCACCACCCAGTAAAGGGGAGCCAGCCCCATTGCCCCACTCCCATCCCCACACCCGTGCTTCTCCTGCCCACCGGCATCTCCCTCAGCTTCCCCAAAGGCCCCTCCTGAGGCTCTTCCCAATGATTTCCACAGAAAGGGATGCAAGGGAGGATACTGGTGATGGCCACGGGTCCCCCGAGGGCTGCAGCTCTTCCCTGGTCCCCAGTCAGAGCCACCTACCTCTGCAGCTTTCTGATCCCTCTCTCTGGAGGCACCGGCCGCTGTGCCCGTGTGGCTCCTTCACTGCATGTCTTATCCCCCCCCCCCATTCCTGCTTTAAAAAGCAAGAATAATCCAACTTTGCCTTAAGGATGAGCAGAATGAAATGTCACTTACCTATTAGGGGGAAAAATAAAGAGAAGAAAGAAGGCGAGTATTACACACTCATCCTTTGAAATCAGGTCAGCTTCAAGCTTTGAAATGGCAAAAAATTGAAAGACATTTTCCACCCACTTCCCTTCCTCTTTTTTCCCCTCACTCTTCTAAAGGACTCCGGATGTTCAAAGTGTTGCCAGGAGTCCGGTTTTCCCACTGTTTCGGCTTTGTGTGCTCCATGCCGAGGCAATACCCACCTCCTCCTGTCACACGCGTGCACACGCGTGTGCCCATGGCTGCTGCCACGCGAAGGAAAGAGCCAGGCAATGCAAAACAACACATAAAGGAGGAGAAATGTGGTGGGGAGATGGCACAGGGGAGTTTCTCTCAATGCACTGAAGCCAAGTGCTTCAGCGGCCTCACTTTTGCTTCAGCACTTCCCAATTGACCTTCCCACACTGTCCCCATTGAAGGGATAGGAAATCCAAGTGCAAGCATTCCTGCTCCTCCTGCAGTTCAGGACTGGCTCACAAAGGGCTTTTTCCAGCTCATTCCCGAGTGATTTAAGCTAAAGGCTCCTACCCCATCTTCCACAATGTTATTTACTGCCTAACAGGCCTTAATGCTCCTGAAAGCTCAGTACGGAAAGAGGTAGTTATTATTAAAGAGGAGTTTTATCATTTCCATCTCTCCACCTGCCCACCTTTACAAGCCACATATTGGAAGCCTCAAATGGGTGGAAAAGCCATGTAAAATCTCACTAGTTCCATGTAGGAAAGGGAGGAAAATTGGTCTCATCCCTCCTCATCCGTTTACAAAGCATCTGCAGCCGCACACGCTGCCTGAACGGGCATATTTAAGACCTGCTGAAGACGTGGGGGTTATTTCTCCAGGCTGAGCATCCTGCTACCAATCCCCACAGAGAGCTGAAAGGGGGAACCAGCTGTAGGACCGCCTGTGCCCATCCATATGCCTCTCCAAGCCTGCTGCCCGCCTGCCCTGCTGGCAGCGGTGACAGTGACAGCAGCGAGCCAGATGGGGCATGAAGGATGCTCTGAAGGGAGGAGGGCACGTCCTGCTGCAGCCTGTTTGTACATGCACCATCCCCACTACCTGCTATGGGCTTGCTCTAGAGAAGAGAAGGCTCCAGGGAGACCTTAGTGCGGCTCTCAGTGCCTAAAGGGGCTCCAAGAAATGTGCTGGCACAGGGTGCCCAGAGAAGCTGTGGCTGCCCCATCCCTGGCAGTGCTCAAGGCCAGGTTGGACACAGGGGCTCGGAGCAAGCTGCTCCAGTGGAAGGGGTCCCTGCCCATAGAACTGGATGAGCTTTAAGGTCCCTTCCAACCCAAACCGCTTTGTGAGTCTATGATAAACCCCTCTCCCTTTCTTTCCTGCAAAGACCTAAGGTGTCTGCCTGCTCAGAGGATGCCCCGATTGCTCTGCAGCCCCAACCTGGAGCAGGGCAAACAAAGCCCACCCTAATGAATTACCTGTTGCTTTTTACTAACACCATTAAGACACCAGGGTTGGTAATAACCTGCCTGCTCCTCAACCCCTTCCACTCCAAGCGGGCTCTCTCCCTTTCAGCTTCAACAGCATAAGTCGCTCTGGTGAGTTTAACACTGCCTTGCGATGGTTCAGTGCAGCCAGGCAGGGGTTGAATTCAGCTTCTTCCCATCGAGTTGGAACAATCCAGGCTAAAACATGAGCACAAGCGGAGGCTGCAGCAGTGTCAGGCACAGCCCAGCCATCGCTAGATGGGGACAGAGTCCCACCAAAGCTGGGGAAAATGCCCAGCATCCTTAAAGCCCCACCGAAGGGATGCTCCGGGGATGCGAAGAAGGACCACAGCCCCTTTCCATTGACCAACTCCACTCACGGCTGCAAAGCTTGAGTGGGAACACGAGAAAAACCCTTCTGGAAAGGCAGAGGGAGTATCCAAACCTTCCCACCGGGTATATGTCCTCTCACCAGGTGCCTGCACTATCCCCACTCCGATTCTATTCTACTTCCCCAGCAAAGAGCTTTGCTTTACACTTGCTTTTCTAAGGCCTCCCTCTCAAACCACTATTCCTTTGAGAGGAGCTCTTGCTCTCCCTCCTCCCCCCTTTGTAGCAAGTTTCTCTGTGTATTGTGGGCTTGGGTTTATTTCGCAGCCAGCATATGTATTGATTTTTCACACTGGGCAAAGCAACACGTTCTGCACCTGTGGGGATCTTCATTTGCAGGACCCACGGGGCTCCCTGCCATCCCTTATGAAGCAGGAGAGAGGATTAGGGGACAGAAAGATGCATGACGGCTTTAAACTGTTGCTTCTGTCACCCAGCAGGACACAGGGCAAAGCAAGCACACAAAAAGCATTCCTTTTATTCGTTTCTTTATGGGGGAAAAAAGAAAAAAAGATGTGGTTTTTCCAACTGACATAATTTTCCTGGTTAAAATCCTGTCCTTGCGGCTTATCCACAAGAAAATCAACTGCAGGTCACCCCAGGATGCTCTAGTGGGGATGCTCTGATTGGCACAAGAGCAGAGCCAGGCTGCCACTGACCACCCTCCCTATGAACACCTCTGGTTCACACTGGGTATACATATTTCTCCCCATTCTCTGCTTAAAATGCTCCTTTCCAGCCACAGCAAGTGGATCCCCCTGAGCAGAAACGCAGAAGGATGCTGCATGCTTCCTTAGGGAGAATTATTACTAATCTTCAAGCAACAACCCATTTTCCCAACATCTAAATAAACCCCAGAGTCTAGGGTCTCCTTCAAGCCCCACACTGCCCATCAGGAGAGGAGATGCTTTGGTCCTCAGCCCCTTCTAGGGTTAGCAATCCCCCACAGTGATGGAGGGGAAGGTCCCACTCTTGTGGTCCCCTTGCTTCCCATCAGACTCCCTGCTCCTTCCAGGATCCCCATCTGCAGGGACAGCAGGATTTGGAAGACACCAGAAGACAGCCCCTGCTATCACATGTACCAACCCTTGCCTTTGCTGCTGCTTGTATTTGTCTCCTGCAAGGCTGAAGGAGGAGGGATGTGTGGGAGTGTTGTACCTAGGAACCTCAGTTCCCTTCCCTGCAGTTTCCTCTTTCCTCAAGGCTACAGGTGGCAAATGAAAGGAAGATAAAAGATGCTTGGCCTGGAAGTGCTCAAGGCCAGGTTGGACACAGGGGCTTGGAGCAAGCTGCTCCAGTGGAAGGGGTCCCTGCCCATAACAGGGGTTGGAGCTGGATGAGCTTTAAGATCCCTTCCAACACAAACCATCTGTGATTCTACAATATCAAAGCAAGAAGGGCTCAGGCGTCGAAGGAACAGGGGCCTCTGCATAAAGGGGACATGAAAGGGCACATGCGAGGGAGGCAGAACAAGCCACAGCCCTGGGGAAACGTCTCATTTCCTCCCCCTCACCGATACTTTTAATAACCAATTAATATTTAGTCAACAAGCAGCTCTGCTAAATCCAAGGAGATGGATTTCACAGGAGGGCTATTTCATGTTAAATGAGCACTGACTCATCAGCAGCATTTACCAAGGATTATGGATTAGCTGCATGCCCGGTATCCATCACTACAAATCCAGTGGGGAGGCAGCTGCCGGCGGTGCTATAATGGGGGAGCCCCTGGAGTTGCTTCCTTGTCCCCTCCGAGGAGCATGAGCTCATCCAGACCCATAACAGGGACATTTCCCAAAGCAGGTGCCCCAGGCAATGATTTGAGACCCTTGAAGTCCTCCTGACGAGATCTAACACAGCACAGAGCCAGGGTGGAGGAAAGCTGATGCACACCGGGAATGATGAAGGAGAGGAAAGCATCCTCAATCCCAATCCCCTGAGGACCAGGGAACACAGCATCACACCCTGCACAAAACCTTGCAGAGGGAGCCCTTCCTCAAAGCGCGTTTTTCCAAGGCTCAGTTGCTTGCATGAAGTAGCAGAAAACACAAAGGTCCTACAACAGCGTGGGGCTGCAGCAGACAGCGATGGAAGCACTGCTGCTTCTCCGGATGAGATGCGAAAACTCAGCCATCCCATGGAAAACACTCCTTTCCCTTTAAAGCCAAACACCAGCAACCACACTGCAGCTTCCCAACCTGCTTGTACCCCATCTCTTCGCATCCCTCTCCAAAGCAGAGCGGGTACCACGGGGCAAGACCCAAGGCAAGGCAGGCTGTGCCCTGCGCTGCTGCTTATCGGTGTTGCTTCTGCTGGAGGAGGTGATTAACTCCCTGACCTGCCGAGCTTTAACGCGACCTCTGAGAATAGATAGAATCTTGTTATCTTGTAATGAGTTTTATGGCTTATTTCAGTACATTTTGGCCATGTTTCTCCAGTGATTAGGGCAATTATCAGCCTGTGCGTTTCAGGATTATGAATTATGGAGCCTCTGAAAGGCTACAGACATTTAATATCTCCCAGCGTCCCTCTGCCTCACTCCCAGCATTTAACTTGCTCCCAGACTATGTTTGGAGCACGGGAATGATAGAACAGCAAAGGAATTATGTATCAAAGCTTGCGAGTGGGATCCAGCCATTACAATTAACACAACATGACACTTAACACTGCCTGACTCGGGGGCACAGGGCACAACCGCATCCCTGGGTACCACCAAGCATGGATGCAGGCAATGACTAACTGGGGTGGGGACCAGAGTATGGATGTCCTGACTTTTGAAGGGCTGAGTCCCAGCTCCCAGGCTTGGCCATAAAGTGGGATTTGGGGGAAGTGATCTAATCCCAAAGTGCTTGAAACACTGGTTATGGACATCCAAATCGTCTGACCTATGGCTATTTCGGGGCTCTCTGACTCACTTAGCTGGGGACACCCAGCTCTATTCACAGCCCTCTCCCTGGGCTGCCCTGTCCCATTCAAAGCTTATTTAGAAACCTAAAGCTGCTGAGCAGCTTAGGGCTGGACTGCGCACATGGGATTGGCAGCAGGGGAAGGAAGAGATTCCCATTGGATACAACTTGGCTTAGATCTGATCCAAGCTTCTGCCTAAGCAAAAGCCATGGACAAGCTGGAGCCACTCACGCAGACAACAGCACAAGCACCTTGCTTTCCTAAGGTCCTTGATGTGTTCCAAAGCACCTCAAGAAAAGACATCAGCAGGACTTCATGGAGGGCTTGGAACTAGATCAGCCATACTGTCCCTTCCAATGCAAGCCATTCCAGGATCCTACGAAGGGGAAACTGAGGCACAACTCATCTCTGTTGGGGCTGAATCTCCACTCTCAGCCGGGAGCTTCACGATGCACCAGAGGAGCCTGAGCTATGCAAGAGGGGAAGGCAGAGCTATCAGGGGGATTCATGGCAGGGTAAGGATAAGGAGCACATTTTGATACTCAGCAGCCTCAGCATCACAGCCCTTGCATCATAGGAGCACAAAACCAAAGGACAACCCCTGCTCCAACACCAGCCCTGCACATGAGCACAGAGAGTCCAGCACTAAGTCTGCCCTCAGCATCCCCACCACCACCACTTCAGGGTTTTACTACACAAACAGCCAAGAGGCACAAAAACCGTTTAGAGCCCCAAAATCATGCCTAAACCTAACAACAGATTGGTTGTGATGGGCACAGCAGAGGCCAGACAGGGCCAAATCCTGGTGCCTTCATCCCTTCTTAGCGCAGGGTCCAGATGGAGCCTTTTAATGATCTTGATCCATGCCTGGGTTTATTTTTATGTTTTCCTCCCTGCAAATGATCACTACAACTTGATGGCTGCTTGGGAAAACACAGACGGCAGCAGAAACGCTGCGGTGCGAGGAGCTGCGCTGACTCAGCTTCCTCCTCTTCTCCCCTCCCCTGCTCCTATTCCACGGATCTGAGCAGAAACCCCCTAAAATATTCATTTTGTGTAAGAAATCAAACTAAGCCCTTGGAAATGAGCTCCAAGAAATAAAGCCATCGCTTGAGTTAATTAAGAAATGATCCCATCAAAAGGCTGCAATAAAAGAGGGACACAGCGAGCTGCTGCCACAGCGCAGGATGGGGAAGGAGCTGGGTACCAGCCGGGGTGAGCATCCCCTTTGCTCTGCTCCATCCCTCAACCTGCTGCCTCACCTAAATCCCTCTCCTGCAGCACTTTGGGCTGGGCGAAGTCGTTTCACAATGCAAAATGTATGCAGAGCCAGGCTTCCCCTAAGGGGTGCGAGTGCCTCTGCCCTCCACGAGATGACAGATAAAATCCCCTGTTACTGGAGGAAGGTAATTTGACATAACAGCTGTTCTGACATTCTCTCCCTATGGATATTGCCAGCAATAAGAATGCAAATCAGCGCTCTTTGCACTTCTCCTGGAGAGTAACTTTCACCTGAAGAGTCGAGAGCACTTCCAAAACGTGAACTCATTAAAGCATCCCTTCCTCCCGGCAAGGCCGAGCCTGCGGTGCCCCTTTACCACTGCAGTGTCGACCCTGGGACTGAAACCCGCACTCTGGTGAGCAAAGCAGGCGCGAAATGCTGAAACTCGTCTTTATCTTGCCAGTAAAAATGTTTTCCAGCTCTTTGCCTCAGTTTCCATGCTGTAAGAACCAGGATCAAGCTGCCTTCTGTGGTGAAAGACCCGGAGATCCAATGGAGCAAAGGGCTGCAGGCAGCGAGAGCTTGGGGTGCCTACAGTCAGATGCTTTCACTTGCCAAGCACCTTTCTCCAATTCAAAATGAAGCTATCCATGGACAGAATTCCTCCCATCCTCTAAATTCCCCTCCATTGGGATAAGTCCTTATGTTGGACCCTCCAAGGGGCAGCTCCATTCTTACTTCCCATCACCTGGGCAGAAGATGCTCCAAAACTCAAGTGGTTACTGCCCAGCTGCTACTCATCATCCTGGGTTATATATACAGATGGGCATTTCAGTTGACAACAGCCTCGGGTTGTTTCCCACTCATCCCACAACCATTCCTGGTTTTAACTCAGGCACCAACTGCCTTCCAATGGCATTAGCACTGTCCTACACCCACCCCCACTGCAGGCTGGATACCCCAAATCCTCACTGCAGCTTATCAAGGCGATGAAGTGAAAAGATCCTCATGGCCAAGACCATCTGGCCCACATGGGAACCATTCAGCTTCCCTTATCCTTAGGGACCCAAAGCCATGTCCATGCTTGACAGCATATCACCAGCCACCCACTCATATAGTATTCAGGGGGGGTTGCTCCCTCCTGTTGATGATATTTTACTTTGTATAATTAAACCTTAATGAGAATAGGGACCGGAGCTTCCCTAGTGAGTAACCTAACCTCTGAATGAGGGAGCCACTTGGATTCCTAATTAATAAATACCTATTGGTATACAAAGCAGAGAGCTCCAAGCAGGAGAGCAACCCAGCATCTCCCATCCACCAACGTCCTTTAACATGAGCTGTAGGTCCAAATTCCCCAGGCAAAAAGGAGGATTGATTCCCAAGAGGCTGCTCTAAGTCCTCAGCTACTGGATTAAAACACAGTTATCACCACTCCATTTCTCCCATCAATCTAGACACCCCCCCCCTTTCTTTTCCTCCTGCAGTTGAGCATTTTGATTAATTCAAATCACATCACTCCCAGACAAGTAACACAGCACATTTGCTATCCACTGAGAAACACTTGTTCAGGTGGATCGAGGCTCCTCTGCTTCCAAAACCAGGTCTGAGCAACTCCAGCATGTTGGAAAACAACCTCATCCTTAAGCTCATGACCAAGGCTTAACACTGGTGAGCCTTGAGGATGCTGGTGCATCCCCAGCAGCATCCCTCCATCCCTTCAAACAAATGTCATACAAAAGGCATGTATGACTGAGGAGCATGCAGCCCTCCCCATCCTGGAGGAGATGCTTCAGTGTGGTCTCAAATACAGCATTTGATGGGTGGAAGAGGGATGCTGACAGCGCATAGAACTCTTGTTAGAAAACGACTCTTTTTCCATTCTGCAAAGCAAACTATGGCTCTGGCTTAGCCTGAACAACTCAAACTCACACTGTTAGCAGCTACTTTACTATTACTTTTTGTGGAGTTAGTAAACCAGCTCTTCTTTTCAGGACAGGCAAACCCTAGGGTGCTCATTTCTCACCCCCAAGGCAACAACGCACTGACAAACCAGGAAAATTCCATCATCCCCCATCACACAGAGGAAACTGAGGCCCAGAGATGGGAATTTCCCAGCATCTGTGGCACAACAAGAAAGAAAACTCAGGTTTCCCCAAGTCCCTCATGAGCCTCATGCTGGCCCATCCTCACTCTCCAAACCAATGAAAACCCGGAAGATGGACACACTTAAACAGGCTTAACCCTCCATTAAATCAGCTCAGTCTCACTTGGTAATTTACTGTCACAAGCAAAATCAATTTAAGCAAAGGTTAAAGTAGTTCTGTCTGTATTAGGGTTTGCACCATTTTAAATAAATGGATTTAAAACCAATTGACTTGATTTTGTGCAACTTTTCTAATACAAGAAAAAGCAGTTGCGAAGCTCAGGTGGAGTTTCGGTCTGCTGCTTGCTTTATTTCATTGCTGATGCTTTCCCCACAGATGTCAAATGCCAGATGGGGATGATATCATTAAGTAATGATAAAGGACTACATAGTTAACCCAGCTTTAAACAGCTATTATCTCTTTTAAAAGTCATGGGGCTCTTCCGAAAGGAGGTGGCATCGCCCAAAGTTTTCTGGGTACCAAAGGAGAGTCCAATCTGCTATTCCCAAGCAACAAAAGGAGAGTCAATACACAATAAAAAGCTTTCTTTTCGGTTCCCCATCCTTGGGTACTGCCCTGCCCTCTCTTCTTTGGTGGTCGAGATCATGAGCGGGTCCAGGTTTGGCTTCAAAGCATCTTTAACATGACGAGGACTTAATAATAACCCATCTCTTCAACTTCTGCTAAGCCCTCTCTGAAACGAGGCCATGAAAGCACCCTATTGACTGCCTCATCCCATCCTGAGGGTGGAGATAGGAGTATAAATAGCTCAAGCACTGCAAAAGAAGAAAAAGAAAGTCCCTTCTCTTTGTCAAGCAAACCTGACCTCTCATCCCATCAAGAATAACCCCCAGCAGCCTGCCACAGGCTTGCAAAAAGCAGGGTACCATTAGATTTTCACCTCTGTGGTCTGCATAAAATGGTGAGGCAGGACCTTTTGTGAGCATCATCATCATCTCTAAACCCCACATTCTCAGAGCACGAGGAGCCCAGCCATGGAGGTGGCTGCAAGAGGAACCAGCAAGCCAAGGGGCTGTGTTACAATCCTAAGGGTGCACACAGCGCATATAACGAAGAAGGAGTCACCTATTGGGATAGTAGAGGTCTAGTCAATGTAGATAGACAGCCTAAAAGACTGTCCCATGAGTACTGCAGGATTCACGTTGTCAAAGGTTCCTCCTCCACACCATACCATGCCGTATGATGTTACCCTTAAGGAGTAGACAAGTCCTCCTGAGGTCTGCTAAACTCAGCCTCCTTAATAACATGGGACAGAAGGTCTCACAGGGCGACTGTATCCCTACTAAAGCTGTATTATGGCTATAAAATTCCCCCTGTATGAGGCTTAATTTTGTTAATTTTCAATCCCACACATCCCTAGGATCCTGAATTAGATGACAGCCAGTAGGAGCTGCAGCTGACCTCTGCTCTATCATCAAATCGGCCCATGAACACTGCAAAACACTAAGGAGAACCCAAATATGTGGCAAACACCACCCTGATCTCTCCATCACCTCCATGTGTAAATTCATTTACACATTAAGCAGACCCCTCAGCGATGGCCAAGCACCTCTTTGTTTAGTTGCAGACCGAGTCAAATCATTCTAGGCCATGCCCCAAGACTGCAGGAGGGGTGATGCTCCTTTTGTGACATGGGTTAATGGTGGTCTTGGCAGAAATGGTTGGACTTGATGATCCCAAAGGTCTTTTCCAACCTGGTTCGTTCAATGGTTCTATGATTCCATTCTTGCACCTTACCCCACTGTGCAATTACACAAGCAAACACCTCCTCTAGCTCCTTCTCCAAGCTCCCAGCCCCGGGTGTTATGACAAGAACTATTTGCAAGTTAGTTTGCAGCTGATGATGCAGGGAGTGACATGCAGAGATTGGATTTGTATTTCCCAGCTCTACAGGCTGGAAAAGAAAAGGCTCAGAAAGGGAGAGGCGGGGGGGGGGGAGGATTTGTGCTTTTGGAGAAGGGGGGCTGAGGAGAAGACTAGGTTGGAAATTTCCTCTTGGCAGCCTTTTCTGGGAAGAGTTATTAGAATTTATTTGTAATTATACACAAGAATAAGCCGTCTGCACTATAGTTAACTTCCAATTCCCACCAATTTTCGACGCATTCAATCACAGATGCCTCAGTGATTAAGAATCTATGTTGCAAAACAATTCCCACTTTGCAACAATGCAATCAAACAGATCTACAACTCATAACCCATTATCCAAGAGTTTCTCAGCTCGTTGGTGAAGTGAAATAGGATTTACCAAGCATGCCCTTCTTTACCCAAGCTCATTTGCAAACAGATCTGTGATGCAAAACAACCTGGCGTGGTTTGTGGTGCTTTTCCTCCCTCTCTCCCCTCATAGATGCAGAAGTTCAAGGGTGGGATGCAGTGGCTTTGCTTTGGGGGGTGCCTAAGCAGCAGAGATGCATCAGTGGGGGAGCAGAGGGGGATTTTCCATCACCCATCAGGGTGAAGGTATGGGGAGGCGTTCAGGAAAGCTGCTTCACTTGCAGCTGGCTGCTTTCCCCCCACCTTTATGCATCTTAGCAAGCACAGTGATGCTCTGACCAACGACGCACAACATGTTATGACAGCCAAGAAAAGCACTGTCCTCATCCCAGGCTCTGTGATGGACCCTGCTTCCCCCATCCTGCTGCAGCCCCCAGGAAGGAGAAGAACCCACCCCAGGCTTTACAGGGCTAGAGGATGCTGATGGCTAAAAGATGCCTCCTGCATCTGCACCAAGAGTGAGCACAGCACAAGAGCAATGACTTTCAAACCAAGATGCTCCCTCTCCTGAGACCATTTTAAGTAGATAAATACAACCTGGAGCAGCACAGACCCCATTACAACACTCACCAAGCAGAGCAGACAGTTATTCCTGCTCCTACAGATGCTAATGTGCCTATCTCCTATTCAGCACACAGAGCATGACTGTCCAGCCCTGCTCCTAGGGACCATTCTGAAAGGCCACCAGGTCCTTCTAGGAAGGGACAGGTCACAGTTCACAGCAAAGACATTAAGACAGAAGAGATGATGGGAGGTGAGGACTTTAAAGCTGGCCGAGCCTCAGGATAGGCAATAAAGCACCAAGCAGTCTGTTGATGGAAATGGCTTTCCTGGGCAAAGTGGCATTTTGTCAAGACTAAACTTCTCCCTGGGAATGAGTTGATTTTGTGTAAAAGCCCTCAGAAATAAAGCAAGCCATAAAGGACTAGGCATTTGAACGGCACGGTTTGGAATGGCAAAGTGGAAGTGCCACAAACCACCTGCACAGACCTCAGACTGGCTCCCTGTGCTCCAGTAATTACACTCAAGGCCTTGAATCCCACATATTGCCCTGGTTTGTGACAACATGCAGGGATGGGGTTCGTGGAAGCAGAGGGATATATGCACTGAGGTGGAGAACTTCCAGTATCTGAAGGGGGCTCCAAGGATGCTGGAGAGGGACTCTTCGTCAGGGGCTGTAGTGATAGAACAAGGGGTGATGGGCTCAAACTGAAACAGGGGAAGTTCAGGTTGGCTATAAGGAAGAAGTTCTTCATTGTGAGGGTGCTGAGGCGCTGGCACAGGGTGCCCAGAGAAACTGTGGTTGCCCCATCCCTGGCAGTGTTCAAGGCCAGGCTGGATGGACCTAGGAGCAAGCTGCTCTAGTGGAAGGTGTTCCTGCCCATGGCAAGGGGTTGGAACTGGGTGATCTTCAGGTCCTTTCCAACCCAAACCCTTCCATGATTAAGGAAGAAGCCTGGCAGAAGAGAGGCTCACCAGCACCAGGGATCACACGTGCACCCCCTGCACTGGCTTTTCTCTGTCTTTGATGCTGACAAATAACACTTCCGAGCTGGGGCAGACACCTGGGAGAGCCGCGGCACTTGTGCTACAAGATAATTAGAGATTATTCTAATCGAGATTTCATTGCCACATCAAACTGTGTCTTTTAGCATTAATTAATCTCCTCTCCCAGCCTCTGCGCACTGGCGGCTCCCGCGCTGTAGGACAGCAGCTTGTCAAACACACCAAAGACTTGCATCTCATTACCTTATCAGAGGGGGCGAGTGGGGACCTGGGGAGCAGCAGAGACGCTCCCCAACGCAGCCAGGGACGTGAGGACGCCGGCAAAGCCGCTCTTGGTTTGCAAACTTGTCGAACAAGGCACACGAGGGATCTTCCTCCCCTCTTCCCCTTCCTCTCACCCCCTCCCTCATACAAGCAGGCGTGGAAGAGATGCTGCTCCACTCTACGACCTTGACTGAATCATCTGAATTACAACCGGTGACACCCGTGCTGGGAGGGAAGTGCTCATGTCTTGCTTGCCCGAGTGATTTAGGCGCTAAAGAGTGGATGTAACAATGCTGCTATCTCAGTTATGGTGTAAAAATTCACCTCTCTGGAGAAAGGAGATGAAGATGCTGCGAGGGCTGGAGCAGCTCTGCTCTGGAGCCAGGCTGAGAGAGCTGGGCTGGGGCAGCCTGGAGAAGAGAAGGCTCCTGAAGGGGAGACCTGAGAGCAGCTCCAGTGCCTAAAGGGGCTGCAGGAAACCTGGAGAGGGGCTTGGGACAAGGGCCTGTAGGGACAGGCCAAGGGGAATGGCTTGAACCTGCCCGAGGGGAGACTGAGCTGAGCTTTAAGGTCCTTTTCAACCCAAACCTGTCTGGGATTCTACGATTTAACATCTCATTTCCAGCCTGACACCTGACGCTGTCCTCCTTTGGAGGTTCGGCTCTAAACCCTGTTGTCTACATAAGGTTCACAGCATCTCCAGGGTGAGATGGCAAGCCCGGCCTTGAAGACCCAGCTAAGGGGTGGAAAACTAGACCCAGCTTAAGGAGACCTATTTCAAAAGCTCTCAGCACCTCTTAAAGTAGCCAAACCAAAGACCTGCAAAGGGAGAAACCTCAGCACAGGAGCCTGGTGCCATGAGCCAGGCACAAGCTGTATCACTTTAAACAGCGGCTGAAGACCTAAGGGCACCCTCAGCACTTGGCAAGGGCTGTGTATATATTAGTGATCCGCATGAGGCGCTTTATGCTCTAGTCATTGATTCTCCACTGCTTTCATACCTCACCTGAAAATAAATATCCTCTCCCTTGTCTCCACCTCCCCACTCCCCCTGGCCCCATTATTGGCTTTGTGATGGAAGGTGTGAATTTATTCCTCCTGCCATATCTTTGGGCTGCTCTTTCCTGGCGATTTACACCATCTATTACCCACCGTCTTGTGTCACTGAACTCCAGAAAGTGCCCTGAGATACAATTTGCTTGAAGGATGCTGGACCTATTCATCCTGGTTCCTTCAGGATGCCCCTGGCATCACCTCTCCTTAGCTCCTGCTCTTCTGCATCCATCCCTACACCGATACCCACTGCTTGGACCTCTTTTAACATCTAACGGATACAAGCATGTATGGTTTCCTTCCCTCTCTTAATAAGTATAACGCTCCATCCCTGGCAGTGCTCCAGGCCAGGTTGGACGGGGCTTGGAGCAACCTGCTCTAGTGTGAGGTGTTCCTGCCCATGTCACGGGGTTGGAACTGGATGATCTTAAGGTCCTTGTTTCCCAACCCATTCTACGATTCTATCAATGAGGCAGAAACTCATGGATACAAATGGTACCAGCTCCAGGAGAACAGGGTGGGCAGGAGGATCACGGTGAGAAGAAACCAGTCGGAGGAGGAGAATTCCAGTCCCTTTCATCCTGGAACGTGGGACAATGAGAAGATGAGCAACGCATCAACTACAACAGATCCTCTCCTCTGAGCTGCTAAGTGCCACGCTGCCTGGAAATTGCTCACCAGAGGGAGAGCTTTGATGGCAAATAGAAAGAGGAGAAGGAGGAGGGGGAAAGGAGGAAATATCTAATGAAATGGAAGAATGGCATTTATTTATTTATCAGACTATTTCTATGTGGGGAGAGGAGGACGGGTGTGATTATTCATTGCAGCCTCCATAGCAGGCTCTGCAGGGAGATGCTGCCACTGCGCTCGCATCCCCGCGCCGCCTGACACGTCGTTAGGGTCTATTTAATTGTGCTCCTGCTTGAGAGATGAGAGAGCCCCTGTCTGAAAGAGCTGCAAGTTCAACCCGCTTCAGCAGAGCCTGTGCACTCAGTGAGTTCAGTTGTAAGGAGCCACTCAAGTGAACAGCTACACTTGCAAAAGGCAAACCAGATCCCGTACCAAACCCACGCCACCACTAATTCCCGGTGCCTGAAACCCACGCCTGTTTTCATCCTCACTGCCGCCACAGCAATCTGTAACCATCCTGTAGCATTCTCCATATGCATCTCACCAAGGAGGAGATTTCCTTGCCCTTCTTTCGCTGATGGGGAAACTGAGGCACGGGGAAAAAGGGATGCTGCATCCATCCACCTTCTCCGGCTCTCTAACAAAAGCTCCCTCCTTCAGCACACATCCCTGCTAACTAACTGCTTAAAACAGGGGGAGCAGCAAACAGCAGCCAGCCCTGACCTCCTGCATTCAACACATCAGCAGCCCTTGCAAATCCCTTGGGATCTGCAAGTTTTCCTCTGATTTCCCAGCAGCCCACCGAAACCGCGCAAGCAAGGAAATATTCCAAGCCCATGAATAAGGAGCGAGCTAAAATTACCACTTGGATTCCAATAAAATGCTCTCGAGCCACTTTTTGGGGATTGGTTTTCTCATGTCCCAGGGGAAAAGGAGTCGTCTCTGGAGGAACAGGAGCCTTATTTCCATTACTGAAGGCAAATAATGGCCTGGATGCAGCTCAGCATCTCTGGGAATGAGGAGGGCGAAGGGAAGGCGGCTGAAAAAGGTTGGTTTGGTGTTGGCTTGTGGGTTTTGCCTAGAAATTATGTGAAGGCCAAAGCACTATCGAGTGCACAAGGGCAAGAGGCAACGGATGCCTGGGTGAGAGACCCCGAATTAGTGTTAACGGATGAGTGTCGAGTCCCTGGGGAGCCCTGTTTGATTTCCTTAGCTGGGGAGCACAAGGATTTGGCACAAGCAATTAATGCTGGGTTCATTAAAGGGAGGGGGGGAAGTTCTTTTTCTTTTCTTCTGGATTCAGCACAGGGGAATGGGAAGTGGGGAGTAAACCAGTGGGAAGGAGGTGGTGGCCCTGAGGATGCAGAGGACAGAAGCAGCTCAGCGCATCAGCATCCAATGCAGCAGCATCAGTCCCTTTAAGGCAGTGACATCAGGAGGCTGCCCGTTTTGGGATCCGAGCTTCAAATCACTGCCCCCAGCATCCTCAGACTCCAAGCAAGGAATTTGTGCCCTCCACTATTACGACAGAGAGAAAGAAAGAAGGAGCAAGCAGGGATGAATCCCCCTTCCCAGGGATGCTCGGAGGCACCTGAACCAGCAGCTCACTGCAGATAAAACCCTTGCTCAGCAGGATCGGTTTGTTTGGGGTTTTTCGTTGAGGAAGCACAAGCAGAGGTGGAAGGTTAAGTCCACTCCACTGCTCTTTGCAGGCTCTCCAGCCTGTTTGGCAGATGAGCTCCTGCACAAGAGGCAGCTCTGAGAAATGACTGCAGCTGCAGCCGGCAGCATCCCGGGGCCCTGTCCTCTTCCCGAGCCAAACATGAGGCTGCTCATCTGCAGGAACACAGCTTCCCCTTCCCATCCACACCACAGCCAATTCTCCTCACAGCATGCCCCTGCCCAGCCCAGCACCCAGCACTGATGCTCCCACAGTTTACCCATAAGATGCAGCTCCATTTGCTACCCAGCACAGCTCTATTGCAGGGGGGGGGAGAGAAGGGATTGTGCCTAAAAAAGGGTTGGTTTATGGTTTTCTTCTCAAAATCAAACCCTGCCTCTCTTTTCCTTTGCCTTCTTCCCCCTTCATCTCCTCTCCTCAGGCCTCTCTGCTAAGCACAGCTCCCCAAGCAGGGGGCTGCATTCTTATATCCCATCACCTGGGGCTAAGAGCTGTAAAGATGCTTCTCAGTCACAGCTTTACCCTGCTACATCAGCTCAAGCCATCAGACCATTACTATACTACTACCAGCTTCTCAGGTACCAGACACTGATAGATCTCACCAGGTCCTCAGAGGCAGCTCAAAGATGCCATCAGCCAGGTTTAATGCTGAATACACTCCTCACCTTGCCCTGAACACAAACCAGCTCCCCAGGGAAAGCAGGCAGAGGAGGAGAGGTCTGGCAAAATAGGAAAAGCCAGCAAGGAAAGGGACGAGTGGCATTAACAGAGCCAAACACGCTGTGGATGCAGCTCAGGAGCCTCAGCACAAGCATCAGCTCTGCTGGGAGAATAAGAACGGGTGCCTGAGTTGGGCACTGCGCTGGGCAGAGATGCACCAACACTCATTTCACGCACAAAGCCCATGAACAAAGTCCTTGCACAAGCTCTCCTCAACACAAAGCTCCCCACGAGCTCAGGTTGGGCTAAACTGGTATCCCCAGGCAAGCTCCAAGTCATAGATTGAGTTGCATGCAGGAAAGCCCTGCTGACACCAATTAGCTGCTCCGTGAGGTTAAGACAATGCAAAGCCCATCCCTGCCAGACACAAGATGCCAAGGGAACGTGTACTGAAAGGTTTGGCCTCCTTAGCATCTCTCCGAAGTAATTCCACTTGTAACTCATAAAGCTTCCCCAGCCGACTGCGCAGTGCTTGCCAGCTCCGGGATGAGACAGACATTTGTATGAGATATACAAAGCCATTTAGCTGTTCAAAAGCTATCAGCACTTACATGCAAGGTTGAAGCAGGACAGATTCTGCCTGTTTTCAGGGCATCAAAAGGGATTATCCGGGAAATGATAACAGATTTTAATTTAGATCCTCCAAGATGGGCACTGGGAATGGGCAGGGAGAGAGGGAGGAAGAGGCAAGCTCAGCTCCGCGTTGTGAAACAGGGAGGGGGGAGAAAAGGAAAATAAATAAGGAAAGGGAGATAGCTGACAGCAAAAGTTGTGGCCAGCAATTTGCCATGCTGACCACGGAGCCTCGCACGCCCCGCTGCCGCGCTCTCATCCCTCTGCATTCCCGCACTCCTCATCCCCCCCATCCTTCACAATTCCAAGGTGAATTACAGCCCCTCCATCACTGAATACTGCCCTTTTTCCCAGGCAAAGCCTCTTTTCCCACTCAGAGATACATTCTTTGTAGGCAGGAGAGGACGAGGCTGCCCATCCGGCTGTGACTGCCGGGTATCAGGCAGTCTATCAACGGCTTCTGGGTACATTAAGCTCTGCTTTGCAGTGAGATCTCTCTATTCTTGTCCTCCCAACCTGATTTGCCATGCAGATTTAAAGAGCTCTACACAATGAACACTGCTACCTTGCAGACACGCTGCTGCTCGGGTTTAGGGGCTTACAGGTACCTAATTTGAGAGGCAGGGTCTGAGATTTTCCATGTAATGGCAGGAATTCATGGAGGTACCCCCAAGAGATGATTGACAGCAGCGTTTCATGAGCTGCTTTTTGGCCCTGCTCAATTTTGGACACTTCCTTAAAATCATTAAAACCCACAAAAAAAGGGGGCTTTTAAATGGTTTTAATTGAAGATAGGTGGCAAATCCAGCTTGGGGAATAGTTGAAGTCAATCCCAACCCTTGTTTTCTCTTTCGAAGCAGCTCTTTGCCTCATGTCCTCTCCTGCCACATGGCTTCTTTACAGGTTCTGCCTTTCTATTTCCGACAGTCCCAGATGGAATCTATGAATAAAACTGAAGAGGAGCTGGAGATTGGCTCCGAGTCATTAACGCAGCAAATATAGACTCAGCTCAAGATCTAAGGCATGATGGGGGGGAAGCAAAGCTTCCACCTGTCTTCTGATGGATCCAGGCTAACGTGAAATAACACAGCCCTGCTGACATTAAGAGGAGGGGTATATTTCTTCCCTTTTAATCCCCAGATAAATTCAGTGTACACAGGCAGTATATAAAATGCATTCCCTGGGGATTAAGGGGCTCCTGGCTATGTGTGACACAACATTCCTGCCCAAACTGCCCACCACAGGAGCTCCTCATGGTCAAAAACTTCCCAAACCCATCTGTTGGATGGCCCGTATCTTTCACCTATGGAAAAGTGGGGTTTTTCCATAGAGTTCTATGGGAACTGGATCCCATGGATGCAAACCGTTCACCACAGGTTTGACCCATCGCAGCCACCCATCCCCAAAACACCCATCCTCAACATGCAGCAGGGATGCAGAATGAGACCAAGGGGATAAATCAGGCTATTTTGAATCCTGATCCTTTAGGCATTTAGACCAAAATCCTGGCATTTGGTCAAGAAAACTTCTTTCAAGAATCTTGGGATCAAGCCCAAGAAATCCACCCAGCATCCCCTAAAACCCCTCAAATCCTCCAGCTTCCCAAGCCAGCACTGAGGGCATGGACTCCCTGTTTATAACGTTATTGCAAAGCACGCAAAACCCAAGAGGGATGAACCTACAGTGACAACCTGAATGCCACCAGTTCCATCAACACAACCTACAAGTCCCATCTGCTTCCAAGCCTTTGAGGTTGACCTGAAAGCCAACCATATCCTGGGCTGCATCAAAAGGAGCGTGACCAGCAGGGCAAAAGAGGTGATCCTGCCCCTCTACTCTGCTCTTGTGAGACCTCACCTGGAGCATTGTGTCCAGTTCTGGTGTCCTCAACATAAAAAGGACATGGAACTGCTGGAACAAGTCCAGAGGAGGCCACGAGGATGATCAGGGACTGGAGCACCTCCCATATGAAGACAGGCTGAGGAAGTTGGGGCTGTTCAGCCTGGAGAAGAGAAGGCTGCGTGGGGACCTCATAGCAGCCTTCCAGTACCTGAAGGGGGCCTATAGGGATGCTGGGGAGGGACTCTTTGTCAGGGACTGCAGTGACAGGACAAGGGGTAACAGGTTAAAACTGAAACAGGGGAAGTTTAGATTGGATCTAAGGAGGAAATTCTTTCCTGTTAGGGTGGTGAGGCACTGGAATGGGTTGCCCAGGGAGGTTGTGAGTGCTCCATCCCTGGCAGTGTTCAAGGCCAGGTTGGATGAAGCCCTGGGTGGGATGGTTTAGTGTGAGGTGTCCCTGCCCATGGCAGGGGGGTTGGAACTGGATGATCTTGAGGTCCTTTCCAACCCTAACTATTCTATGATTCTATGATGTCCAGCGCCATGAAACCCCTCAAAACCCAATGCCCATCACCTATGAGGTCCACAGGGAAAACCCTGTCATCCCCCTAAGCAGCTCAAACCCACCACCCATCCTCAGTTCCCTTTCTTGGCAATTAAAGCCATAAATAAAGGTGAAGGCATCTCATTTCGGTTTGAACGTAAAAGGCACGAGAACGGAGCCCGAGCGGCACTGCTGAGAGCCAGGGGGCCATAATTAAACCTTCTCCCTTTGTATTTTATTGCTGCTTTTCTGAAGACCTGCCTAAAATGCCTGCAAAAAACCTTCCCTGTACAAAGGCAGGAGAAAGACCCCCCCCCTTCCCCTCCCACCGCCGCCACTAAATGGAATGAAATGGATTTTTCAAATGTCATGCTAGTAGCCACTTAATAATACATTTTCCTATAGACAGGACAATAATATATATTTTAATCACTTTTCTACAGGCAAATAAACGCCAATGGAAGCCTGGCCTTCACCGGCGCTTGGAAATTATGAATTTTTCAATAACCTTTTCTATTATTCATCCCGTGTTATTCCGTAACATTTCTATGTGAGGAATGTGCTTGCCAGACACTTTATGAAGCTCTTCTTTTATTTATTAAACAGCAAGGTGTCTCCCTGAATGCCTCCTCCCTCCTCTGGAAAGATGTTGCTGGAGCCCGAGCAAGGTTTAAGACACATAATTACGCCTTGGCTTATTAATAATTTCCCCCTACACAAGAGCATCCACGGGAGCAGCTCCCGGGATGCTGCTGGCTCAGCCTCAGGTGGCTTTGGGGGCGGATACAGGGAGCAAAGTCCAAAGCGCAAGGGAGATGTCCCATAAAAGCATCATTCCCAGATGGGCCGTAAATATAGGGAGGGATCAAGTTGTGGCTGCCCCATCCCTGGCAGCGTTCAAGGCCAGGTTGGATGGGGCTTGGAGCAAGCTGCTCTAGTGGAATGCGTCACCAGATGAGCTGTAAGGTCCCTTCCAACACAAACCGTTCTACAAGTCTATGACCCAGCAGCAATGCAAGCCAGCACCCTTGGCCATTGCAGGGTTGAACCAAACTGGGGGCCAAACGCTGGATCCGTGGTCTCATGCTAGGGAGAAGTGGTTTCCATGGGCACCCTCCATGAAGGTCTACACTGCTCGTGACCCAAAATGCCCGTTGCACACCAAAACATCAGTGCCCTGCTCTCCCCCATAGTTTTCACTGTGACCTGTGACAGGAAAGACCCCATAAGGGAAAATAAAGCCCTTGGTAACACCAAAGCCTCCACGTCTGCCCTCCCTCATCATGTGTTTGATGCTGTGTACAGCACGGGGAGGGGGATCAAAAAGGGAAGCGGTGCTTCCCAACACTTAATACCAGCTTAATTATGTGATGATATCCCTGACTTATGTCCCTCCACAATGCACAAACCTCAGCAGCTGAAAGCAAAGAGCTCCTCTGATGCAACCCAATTAGGAATCGAGATCCGACAGTCAAGAGAGCCGACTGGTTTGTGTGTACCTTACAAATGAAAAGCAAAGGAGATGACGAGGAAGAAGACCTGGAATTAATCTAAATGCTGGGCTCATGTGTACCCACAAGGTGATGGTTAAAGAGATTTGTGATTTAGAGGGAATGACCTCTTGGGGGAAGAGTGGTGGTAGCAGCAAACGGGACCTTATTATTTTGCAAAAGACATCTCCATCGCAAGGCAGAGCCTCTCATGCTAAAATGCGATGAATAAATGATATGTGGAGGAGCTGCTTTATGCAGATTCCTAGCGGAGATATGAAGGGGTGGGTGAGGGAAGAGAGAGAGAAAATGAAGACATAGATTTCCCAGGATGTTCCCGTTCCCCTGCCCAAGTTCAGTCCGTTTGGGAATTAAAAGCTAAAAAAGTAAGAGAAAACGATAGAAAAACACTGCCTGAAGCTCGAGAAAAGAGGGAAAGGAGCTTCAAAATGGGATGATGGCTCTAAAAGGAGCTTAAGGCAGCGAGGCTATCCCTATGTCGGGTGCTGGTTCAACATCTAGGGCCATTATCCCAACCAAACCCAGATTCCTTCCTCTGCACTCGGTATCTTCAATTAGATGTTCTCTGCTGCCCCTCACAAGGACACGAGGAAGGACATCACCCCAGCCCATGGCCAGGAGCCTATTTCATACCTGTTCAAACAGTGATAAACTCTAAGTCCTGCTGCTTCAGGTAACATTTGACAAAGTGTTTCTCTGATAACTGCTTGTAATCAGCATGGAAAAGAGCCCCACTGAAGCCAGCACAAGAAAATCATATAAATAATAAAGGCAACCATGAGAAAAGGACAGGGACAGGGACAGTAATGGATTTTCAGGGGCGGGAAATGCTTTTGCACAACTTTTTGTTGTCACAACAGGGGGCTGGAATTGGAGGAATTGATTGCGAGGCAAGGAAGCGGTTCGATGCGCCGAGGAGAGCACGTCCCTGCTCCCATCATTCTCCTGCTCTTGTTACTGCTATCGTGGTAACGGGGAGAATCCACGAGGCAGAACCAGGGTCCTACCACACACACAAAAAGCCCAAATAAAAGAAGCAATCTCTCCAAGAAACTCATTTCTTTCTATATCTTGCAGTGGAGGAGGAGGTTCACAAAGAAACAGCAGGTAGGTGCCATCACCGGGTTGCCTATTGGAATGAAGTGACTGTGGGCACGGAATAGCAGTGATTCCCCCATGCCCTCGTAAGGCAAAATTCGTACTTCATGCCCAGGGATGGTTATTTTTCAGCTTACAAATCTAACCTGAGCACAAAGGGGGCATAGGGAGTGAAGAACAGGAGAAGGGAGCATGAGGAGGGCTGGGGCAGGACAGGAGCACTGTAAACAGGGGAAGTGCAACCCCTGATGTCAAGGAGCTGCTCCAGGATAGCCAGGAACCTTGGATCCTCCCAGCATCCATGCTCAGCAGGGCTGGGAAGAGGGAGTGATTGCTTAGGGGGAAAGTTCCTGGCAGATAAAAGAATGGATGGCTCAGAGAAAGGAGCAGGAAGGCTCCTCAGATAGTGGGGTCACCATCCTTGCGCACTCCTCTATAGCAGCATCCCCATGGAAGACTAAGCTGAATTTCCAATCCCATAGGCATTTCTGGACACAAAGCAACAAGATGCTCCATAGAGTACACGCTCAACTACAACCATCTCTGCCGCTCTGCTGAAAGCACAGCATTGAGGGCCGCCCAAAACCGAGGTCTCCCACATCTCAACCCATTGCTTCCATCTTTGTCCTCACGACACGTTGAACCAGCTCAACCTCAGCTAATGGAAAATGAAGGTGTGTTGGTGGACCTCAGGACAACTGGGGGTCCCCAGCAAAATGAAACGAAGGTACCAGGGCTGTGATGGCCAACATCTTCAGAAGGACTTGGTGATCTACCTCCATGTGTGTAACAACAGAAACAGCTAAATATTGCAATGTGCTCAAGAAGTTGGCTGTTGAGTTCCTTGGAAATGGAGGAATTTGTCCAGTTCCTTTGCTTTGGAACACAGAGACTAAACTAAGCACTTGGGAAAGAGCTTCCAAGTATCTCAGAAGCTTTACCCCTAAATAAGAGTCACCAGCAGCTCCAACTTTTTAATGGTACCCGAAGTACTTACAGCCTGGTTTCCTGAGGAAATGAGGCTTACACAGCGGCAGCGCCTGCCTGGCTGCTTCCTTCCCCCATCCCTAGCGATTTCTAAACCTTATAACCCATTTCAATAAAATCTGATAGAAAGACACATTTATCTCCGAGATACAAGTTTGGGGAAAAATAGGAAGCTACTCAGATGAAAGATGCTATTAATGCTCCTACCGAGGGAAAGGCAGGAGGATGAATTCAGCCTTTCTCAGACATCCAAAAATCCAGCCTCACTTTACACTCGAGACACAGGCGCACGGGGCTGCAGGGATAATTATTGCTGCTGCTCACAGAAGTAGCTGTGTGGGGTTTTTAGCTATATCCATATGTGAAATCAACACCAGAATATTTGCCTGGATAAACTAATCGAAATTGCTTGTTGGATGAGTTCACCGGCTATAAAACCCTGCAGTTACAAGGTATAATTACAGGAGCTTTTATTTCCCTCAACAAAAAAAAAAGTCTTCATTAAAACAGAGTTAAGGTTGTAAACAGATCATTAATTTATAACAACATTATCAGATGGGTTACAGTTATTCAAAGAGCACACATCAAAAGAGGCAGGAAAGCGAGGAGTGAAGGTTAAAACAAGATGGAATTTGGGAAGCTCGGTTTTATCAGGATCACAACCACAGCCCGAGCAGCAGCAGGGCTGATGCAGGAAGGACACCTGGGGAGAGCTGCATTACTGATGGGCTGGTAGGAGGCACAATGCAGCAATGAGATGCTTCCGCCTGGACAAGTTCCTGTGTGATGTACTGTAGGTTACCCTGCTCTTGCAGGGGGGTTGGACTAGATGATCTTTTTAGGTCCCTTCCAACCCTTGGGATTCTGTGATTCAGTGATGGGCATGGGAGATCCACCCCACTGACTAGCACAAGCAGCCCAGGGGGCTGGTGCTCGCCCTGGATGACACCTCCTGAGCCCTTTTTGAGCTGCAACTCATCTCACACCAAGGCAGTGATTATAAGCCAAGACATTCAACTCACTGGGGTCTGCCTAGCTAACCCAGCCCCACCTGGAACCCTCTGGGTGACCACACAGGGAATCATGGAATGGTTTGGGTTGGAAAGGACCTTAAGATCCTCCAGCCCCAGCCCTCTGCCATGGTTGCTCCAAGCCCCTGTGTCCAACCTGGCCTTGAGCACTGCCAGGGATGGGGCAGCCACAGCTTCTCTGGGCACCCTGTGCCAGCGCCTCAGCACCCTCACAGGGAAGAACCTCTTGCTTATATCCAACCTGAACTTACCCTGTTCCAGGATCCATTCCCCCTTTTCCTATGGCTACAGTCCCTGATGAAGAACCCGAAGACTCATCATGCCCAAGAGCAGTGACAGCCACGGGGACTACACTGCGTGATGCACAGCAAAGCCACTGGTCTCTCTTGAAGGAAATCTCATTTTCATTGCCTACAGGGAGCAAAGACCAACACCACCACTGACCCACAGCATGTAAGGACCTCCATGAGTTTTCAGGCCGTGAATTGAGGACCCTTTGCTGCTCCATTCAAGCAAAGGTTTCTCCTCGAGGGGCAGAAGACAAGAGCGAGTAGAAAATGAGGGCGAGCACACACAAAGAGGTGGGAAATCACAGGAATTCAGAGCAAACAAGGTTTCTTTAAGCTGTATGCTTTCCCTCCAAACCTTTTATCCTTTGTATTCCTTTTATCCCTTAATTTTGCCATGAGGACTGAGCTATTTCCCAGTAGGTCCTGGAGTGACCTTAAGAGCATCCCACAGATCCCCAGCCCCAACCCAATCTGGGATTTGGTGTCAAGGCACAGGGACAACCAATCCCCACAGCCTGGGGCCTCCCGCTTCCCTTGGAACTTGCTTCAGGTCTGCTTTCAGTGCATGGAGTGGAAAGAATGAGAGAGAAATCCAACCCTGGAAAACCTTGGAAAGCCTGCACAGCTCTCTCTTGACAGCGCATTGTTAAAAGGGATGTTATTGCAAGGGGACATTGTGAATCTATCCAGTCAATGCTGCAGAACTTTAGTGGCAAAACAACTCAATAGCCTCAATTGACTGCATGAAATGCTATCATCTTTGCCACTACAAAGAAAGAAGGCAGGAGTAAAAGAAATAAATAAGAGGCTACATTGCATTTGTCTTTCGTTAGCTCCCTGTGCAAGAGCATTTCAATCCTTGTCCTTAGCACAATGTGAACTAACTCCTAAGTGGCTAAAAAAAGACCCCCAAAAAAAGCCAAACACATCCAAAATACATTCCTCACACTCCAGAGCTATTCTCATGCCTACCCCAAAAAGAACAGCGTATAAAAAGAGCATCATCCCCAGCCAGCTGCCTTGATTACCACCTTCCCTCTGATGAAGATGATGCGGGCTATGATTGAAGATGCTCTGAAAAGACACACAAGGAACAGATGAGAACTTTTTGTCTCCTTTTCCCAGCTAGGTCACTAGGTATTCCTCCTCGGCAGCTGATTTCTTATTCCAAATCTGTCTGGACCCTGCTCTTCTTCATCAGCAGAAGAGCTCCGAGACCGCCAGCGCCTCGATTGTTCCTCTCCCGCTGATTGGGCTTTGTGGCTCTCGGGGAGCTTCTGCTTGATGGCAGGAGTCTGGCTGCATCCTCCATCAACTGGCGCTTAAGGGGGCTTAAAGGGATGGCGGAGGGTTCAGAGCATCACGACGTATTATTTTCTTAAAGCCAAACCCCTGCCTAACTTAATTTCCCTGCTGTACATGAGGGAATTCAGCTGGTTTGGCTGCAGCATCTGGGAAACACACCAAACCCCACGACCTGTCCTCAATACAGCCCCATGAAGGAGGGAAAAGATGCTTTCCCTTCAAATAGCGCAAGTGAGCAGCCGGGTGCTGCAGTGTGACTTTGGGCAAGTCACTGCACTGCTCCGATTCCCCTTTCATTTCCCCTTTCCTTTCGCCCTTCTCTGCCATCTGACACACGGGCTGTTTCTTTGTCCCTCATCCAACCTCCAGCTCCCTGCTGATGAGCGATGCCATTGAAACCTGGACACGCAGGGCTGAACATCTGTGCTTCCGTTAAAACATCTGGATCGAGCGAGCTGCAGGCACAGGAGCAGCACAAGCAGGGGGGCTTTGCCTCAGTCCTCCATCATTCCCTACCCTTCCAAGCCCTCTTCCCACCCTGGCAGCGTCTCCCCAACCCCAAAGTCCACCTCCATCCCATGGGAAGCCCATGTTGCACTGAAACAGGGTGTGGGACCGAGCAGCAGCTTGAGTCCTGCCTGCACAAGCGATGCCAGGAGGGACTGCATCAACTTGTTCAGCCTCCTCCATTCAAGGCAGCACCTGCCAGGATTTCTCATCGCAAGCAATTGAGATTCTACGGAGCATCTTCGGAAAATAATCTGCAAACAAGATGCTGCAGGCTATAAAATCACTCCCTCTCCTTTGCTTTAGATCGCAGCTTAATAAAAGCCTAACACGAGCTAGCCGAGGAAAGTGCCGCACTTTGCCCAACCACATCATCCCTTTGTGTATTATTAATCGGTTTCAAGTTGTACCACGGTTTCCTGGGGCAGGAAGGAGAAGGGGGTCTCCGGTTGTGAAGGAGACTTGACTTTTCCTTACAGGATTCAGCAAGAAAAGTCCCACTTAAAGCAGCAGAGTATTTGCACCTCCGGTTCCCTGGTTTGCTCATAGCGAAGATCGATAAGGGGACAACAAGAAAGCTTGAGAGGGGCTTTGGACAAGGGGTGCAGGGACAGGCCAAGGGGAATGGCTTGAACCTGCCTGAGGGGAGACTGAGATGAGCTCTTAGGCAGAAGCTCTTCCCTGTGAGGGTGCTGAGGCCCTGGCACAGGGTGCCCAGAGAAGCTGTGGCTGCCCCATCCCTGGCAGTGCTCAAGGCCAGGTTGGACACAGGGGCTTGGAGCAAGCTGCTCTGGTATGAGGTGTCCCTGCCCATGGCAGGGGTTGGAACTGGATGAGCTTTAGGGTCCCTTCCAACCCAAACCACTCTGTGATTCTATGTCATGATATGAAACATTTGGGGTTTATCTCTGCCAAAGGACACAAAAATGCAGACAGGTTCTTCCAACCCCAAGCTGGAGAACAGATTTTGACCAGTGCAGGTGGAAATAGCATTATTGCCTGGTGGGAAGACAAGAGCAGCTCTGGGATGCTGAGTGCTCCCATCTGTAGGGTTTCTGCATCACCCAACCCCAGCACAATGAAGGGGCTTACCCTGCGGAGGGGCAGAGAGGCACATGAAGGTAGAGAATAGCCCTGAGAGGAGCGCAGGAAGCTTCTGCAGAGCCTTACAATCACTTCTCCACTCCCACTAAGAAAAGTACAATATATTGTCTATTTGGGAGCAGTTTAAGTTGCTTCATTTCACACAGTAAATTAACCTGATTTCTTTAATAGGGGATTTTTATTTGGTGTCAAGCCCCAACTGTTACACCAAATACTGTGCCCTGGGACTCCAGCTATTAAACCTGCTCTGTGTGCTCGGTGCATCCCAAGCAGCAAGCGCTGCCAGACGTGCTGCTGGGGCAGCAGGCTTGGTGACACTTGGAAATAATGGCTCAATCATTCCTAAACGCCCCAGCTATTTACTGCTGCCACCTGACCCAGGAGATTTCTCCAAGCAAAACCGCTTTGTAGAGCTCCCAAATGGAAAACAAAGCATCGGGAGCCTCCCTGAGCGCAGACCCTTCCCATGAGGATGCTGAGGGCAGCGCGGTGCTGCTCTCTGGCATGCAAATTCACTCTAGGATGAGATAAAACACTAAAAGCCTCTAAATATCCCAGCTGGGAAGGATATCAAGGTTTTCCTCTTGTGGCAGGGCTCGGTCTTGACTTTCTATTGAAGAGCTATTGCAGTCCAGATGGGAGCTCAGCTCCTTTGCTGCAAATTGGTGCTCTCTGTGCCAGGGATAAAATGAAGCCCTTGCACAGGCTGTGGTCAGGCCACCTCCAGGTGGGCAAAGAACAGCATGGATCTGGCATCGCACTCACCCCCTCTGCTCTCTGCCATGATTCATGTGGCTCTACATCACTTTAATGGGCTGAGAACCAGCGGCCAAGCCAGGTCTGTGAACAGAGACACACCATCCTTAGCAATTAAAATGGGGAAAAAGAGGTTTAGAGCCATTCCCGAGGGGTGAAAAGCAGCTCTTGGGGAGCAGGGATGGGGTAAGTTTTCTTCCCTCTGTGAAAAACCCCATACTCAAAGCTGTGCCCCACAGCACCAAGCCCCACAACGCTGCTTGCTATAGCAAACCCCAACACCAAAATCCCCCTGGCTCCAGGGATCAGACTCCCCTTCTGCTTCTCTTCTCGCTCCATCCCGCTCCAGCAGCCATCACCTTGGCATCCAGCCACTCTCCTCCGCTGCACGCCTGGTTTAACAGCTGATAAATGCCCCAGTTCATTTTCCTCCTCTCCCCCTCTCTGGGGTGCTGCTGACATTCCGCTGTTTCCCCATGGGATTATCCTTCACGTAATGAATTTTCTCCCCAGCCCCTCCTCTTCCCCTGCGCCTTTTGGCTCCGCTGCCTCACGCTCTTCTCAACTCTGCCGACTCCAGGAGCATTCCCGACACAAGATGAATCGCCCGGAGACTCCCGGTGCATCCTTCTTTACACTTCACATCTCCCCACCGCCGATGAGAAATAGCTTTTCTCCTCATCCATCATAAGTCAGCGTGACAAGGCTGTCGTCCTCCAGCACCGCATCACTGTATCATGCGCCGCTCCGACCCGCTTGGCTGAGCAACCCGCTCCCCTCCGAGCAGCTGGGACCTTTCCAAAGTGCTTTCGGTTGTATCGGGGATTTGGGCACTGAGAAAAGTTATTTCCAACCCCTTCCTTCCTCCAATTTGCATCCTGCATGGTTCAGGCAGCGTTAATGCTAAGGAGAAGTCATGTTCAAAGGGGAAACAGAGGCACGGGGCAAATTCTGACTCCCATAAAGTCTGACTCCATTCGTGGTAGAGCTGGGGATAAATATCCTGCCTTTTAATTTCACTGCTTCCACCATCTCCCAGCTCAGCCAGAAAGCAACCATGACCCCACAGCTCACTGGAAACCTTGCCTTGGCCACCCTGGAGACCCCCGTTATTGTCCCCACACCATAAATCACAGCCCCAAACTCAACACGTGCACGGAACACGCTCATGCTACTCCACAGCATCCTGAGTGATGGCATAGGAGCTAAAGAAGCTAAATTGTCAATTCTCATCTCTTGAGGAAATTCCAAGCGCTTCCTTTCAATTTTCCTCCTTTCTTCCAAGCCTAAACAGCATTCCTGCCTCAGTTTGTAGAGATGGGAAGCAGTGAAGGTGAATCCATGGGTCTCACAGAGGAAGCAGGGAGGAGCTCCCAGCCCTAAGGCCTCTTATTCCCAAACCAGCTCAGCCAGGATAAGAAGATCGAACTGTGCTTGCTTCCAAACCCCCAAACGAGTTCCCTCCTATCTGCCAGGAGTGATGGATCTCCTGAGTCACCTGTAAATCACCTGCAAATCCCCTTGAAGCACTTAGGCAAGAGAGGAATGAGGCAGGGAATTGTGCTCTTCTCTCAGGGTTCACGTCCTGCAAGGACATTGCATGCAAACAGTAACTCTCCAGCACACTTCTTGGATATTGCCATTGCAGCCTGATGGTTCACTTCCTGATTTCTTCTGCCTGCAGGTAAAGAACTTTCCACCCCAAAACGAGAACCTCCGCTCCCCAAAAGCCTGGAGATCTTCTTATTCAACTTCCTAAATGATGCTGACAACATCACAACATCAACTTCCTAAACGATGCTGACAACATCACAGAGAGGCAGAAACCCCATCACCAGGGCCACAGGTACCCTTAGGGCAACCTTTGCACTTACTTCAAATCACTGGACAGTAACACAAGGTGAAGAAAAGCTTTGAGCAATGAAACTCTAAGCAGCAAGAAGGAGTAAAACTGGAGTAAATAGTGGCCATCAAACATCATGGCAAAGAGTGTGTGTTTGCAGACCATCCGAACCCCGAGGAGATTCAACCGCCAACACTTCAAAGGTACAAAGGCAATATATACACGTAGCTATATCTATTTTTAAACTCGGGGGCTCATTAGGCAAGTTCAAGCTGTGTTGCTCTACTCGAAAGGCTCTGATGATGCCATTTTTATCCCCTATTGGTTCTTTAGTTTCTTCTTCAACTGCTGCAAGTTGAAGTTTTCAAAGGGACACGCTCAAACCTCACTGTCTGTACATCCATAGTAACAGCAGCTAATCCCATGCAAACCAAGTGGAAGGTGCTCCCGGGATTGTTGATCCCAAAGCTTCAGCGGGAGCCTAGTCCTCAAAACTCAGATTTGACTCCTGTGTCTTTCCCCTTGGCTAGCACCTTTCTAACCTTTCAATAAATGCTTTAGGTCTATGCTTTTGGGTTGTTTCTTACCTTGGCATTACCAAACTCCTACAGATGATTGCAAACTACTATACAGGCTGGGCAAGTAAAGACAATGGGAGAGGTACCCGAGCATCTGAATTTTGCTGTGGCAATCCCTGCTGCATGTAAACTGCAACATAATGGGGGATCTGAAATAGCACGACAAAAGAATCACTCTTTTCTGTGAAGAACCACCCAAACAAATCACTCCTGAGCATATGCTCAGAGAAATGAAAAGGGAAACAAGCGAGATGCACAAACAGGCCGTCCTTATTCCATGTAATGCAAGAGAAAGGAACTCCTTGAGTGAATAGATGCTGTTCAGACCTGCCAAGCCCACTGAGAAGGTGGGAATCACAGTGCACGTCTATCTTGCCTTCTGTTCCTCATCCACCCATCGCAAGCAGGTAGCAGGAGAGGTTGTGGAAGCACAGGCCATTCTTATCACTGCTGGCATGCTCACACGTTTTGGCAATGCTACTGGGCCATGCATAAAACATAGCCAGCTCTGCCTCAAGCCCAGGCGGAGATATTAGCTGCATTAGCACCGCAATCTGAATCTTACCTCCCCCAGGACAAATGCAATTGCTAGCGCTGCAGGAGGCCCACAGGACCCAGATTCACAACTCTCCAGCTGGGATATTTAGAGTGAGAAGTGAGATGTCCATCTCACCCGCTGTAATTCCCTCCCTACCCCGAGAGGTGACAGACACACTTGGGATGGGGATAGCACGTGCAAGGGCAGGATGGGAAACAGGCATCCTGATCCTTCCTCTTGCAGTAAAACCCCCCAGATCTCAACAAGAAACATCCCTATGGACCTTGCAGCAGTCCCAAATCCTGCTTTTGAACAAGACAAGCATCATTGACTATCCCAGCTGAGCCAATTCCTGCCCACTGTCACCAACCACATCCCCATCCTCACCCTGGGTGCAGGAGACAATGCCCCCATTACACCAGTGTCCCCACCTCATGAGAGGGTGAGATTAATGATCAGAACCATCCCTTTTATTCCACTTTTCTTATGGTTCTTTTTTCCTACTGATGTTTAAGCACAGCAGCAAAACTAGGATCAATGGGTAGAAAACATAGATGACAACTGGCCTTGAGCAAGGCATCTGGGATGTGGCTGTCCTGCTCAGCCTCATGGGCATCGTTTTGGCACACAGTCCCCTTGACTCCTGCTGAGCAGCTCCATCACTGGCGAGGCCAATATCTAGCATTGTTTCAAGGACTGAGCTCATCCCTTGGTTGCCCTGTCAGGAAGGGATCCACGATCTTGGCTTTATGGGAACGGGGAATGGTTGGCAGCAAAACCTCAGAACATGCAAGGCTTCTGATCCATCTATCCCTTCTGGGAACATGGCCAAGCTCTGTAACACCATACCCAGTATTAGCACCTACCATTCTATTTGTGCTGCTAATCTCTATTAGCAAGACAAATATGATGAAGATTTGCAGAGTCAAAACCCCACATTGGGGTTTTGAAGCCACCTTCAGCTGCAGATCGGGGATGGAAGGAGAGCCAAGTTCGATGAGTCAGACCTGTGAGCAGCAGCATCTCCAACCAGAGCTGATGTACCAAACCCCAAAGCTCTGTACAAGGAATCAATGCCCAAATTGCTTGCAAAACCACCCGTGCCAGCCTAAGAAACTGCTGTTACCACCCTATGCAGACTCCTCAACCTTATCCTGAATACCTCCAGCTTCCCAGATCCATGTCTATCCAGGCTGGAAGGCAACAGCCCCTTCAACATAAGCAGTCACCCCATCTGCAGCCTGGGCCCTCACTTGAGGAGAAAGGAACTGCAAAGGTGGACTTGTGCATCCCGCAGAGCCTTAGCTGAATATCCAAGCAGCACGGTGCTGCTCAGGGCTTTGTTCCATGTTCCACCATGGAGCTCTGGTTATTATGCGAGTCAGGCAGCCTTTGTGACTATTAGACATCTCCCAGAGGCAGTGCAGGTGGCTGCCTGCACCTGGGAATGCCACCCCCTGGGAATGGTCTGGGGGAGCTGCTCCCCTTGCCTTGCTTTTCGTCCCCTTATCTCAGAGGGTGCTATCAGGCCCATAAATCCCTTCAAGATCCTGCGTGACATTGCAAGTCTTCTCCAGGAATCTCAAGCAAGGGGTTCCTCTAAGGAAACCATCCAAGACAGGACAAGTAGAGAGGATTTGAAGAAGTGGTAAATGATCCATCGCTGGTATTGCTCAAGGCCAGGTTGGACAGGGCTTGGAGCAAGCTACTCTAGTGGAAGGTGTCCTTGCCCATGGAAGAGCTTAAAGGTCCCTTCCAACCCAACTCATTCTATGGCTTAACTCAGCTCCCCACCACCAAAGGCATCCCAAATCCCAGCTCATGACCTCCCCCATTCCATCAAGGCATTAATCAGCTTTGAGAGCTGATGTCACACAACTTGTGGAGTCAGGTGGGCTCCTTGGCAGCAGCGTGGACGTGGGCTCCCCCGGACCTCTTTCTCTCTTCATCAGAGTTACTGTTTTGGGTAATGATGAAGCAGGGGAATTGATTTGAAGCCTAATGAATAATCAGCCACCATCAATAATTGTAATCACTAATCTGGTGCAATTAGAGGCAATTATGGTAAATGCAATTTCCTCCCGAGCTGCTAACGAACTGCAATAATATGAATTGACTTCAACTGGCTGCCTGTGATTTATGCAGTGGCAAGATCAAGGATCCCATTATACCAACAAAGGCTTTAAAAGAAGCAGGGAAGTTGGGTTGTCCCCATTTATCCAACCCACCTTTCCAAGCCACCAGACACTACATGGAGTCCTAAAGTAGCATCATAAAAGGTCAAAATCCCTATTTTCCTCTTCTTTTCCCTCCATGTGAGACCTATCACATGAATGTACATACAATTCCCATATCTCCTACAAAGAAAGGATTACATGTGCAAGGAGAGGCGCTCCACACCATGTCCATGGAGACATTGCCACCTATTGGCACATCCACCCGGGTGATGGAGGAGGTAGCATCATCTACAGATCCAGACTGGCAGATCAAGCAGCAGTTCCTTGTCATTTTGGAGATGAAACAGCTGATTTCAAGTTGCCTATTACCCTTATGATGCCATTAAGGGCACTATTCCAAAAGCACCTTTTAATTCCAAGTGCCCGGGAGACTGGATTTTGCCAACAAAAGGTTCTATTCCTCCACAAGTGTTTCTAATACACATTAGAGTTCCAGCTCAAAACACGTTTGATGATGCACCAGGAGCAAATAGCTGTCACTGCTGGCAAATACACACACCAAGGAGATGCGTTTCTATAGCTCATCAGTCCCAAGGCTGGAGAAACATTCAACCAGCCTGATGGGGCATGCAAATGAACACACATGATCAGCAACCCCCCTGCTCAATCCCGGCTATTATTCTCCTCCGAGTCAATAGTTTCCACTCTCAGGTCAGTAAATCTTGATATTCACCTCCACGGCAATCAATAGCTGCCTATTATTGGGTCTGTAATTGTTACAGAAATGTAATCAAGAGTCAATAAAGGAAAGGAGCAACAGCATAAGAATTGCAAAGGTAAAGTGTGTCACTGACCAATTACCCAGTGCTCTTGACTTTTACTAGCATTATTTATGATAAGGGCAACTGCAATGCCCAGAAGAGTCAATCTCAGCTCTGCATGCGGATCTCTATCCAAGAAACTCTTGTCCAACCTGCTCGCAAGGCACACAGCCAACTATATTGTGTAAAACCAGGCACTATCTGCTATGGAAATCATCACTGCAACAAGGCCAGGTCCAAACCTAACCTCTAAGTGAGCTCTGAGACATGAAAAGGCAAACACCATACTCATCCCCCTACAGAAACGAAGGCAGTGATAACTGGCATAAAGTGGGAATATCTCTTTTGGGTGTGTTTTGGAAATGAAAACTGGCTTTCTGTGCAAAATGACCATTTCTGTGGAGATCATTTGGATTAAATTCTCCTTAAAATAAAGGGGGAAAAGGTTTAGAAGAGAAATGGGTTAAAAAATCCTTTGTCATTTCTACCCGAAGCAGTTCCAGGGCTGTTCGCTCTCCATTCATCTGTGTATGCCTTGCAATGGCAAAAGAGGAGCAGGGATCTTAAAGCAAGTCTCAACATCTTTAGAACCACAAAATACTTTGGCACTTTGGACCTGTGCCTGCCCTCACCAACCGCTTCTGAAGGGGCTGTGAAACTTGCCCGTAGCTGCCCCATCCCACATGGCCACTTGATGATAATCCATCAGATTTCCAGTTCTCCCCTAGGTTTGGAGAGTTCTGGCCTGGGGATCTCTCCTGCCTCGTTCTGCCCCTTGCCTCCTGGCATTTCCAACTATAACCATCAAGCTTCCCATAAATCCAGCAGGATTATTTCATGCAAAGGTCCCCATCAACATTGGAACACAAGTAGGAGGGGCAGGGAGCGCGCCACAGATAGAGCTCAGAGGCCTGTAAGCATTTAGTTGTATTTATGAGAACCCTTGGGATTTTGCTAAATCACTCAAGGGTCACTCTTGCTTCTCCTTGTGTCCAAAATGCCACTTCTATTGCTGTCTGCATACCTGCCACCCTTCAACCTGCATGGAACCTAACCCATTCCAAACCCTTCTATTCCCACAAAACAAAGCAGAGGCTGTTTGTGCTTCAGGGGTGTATGCCCAAGCAAGGATCTAAATAAAGCAATCACATAAAATCACAGAAAACAGGGAACCACCAGAAAAATCAACCCCCGAAACGCCACTTTAAGAGATTCCAGTTAATTACCCAGCAACACGTGGTGCCACCACCCTAAAGATGCAGGAGTAGCAGAAGCATCTCCAAACCCTCTCATCCTACATGGAGATTTCCAACTGCAAAGCATTCTTTTCCCCCCTGCAGTCCAAAATAAGTAATAAATATGGAAATCCGTAAAGCCAGAGAAAACAGGCACTCCACTGCCTCTTCCCAATAATGTGGCTTCGGGAGGGAATGAGCAGGCTTATTCATGTGATGAATTCCTTGTGCTTTTGCCTTATTGCTGGTCCAACACCAGCGAGGATACTGGGAGGAGAGGGATGAAGGTGGGTGCACGGGGGAGACAGTGAAGCCTCCTCCCCTCTCCAAAACCACCCTGGTACAAGTTTGTAGGTTTAAAGCTTCACTCAACTCTGCCATTCGGCTGTTGCCAGTGATGTTTTCCACTATGGGCCAGCTAAACAAGGGTTAACAGCAGATTGCCTTTGATCACTCGTGTATTTCCAACTTTATAGAAGCTCCATCACTCCCTCCTGTCAGGGTGGAGATGGCCAACCCCCCCAGAGAGCTTTTTCAGGGCTGGTTCACCAGGTATATATCATAGAATCCCAGACTGGTTTGGGTCGGAAGGGACCTTAAAGCTCATCCAGTTCCAATCCCCTCCCACGGGCAACGACGCCTTCCACTAGAGCAGGTTATATATACAACCATAAAGCCTTCCCGCATCTTAAACCAGGATAAATCCCTTCATTTGCTGCAAGTTTGGAAACATTTGGCTGGATTTCAAATCAAAGCTGAAGCTGTTTGAAGTTTTCTCGCAGTGTTTTGCTGCTGGGCAACTGGAGCATTTCATTTGCAGGGAAACAATTTCTGTTTGCTTCGGGTTTTTGCTGCCTTCAAATTCTATATTGCGAGATGCAATCAGAGCAGGGAAAATAAAGCAATTAAAGAACTCGCCTGGGATTCACACGCGGCCATTGATACCAATCAGTTTCAAGAGGGTCTTGGCACCCAACCTGCACAATATTTGAGTATCTAGAGTGGCTTTGGGGTTGATGCTTTTAATGAGTGGAGTTGGAGCTCAGATCTGGTCACATTTGCATACGAAGAATGACAAGGATGCTCTAGAGAAGACCACAAGTGGCGAGCACTCGCACTGCTGAGCTCCACACTGTGATGCTTTTCTGATTCAAGCAACACAGATTTATTCCCTCAAGCTCAAGGATCAGATTTGGTCTGTACTCAGCCTTCTGCCCTTTCCTTGCTCATTACTATCCTGATATCCTCCTCACAGGTACATGCAGCCCAAACCACCATCCCCTCCCTCTGCACATAAGCAGCCAAACCAGTATAATCACAAAGCAGCTTCTTTTTAATTGTGCTGAAGCTAAATTGTTATTTAAGCTTCAGATCTCACTTTTCTCCCCCAAAACCCTTTTAATTCCTCCCAGGTTCTAATTATACTGAACCACAAAGCTGCAACAATCACCTGGCTGAAGAAAAAACCCCTTTAGTAGGATCCTGATGTGGCTCTGGGCATGGGAACCATCTATGGTAGCATGAAGACAATGCTTCCCAAAAGACCTAGTTGATTTTAAAGGTCTAATTCCCATTTTTCCATAGCATTCTGAGTCGAAGCCTCTCTGACTTTTAAAGAAACCTTGAAGTGGGCTAAATCTCTTTGGAAATCTGGCGTGGATCCTCCAACCCATCAGTTGTCTACACCTTTGCCCTTACGCTTGTTCTCCATATGCATTTTTCATTGCAGATATAAGGACACTGGAGCAGTGAAGATTTACCTGGGCAGATGTGGCAGCATTTACATATTTATTTGGAGCTGCAGGATATAAATTGAGTTGTGGGTTCCTTCCATCAGGACATATTAGCAGCTCACACAAGGATAATGTTTTTCTATTATACCTGGACATGGAAAAGCAGGACTTGCGCCTCGCTCCATCATTTCAGATGTGGTTTAGAGTTCCTGCTATTGAATTGCTTTGTTGTTGATTTAAATACCCGTCACGGTAGGTTGTGGCATTTTGGTGGCTGACTTGATAACCCTTAGGATATGAAAGGGAATGCGATAAGCAGAGAGAAAACACTGCTCCTTCCTTCTCCCCATCACGGTTCAGCGGCAGATACAACCCATAACAAATGGATTTGTCAGAAGGAGAGAGACAGCACACGGTATTAAGAAATTATGAATTATTAGGGAGCTTTAAAAGTGGGAAGATTGGTACCTATAAACCATGGGGGAAAACCCATCTTATGATAAGACAATCCTTTGGGATTTGCGCTGCCTTTGCACAGTGTGACAACACAGGCCCTGAAATGCTGCTTCCTAGGCTAAACACCTGAGCAAAACCAGAGGCAGTCTCTGGTTTTAAGCCCTATTTCCACACCAAACCATCCCACAGGGATGCTCTAGGTGGCCAGGGATGTGCATCCCCGTTGGACTTTGCATCCATAGGGTGTTTGGGATGACCCAAAACGTCACATTTGGAAGCAGTCATCTCCTGCTCTGAGTGGTACAGAGTAGACCTCATCCCTGGGCAAGTGAGTTTCTTCAGTCCTCTACATCCTGCTGGCAGAAAGCAGCGTGTTTAGAAGGAAACAGTGATAAAAAGGAGGCTGTGGAATGTCAGAGAGCAGGATGGAGCCCAGGAGAGCAGGATGGAGCCCAGGGGAGCAGGGGCACTGCAGACATACCAGCCTGACATGCTCCACTAAGAGCCTAAGCAGGGTGCTAACAACTGCAGTCATCACTAAGATGCTCCCATGTCTGCCTCCCGCATCTCCCTCCTTTCTTTCAACCCCAATCCCAAAATCCCCTTGTCTGGAATGCTCTTTAGCCATGGTAGCATCGAAGGGGCCTGCTGGGGAGGTCAGTCCACCCCTACCCCCACCATGCAAGGACAACAGCAGCCCCTCCTGGTCCCCTTTCTGGTGTTCAGTGCTGCCTTTCTCCTAGCTCTGAAGAGCTGAGGTTTTAACCCACTTCATTCACACAACATTACCCCCACCTCCGCAATCTCTGCGAGGAACAGGAGTTTAGCCTAATATGTATTTAAAGACTGAACGTATGTATCTGTATTTCCAAATATCCGCCGCCCAGACACGCAGCTAATCCGCTTCCAGACATTTCCCCAATTATCCCAGGGTCTTCTGCACAGCCCATTACCCCGTAGATGTTACTAAGTGCTGCATAAACAACCCTCTCTGCTGTGTGGCTGACACTTAAGCGGACAAGTGTAAGTGTATTGCAGCAGGACAGCAAATGGAGCCATAACAGTCACAGCAGACAGCGAGCCCCACCGTGAAAGCCATTATCTCCAGCACATGTGTGCTCATCCACCCAGAAAGCAGCTGGAAAAGCCCCATCAGCACAAAATTCCCACCCTCCCGCATTCCTCATATCCTGCCCGACAGGGTCAAGGGGTTACAAGAGGCTGAGGACTCTCTGGAGCTCACCCATATGATGCCGGGGATCCAGGATGGGAGAAGACAAGGGGTAAAACGCTATTTCCTTGGTTGCCCATGTGGAAAGAACATTCCTATATCCCTACACCATCATTAAGCATATGTACATGCTGTCTGGAGGCAAATATGGCTACAGCAAGGGCAGGGGGAGGGCGATGCAAATGGATGGCACCCAAGAGATCAGTTTTGCCCCATCTCCACTGAAAGTTGGGTTCTGCTCATCAAAGCAACTTTAGGACATGGCTCTTGTGCATCAAAGCTTACTTTGCATGGAGGCTGCAGAGGACAGCAGCGACATGATCCCCTCTCCTGGTTTGCCCTGATGCAGTGGGTGAGGGATGTGCTTACCATCCCCAAAGCATCACAGAAACACTGACTCATAGAACTGGACCTTAAGGATCATCTAGTTCCAGCCCTCTGTTACAGGTCCCACATCCCAAGTCAGCACCCCCAATCCCTCTGGACCAGCCAGCCTGATAACCCTAATCCATACAGTCTGCTTAATACAACAGCCCTATGGGAATCCCTGGAGCCTCCATCTCTCTGCTCAGACACACCAAAAGGCAATTCCCTCCTTCAAGTGGGACCAGTCCGACCTAACCGGGCAGCACCTTGCGCTCCCATGTCACCAGCTCCATATGTCACCACGGGTGCTCTTCCCCTTCTCCCTATTGTTTTGATCAGGCAGGCAGGCTGTTAATTAAAAAAGCAGGAATCAATTGCCCTCATCTCCCCATCAGAAGCTCCTCTGCATGCGCGGATTAAAGGCTGCTTCTACTTTAAGTCAATTAGAGATAAGGGGAAGCTGACATTTCTCCAACCCGCCTTATCAAACCGCTTGGAAAGTGCTCAGATTAAAATGTACAAAGATTATTTCTTCAGCTCTCTCTCGTCTTCCTTTCTTTTAATGATTCATCTGAACCCCCGCAATCGATTGCCGATAGCCGGAGATAGGCTTTGCCCTGGGTTTTAGTAGGAATTGGCAGTTCCATCGGGATGGGTGCTGGAACGAGCATCCTGCTGCTGCGATCCCCCAGCACCCCCAAAACGAAAGGGCAACAGGCAAAGAGACCTCACCACTGCAAAATCGTGGGCTTCCCAGCTGAGATCCCATAGGAAACAGAGCGGGGGTGGGGATAGGGATCAGGGGGTAGAGGGGAAGAAAAGGGATGGGGGGAAGGGATAGGGATCAGCAGCTGCCAAGGGGGTGGCATCCAGCAGGAACTGCAACAGGAAAGTGGGGGGGAAGGGGTGGAGGAAAGGGAAGGGAAAGGGGAGGGAAGCGGGGAAAAGGAAGGAGAGGGGCGGGGGGAAGGGAGAGGAAGAGTGAGAAAAGGAGAGGGAAAAAGAGGGGTGAAAAAGGGGGAAAAAGGTGGGAAGGGGGGAGTGGGGAAGAGAGGGGAAAAAGAAGGGCAAAGAAGGGGGAATGGGGGCAAAAAGGGGGAAAAGGAGGGAGAATGGGGGGAAAAAGAGGGGCATGGAGGGAAAAAGAAGGGGGGGTTGGGGGGATAGAGTAAAGGGAAAGGACAAGGATTGGAGGCTGCCAAGGGGGTGGCATCCAGCAGGAACTGCAGCAGGAAGGAGAGGGGAGAAGGAGTGGAGGAAATGGAAGGGAAAGGGGAGGGAAAGGGTAAGAAGGAAGGGAAGGGGAAGGGAGAGGAAGAGGGGGGAAATGACAGGGAAAAAGAGGTGGGGAAAAGCGTGGAAAAGGGGGAAACGGGGGGGGGAAGAGAGGGAAAAAGGAGGGCAAAGAAGGGGGAATGGGGGGGCAAAAAGCAGGAAAAGGAGGGAGAACAGGGGAGCAAAAGGAGGGAGAATGTGGGGCAAAAAGAGGGGGAATGGGGGAAAAGAAGGGGGAATGGAGGGGTAGAGAAAAGGGAAACGGCAGGGACGGGGGACTGGCAATGGGGTGGCATCCAGCAGGAACTACAACAGGAAGAGGGGAGAAAAAAGGGAGGCAGAGGCAGGGGGATAAGCAGGGAGTAAAGGAAAGGACAGGGACCGGGGGCTTGCCAAGGGGGTAGCATCCAGCAGGAACTGCAACAGGAAGGAGAGGGAAGGAAGCAGGGAGGAGGCTCCTGAAAGCTCCTGCATAGGAAAGAGCACAAAGCCCTCAACTCTAGCTCAGGAAATCCACTCTCCACAAGCTGCTCACCTGGGATTGTGTCCCAGGAGGGAGTTTTCCACCCGGACTGCTCTATTCCTCCGCCCTGGATCCAGCACCGATTAACGGCTCATGAATTCCACCTCGCATTAAGGCGATATTAAACATGTATTTATAAAGGCTTAAACCGATCATTTCCAGTTCTCCTTTAGGCAAGAAACCACCTTCCAGTCTGAGAACATCGTGCGTGCGGAGGAGTCTCCCCATGAAATCCAACCGGAATGAGATGAACCCCCCCTCCTCCCCCCCCCACCATTCCACAAGGAATAACTGTCCCGAGGTACCAGTGCAAGGAAGAGCCCCAAAGGGAAGCAGAGGGATGGAGGACTCGTGAGCAATGAGAACTGGTGTCCTTGTGCTTCAGAGTGAGATAGAAACTTCTCCAAATGGGATGTAACTGCAAAGAAACACACTGGGAAGCTTCTTGGCCCATTCCCAGACTCCCATATTTCAGGAAGAGGACAGGGGATGAGCTGACCCATTGATTTTGAGCCCCCCACTAGTGCAATCGATGCGACAAACCCCTTGTGTTTCCGTGACAGGGTCACTAGAAGCATGGCACTGCCTTGTCCCTTTTAATGAGTGTTAATGTTCTCCTTTCATTGCGGTGCCTATGGGATGCCATCCCATTTATCTGCTTTATGAGGCTCAGTTCCATTTCAAGAGGCATTTCTTTGGCCGTGGAACACTGTAATTTGTACAAGTTCCCCATAGCGAAGGGCTCAAGTTTGAAAAATCACTGAGTGAGTGATCAAACACGATATAAAAATAGGCAGGCAAATGCCCCACTATCTTCTCCTCAAGAGCCATTTATAGGGGCCAATCCAAAAGCCATTCAAGTCAATGGAAAGACTCCTGCGGAATTCAATGGGGTTTTGATCGAGTCCTTATTGTGCTATCCATAAGAAATAGGTCAGATATTTATATATGGGCTTGGAATGTTGTGTGCCACCGCGCTGGCAGCTTGCCTTTTTTTGAGGCATTTTTTGCTGTACCAGCTGCAAACCTGAGGCTTTTGCAAGTCCAGTTCCCATCATTTCCCACTCTGGCACCTTTGCTTTCCGATCACCTTCTCCTTTCTGCCGCAGGAAATTCCTCCTCCGACCTGGTAATGAGCTTGCATTTGCTTTGCATAAAGGTAACCCAAACTCATGGCACAGAACTGCTCCCAGTGCCCATCCAGAGGGAATAATAGAGGCTATGCAGTTAAGAAGGAACCCACGTCTTTACTAACCCACACACACACGCAGGGACAAACACTCTTGTGAGCACTTATTTCACTTCCAGAAGAGCTTGTTCCAGCCTAATCTTTAACACATTCCAAATGAAGCTGAGCCAAAGCGGATCCTTACGTCTTTTCCAGCTTCAATACATCAGCTTGAAGTCGTAATAAGAATGAATTCTTAATAGGAAGACACGAAGACAAGACTTGTGCTGTCGGCCAGACCTTCGTTACGCACACCTTGAGAGCACAACTGCAAAGTCACCTTCTCTTGCATTCAGTACATTGCATTTTGTGATGATTTAGGAGGGGACGTAGAGTAGGTTTGGTGACCATCATTTCCATTGAAGACACAGGATTCCAGGGAAATAATTGCTGCTTGCCAAGTGAGCTCCTTCCGTTCTAGTTTAGATGGGGCTTCAGAGGCGGTAGTTACTGGGGTAACAACTCTCACCTTTATTCAGACGATGCACAAACCAGGTTTTGAGCACTGGGAACTAAATAAAAGCAAGCTTTGACTCTTTGAACCATTATTCAGAAGCTTAAATACAAGTGAACGCAGTGCTGCTTCTCCCATACTCCAAGTGAAATACATGCCTGTTTACCAATTAGTAGGACCGCAATAGGTTTATTCGGCATAGTTCCACGTTAATTATTTATAGGGCTTTGTGGTACTCTAGTAAATGTAGAGTAGCATCTCCTCTGAAAGTGATGAGCCCTTTGTCCTGTGGAAAGTCCCTGCAGCATCTGTTATTAAACCTCCATTGAAGTGAGAGAAGAAACGGATGGGTTTTGCATCTGCACCACGAACAGCAACACTTCCACCGAGCCGAACGGAGCTTTTGTGTGTTTTGGTCCTTTCAGGGAAAAATCAATGGTGAGAAATAGCAACACATACCTTTTTTTTCTGCTAGACCCTTTTAGAAGACACTTTGGGAACGTGTGTCACTTTAATGACTTGCCATCTTAAGCAACCAAGGAGCAGGGAGATGGGTGAGCAGCTCTGAGGAACACTAATGGAGCTTAAGGTAGGTGTTCTTGTAGGATCAATTTGACTGCAGGTAAGTCTTGCTTCTTGGCATGGATTTGATGAATGTTGGCTATGGCTTAAAGATGAGATAATCTGCTCAATTTATTCTTATTATTTATTTGCTAGCCTTGTGACAAAATGAGTTATGATTCTGCACAGAGCCAGGAGCAGGGATAACGTTACCATCGGGGAAGAATATGTCACTGTAATAGCAGCTTCTTTTTTTCCCCCCCACTGAATGAAATCAGTACAGTGAAAAAAAAGTGCTTCACACATAACCTGGAGGAATCATTTCCAGACAGCAGAGGGGTGAGCTGAGCCTTTTTGCTTCACTGTACAAACACAATTACTACAACAGCAGCTTAATACAATTGCTTATACAGATGCCCAGTGTTTTCAACAGCCAGAAAAATCCATGTCTTTGCAGGAAGCAATGCAGAGCTCTGCAATGCTGAGCTAGAGATGTGCTTGGGAAGCAGAAGGGTGGATATTGGATGACAGGGGGGTTCCCGATGATCCCAGCTTGCTCCCACCTGATGCGAACCCCTCCTTCACCCAAGGTCTGCAGCAAGCTTGGGAAGGGCCTCCAGGGATGCTGGGGACAGAAACAAGCACTGAGCAAACAGCCAAGGGTGCAGCTCCTAATGGACCAACAGCAAAGTCCTGGGTTTCTTTGATTCACGTGAAATATCAATCCAGATGTTCCAGCACCTTGCTGAGGAGATCTGCAGCTGCTGCAGCACCAAGGCTTCATCCGTAATGCGACAACCTGTATGGATGCACATCTGTACTGCCGGCAGATGATGCTTGTACATAGAATCATGGAATGGTTTGGGTTGGAAAGAACCTTAAAGCTCATCCAGCTTCAACCCCCGCCACAGGCAGGGACACCTTCCACTTGGAGCAGGTCACTCCAAGCCCCTGTGTCCAGCCTGGCCTTGAGCACTGCCAGGGATGGGGCAGCCACAGCTTCTCTGGGCACCCTGTGCCAGCGCCTCAGCACCCTCACAGGGAAGAGCTTCTGCCTAAGAGCTCATCTCAGTCTCCCCTCGGGCAGGTTCAAGCCATTCCCCTTGGCCTGTCCCTACAGGCCCTTGTCCCAAGCCCCTCTCCAGGTTTCCTGCAGTCCCTTTAGGCACTGGAGCTGCTCTCAGGTCTCCCCTTCAGGAGCCTTCTCTTCTCCAGGCTGCCCCAGCCCAGCTCTCTGAGCCTGGCTCCAGAGCAGAGCTGCTCCAGTCCTCGCAGCATCTCCATTGTCTCCTCACTCACTCCAAGAGCTCCACGCCCATCTTATGTCGTTGCCCCAGAGCTGGATCAGGACTGAAGGGGGGGTTCTCGACAGAGCAGAGAGGATGCATGAAGCAAGACCTAGTTGGTATTTAACCAGCAGCCAGGAATACTGTTAGACTCACATTTAGCTCCCTCCTCGCAATAATTTCATGCTTGGCTTTGGGTCAGCTGTCTCCATTCCCCAACCTCATCAGTGTGTGAATATTTCCCTGCGATCCAGCTTGCTAGTGTATAAACCCAGCAGCAGCAACACTCTGCTGTTCTACATACCACAGCCCATTAATTTACTATCAAAGGGGTGTTACAAGGATAACTGCATTAATGATCAAGCCTTTGAGCGTCTGATTGTTGGGTAGCTGAGGATGTGTCAAGGAACATGACAGGCAGGTACTTCAATTTGCTACCTACACACAGCGCCGGGTATTAACCCTTCATCAATACTTGATGTTTGTTTTCCCCTCACATAAAGAAAGGGCAGGAGCCTTTTGAAGAGCTGAGCTGCAAGAAGAACACACAAGGTTAAAGCCCTCAAAAGTCCTGATCAAGGAGGCGACTGGATTACAGCCAAAGCTGCAGTGAATTTCTCTCTCTCTCGCTTCCCAGACAGGGATCTAAACACAAAGCAATAAGGTTTGGGAGGAATTCTGCTTAATTCCATCAAATCCTTTCTGTCATTTCTTCCCCATCCTTTAAACATCTGACAAGGCCAATCGCCCGCGCCGGGCACAGAGGGAATCGCGGAGCTGGGGCTATAACTCTAAGTTCATTAAGCGTGAATTATTAGTTGAGCCAGCCTCAATTTCCAGCAGCAGAATTAGACATTCCTAAAATAATGTCCCTGACACAGGCAGAAAATGGGCTTTACGGCTCTCACCTTGAACTCCACCAGAACTCCCACCTCATCTGTTCCCCTTCCACGGGCAGGAGACGGAGCGCAGCGCCGCAGCTTCACCTTTAATTATGCCAGGTATTTAAGGGCTAATGTTCATAGAAGAGGAGTATACGAGGCAATAAATGGCTTCTGTGGGTGATTAAATGCCCGAGCAGAACAGAGGCACTTGATAAGCTCAAAGGCCATTAGCTCGATTATGCTCCCGACACCGTCAACTTTATTCTCACTTTATTCTCCAGAAGGAGAATATTCAACAAGCTGTAGACAGGGAAAGAAAAACATCAATGTCCTGGATTCCATTTATTATGGGCTTTTTCCTTCACCGTGCATTGAAGTCGGCTCTGGCCAGGTGCTACGGCTCCACAAGTTTAAATGACAGGTGAAACGACACCAATCGCCAGGATTGAGGAGGACACCGGACCAAAGCCTTATTGCAGGGAATATAAATCACATTCCATGGAGCGAGTACCTAAAGCAGCACCAAAGTCAGGGACAGGGGCGGTTTGCAAGGTGTAGTGATGCTGTGACTTCTCTAAGGGCCAGCAGACAGCATTGTGATGTGCCACGGGTTCATGCCAACCTTGAGAACCAGACATTGCACCTGAACCATGTCACCCCAGGGGCAGTAGATGGGACCCGAATCAGGTTTGGACAAGCCTTGGATGGGGTGAAGTGGCCGAACATCTGCTGGCTTCATGAAATGGTTGGGGGAAGAACAGAAATCATCTTGAAGTCAAAGAAATCCTTCTGAAGACCCCTAAATTCAGTTTGGGGCTCTTTTTACCATGTTGCATTGCAGAAGTCCTTATTTTCATCATTTTTAATTCCTTGGAAATGGTAAGGAGTCTTCAGAAACATCTTTGTATCAGCATTTCCTTCCAGTCCTAGCTGCAGAAGCAGTTCTAAACACCAGCCTAGCCATACATCCAGCAGCACAAGGAATCTATATCTCTATTTTGCAGCAGGTCACTTCTACCCAGCATGACTAAGGACATCAGCACCATTCCTAGCTAAATATCCGCTATTTCCTGCCAGTGCCTAATGGAGGGCATTCCCTCGCCATAAAATCTCAGCAGACCCCATCTCCTCAGCCTTTTCATTTCCCCATAAGTCCCAAACTTGCCCCTTGCAAACCTCAGGGATGCGCAGCTCACCGTGAAACCCCACCGCTCCATTTCCATGGGGATGGAGCATCTCTCACCCCAGTAATTCATTCCCTAAATTCTCCATATACAGCAAATCGACCTGTTTTATTTCCATCCCTTTAGTTAATAATGCTATTTACCTCTCCAGAAGGACGCAGCCATTTCCACACACACCAGCCCACAATCTACTTTATTCAGTTCCTTTTCATCATTCCCAATGCTCCATTATTAGGGCAACTTTATATTTCTCTGTATCAAAGGCCACAGCCGAGGTCAGCCCGTGTTTCACACCATTAAGAAGTTAAACAACATTAGACCCCAGAGGAAATTTGAGGCCTTCCACTCTTAAGCTTTTGCTGCAATGAAAATGGATCTATTTGTCTTATTCCCTATTTCCCGTCAAGTAGATGGCTTTCAGTTCCTAACAAGACTTGGCCATGAAGGGTTTTCATACCGTGTTCCTCAGCATAGGGTACAAAGCTTCAGGCTCTTCCCAGCTCAACTCTTCAGCATGCAAGGATGCAAAATTCCATATTAAATATTAGTTAATATAAAACTACTTCATGAAAACTCAAGGTTCAAAGAGAGCATGGACAGGTTGATGTTTTCCTTGTTTCTCCTAATCCCATATGAACCCTTCTACAAATAAACCCCAAAGATCATCACTACAACTTAGTTTTGTAGTCTAGAAAGCATCCTAGCCAGGAAAGGAGCATCCTAGCCAGGAAAGGAGCATCCTAGATAGGAAAGGAGCATCCTAGACAGGAAAGGAGCATCCTAGATAGGAAAGGAGCATCTTAGACAGGAAAGGAGCATCCTAGACAGGAAAGGAGCATCTTAGACAGGAAAGGAACATCCTAGACAGAAAAGGAGCATCCTAGATAGGAAAGGAGCATCGTACTTCAGCATGGACAGCAAAGAGTCCACTCCAAGCAGAACATTGCCTGTCTATTCTGACTTTCTCACCCCCACTGCTGAGCTGATGGTTGTTGCTTGTGTTCTAGCTGCAGAAACTGATGTCTCTGTTGAAATCCCATTGCTTTGGGATATGTTGCCAGCAGTGCCCAGTGCCAGACGCTTCAGGAGGTGGAACCTCCCCCTTCCAGAACCCAGTTCCATGTGCATTCCTGTACTGAGAGATGTGTTTCTTCCTTGCCAAAGCCCATGTCCTCCATCTCCCAGTTCCTTGGATTTAATGAACAGAACAGCTTCTGTGATACTGGCATTACCATTTAACTTCTACAATGGCACAAATGGTATCTCCCCAGGCAGGATCCTAACATTCTGGGTGTTGTTTGGAAACACAAGCAGACAGCTTCCAGGAAGGGATGCTGGATGTGGAAAAGAGGTGAAATACCCTCATATTGGGGTATCTGCTTTACTAAGGAGAAAGTAAAGCACACGGAGATGGAGTGACTTGTGCCCATCAGGTCACTCCAAGGCACTGAGTGGGATTTAACTCCTGAAAGCACACAAAGTAGGACCTACCAAAACATAGAAACATAGAATAGTCTGGCTTAGAAGGGCTGGATGATTTCCTAGAAAGCCTCACTCTGAAGACTGCAAACAAAAGGGTGACAGGAGAGGATGGATTTGTCCAAGGGACATTTCTCCGCTTGAAGAAGGGAGCAGGGAAAGATGCAGCCCAGGAAGCGGCTTTGAAGGGCCCCTTAGAATAATAGAATCGACCAGGTCAGAAAAGACTTTTAAGATCATCAAATCCAACCTTGGTCCAGGAGAGGACATCCCACCCATCCCCATTAAAGCCTGACAGTCTTCACATCAATTCAAGCCCAGCTCCAGCACTTTGGAAGCATGGAGAGCTGTGTCCAGCCGTGTGAATGGAGAGAAGGTTGGGATTAGGGAGAACTGGGAGAAGCCTGAGCTGAAACACCACCTGGGAAGCACAAGGGGTTGGTATCTCCAGCAGCCCCCTTAACACCTCAGACAGCACCAAACAGCATGGGAAGCAAATCCAGAAGTGCAGCAGATGGAACCAGTTCTGGAACCAGTGGCTTAGGAGCCATTCCCCATGGTGTTCCCATGTCCTTGCTATGGAGGTGCCGGTGCTATCCCCACCAGAGACAGCACCTCCTCTTGCAGCTGCAGCTCTGTGCAGCGCTGGCTTGCTGTTATTATATTGTTCCCCAAATATACCCATTAAACTCAGAGAGATATTCTCTCTTGTCACAAATTCTGCCTCAATAAAATGTGACATTTTCCTGCCTTCACCTATTTATTGCACAGCACTTGCTCATTCCCTGGTGCCGATTGAGATGCAGAGCTTCCCTCTTCGATTTTATTATTTCCCTGGTTTTAATTGGGGAAGAAAATCTGCTCTTTCAGTTGTATTCCTTATGCAGTGATTGAAAAACCTGGAGTGAGCTGCTACAGAGACACAAAGTTCTCTTTAGCCCTCATGAGCTCGTTTGGCAAACCTCAGAATTCCTTTATAACCTTGGATAAATCCCAGGGGATCACGCTGTGAGCTTTTCCCCTTGGCTCAGGAAAACGGGAATAATGGGAATTTCTTTATTATCTACGGGGCAGGTCTGCCTCTTGCAACCTGCTTGTAACAGCACCAAGCACGCGGATGCCTCGCGTCAGGTCGGGACTTTTGGGCAGCTGGAGGAATGTGATGACAAATGGGATTTGCAAGAGAGAGCTATGAGATCCTGATAGCTATCAGGCAGTGGTGATAATAGATAAGATAAAGCCTACATGCCTATAGTGCTGTTAAACAAGAAGGGTCGGGCCAGTCTCCTGTACCAATTTGCAGCTAAGTACAACAAAACCCCAGTGGACACCCCAGAGAAATAGGTGCTACTCACTGAGAGCGCAGGGAGCTGCTTATTTACTCCTGGCAAGAAGTGTGGAAGCAGCTGCGAGGACCCATCAACCTGTGATTGCCCTGGAAAATAATCCCATCTTCCCGGCTTTCCGCAATCAAGGCTGGAGAAAAATCAATCCCGAGCTGAGATTGGGTCTAGATAGACAATATTTATGGCTCTGGCACTCAACTCGGGTGTTGCCTACTGAGGAAGGGATCAAGTGTAGCTGTTCCCATGTCCCCCGGGTGCCCAAGTGATGCTCAAATGGACTTGGATCCATCTGCAGCCGTGGGTGCTGCCTGCTCTGTTGTCCCTGGGCTAGCCAAGGATTTATAGCAAGGCCATAAATGCATCACTCCCCTATGCAACAGGTCCTATAACTTCATCAACATCTCCATATTCATGGAAGCAAGGGAAGGAACAGGGCCTCAAAGACAAGCCTTGCTAGACCCTTAGTTTCCTAGCTACTCCCCAAGGGTTTCCCTGCCCAGGGCAGGTTCTCTGTGCATGGCCACATTGCATAAGGAACAAACAGATCCTGCCAAATGCTCCCTGGGTTTATTAATGCTTATTAACCCCTTAAGGTCCACATGGAGGCCGGGAGGCACTCATTGCTTTGCCTGTTGAGAGCAGTCACAGTGATGCTCAGTCTCAGGGAGCAAGGAACTGACTGATACCAACCCTATGAGACACAACCAAACCCTGCCTGCCCCATCAGCCCAACCACAAGCACCTATTGCCCAGCAGTCCTGCCCAGCCAAGCCATGGTGACACCCAAAGAGCATGGAAAGCAGCACTGGGGGGGGGTCCAGCAGCCCCCCAACACAAGCATCACCAGGAGGATTTATGGGGCTGTCCCGGTGACACACCGTGTCTGTAACTGCAGAATGGCAGTTGTAAAAAATCCCATTTGCCAGCATATTAGAATCCCATTAACGTTCCCGGTGGAGAAATAACGCTGGCCCTCCTGGCGGGATTAAAGGGACTAGGACTCAACCTCTGCGGTTTTATGGCCCTCTCCCCCATTTGCTGATCAAACTGACAGATATAAAGCTGCAGGCAAGAAGTGTCCTTAGCCCATAAGCCCCATAACAAGAAAAGCCTTTGAAGCAACACAAGTGCTATTCAGCAGGAGCCAGCACTGCCAAAGGAGGGAAAGGGGCCATTTCAGCTTCCTTGTAGCATCCTACCCCCTTCAGCCCTAGTATTGCAGGGGAAGATGCAGCACCACAATGGCATATCCAGAAGGACAATGGGACAAGCACTCCCATCCGTGTCCACATAGAAGGAACCATAGAATAACAGATTGGTTGGGTCTTTAAAGACCTGTTTTCACAAACCCGTGGGCAGCTGCATCGTTATTGTCATGATCACTCCTAAATACCTATTGATTGTCTGAGGATGCTGCAGGGAACAAAAGGAAGCAGATGGAGCAGCACTAATGGGCAATCCCACCCAGAAGACTCAGAGCAAAGGGTGAACATCAAACTCCAATGACTTGCCATGGTCCCCAGGACAGAAGAGACAGCGTGTGGCAGGACATGGGCAGCCTTCCTATTCACTGGGCTCACTGCCTGGCTAGGGACAATAAACACCTAAGTATGGGCTGCTTGCTCAGCATGGCTGTAAATAGTTCATGAACTCCAGGAGATTTATTCCCCTCTTCCCACCTTTACGAGCCCGCAGCAGCCATGAAAAGATGGGAAGGTTCATGGCTTATAGCCACCAACCAGAGGGTTTGGGGGGGGAACAGGGAGCCTGGTGCTACATGACAGAAGCAAGTGGGACTCATTGGAACAGCAGGCACAGAGCCACCAACATCGGCTCATCCAGCTGGTGCCCATTCCCCAGCATAGGAATGATGTGCAAATGCTTTCCCTAACCCTCACGAGGTCCCTGAGGATGATCCCATTTGCTGCCTACCTTCATCTCGGAATGACCTTGCCCAGCAGCCCTTCTCCAGAGGTTTACAGTGGAATGTTACACAAAGCCAAGAGAACCAGTTCCTCCTGGGAAAATGGCCCATCCACAAGAGATTTCCAACGCAAAGAGGGTGCAGGAGGTATTGGGAGATAATAAAGAGGTATCAGCATCACAGCCACCCCAGGGACAAACCCTCGCAGCTGAGGACAGCACAACTAACTATTCATCCAAGCTTTCATTTTGAGCTCCCTGCTTTATTTCCAAAGCAAATCTGAGCAGATCGGATCGTTCCAGGAGGATTTCTCCCATTCCCCCCTTTCCCTTGGTGCCACCTCACAAAAGGGCCGGCAAAGCGTGTTGTGGGAGCTCCACACCACGCACCCACCCCTCCTTCCCAACAGAACCAGCGCTGTAAAGGCTTTATCAATCCCTGGAGCCATCCAGCCTCCCCTGCTAGGTCTCTTTATTATGTGCCTTGACATTTCCAAGGGTTATATTTCCGCCTGTGAGAACCATCAGTCCAGCAGCACACAGTAATATATGGAGTAATAGAGTCTCAGCACAGCAGGTTTAATCTCATATTGCTGAAGCCCCTGGTGTCCTAGCTGAAGTAAGTTAGTCATTAGGAATTCCTTTCTCCCGACTGCAAGCTTGTTTTGTTTTGGGGTTATTATTTTTCCCCTAAAGAGAAGAAAAACACTCGAGATTGATTTATGACTTTCCCATTCCCTCCTCTGCAATGGAAACTGGCTGGAGGGGAGAGATGGAGAGAGCCCAGCGCCTGCTTGCCCTGCCAGCCAGCACAGGGACACCCTGCCACTGCCACCACCAGCTGGGTGACACCTTGGGGACCCTCAGAGCCCTTTGCAGAGATGTCTCCGCAGCTTCATCCCGGCAGATGTATCAGGAGTGCTCAGGAGCCATAGAAGATTAACGATGGTGCAGCCAGTAGGTCAATGAGAGGGCTGGCCCCAAAGGGCGAAGGGGAATAGAATAGTGATGTTTTCCATAGTGCCAGCTTGGATTTGGGTGGATGAGGCAGCAAATAGGGAAGCAGAGAGTGAAAAAGCAGATTTCTTCTTAGGAAAGGGGTTGAGCCCCTCAAAGGCAAAAGCTTTAGGAACAGATCAAAGATGTGCTGAAGACACCAAGCTGGCCTGACCACAAGAGGAGCCTGGTGCTCCCATGTCCATGGGTCATGTTCCTCCAGACTAAGAGCATCAGATTCACCTCCTAGTCTACCCACAGCACTGGGAAGATGTGAGCATGAAACCATTTTGTTTTCTCTGGGAATCCCAACCATCAGGGAAAGATGAGCTTCAGAGGGGAGTCTGATCTAGCACGACATGAAAGCTGTGACACATTGCTCCCAATGCTCTGCTGCATGTATACTGCATGCAGCAGCTCGCAACCTATCACAAGCTGAAGCCCAGGATCCAACCTGATGCTCACTGGTGTTTCATGTGTCACTCTGACATCTGGCAGTGCAGCAGCGCCTTCAGGAGCATCCCAGCTCTGTACATAGACAGCAGCAGCTTTCCCAGCCAGCCTAGCCTATGTCTCCTCACTCAAAGCCCTGGAGCCCAACAGCTTCTGCAGCTGATGGCAGAGAAGCAAGTGATGCAGCAAGTACTCTGCTGCTGCTTGAGCATCCCAGCACACCCTCATGGCTGTGACAGCCATGGAAGTACTGCAGCGTGAGCCCAGAGCAAGGCTTGAACACTCATCTCTCAATCCCTCATGTCATGTTCCCATAACCATGAGGATTATCAGGCTGTAACACAAAAGCCAGGATTAAACCAAGGACAATAATGGGGCTGGCAACCTTCTGAAGCCATCTTAGGGCAAGAGGGCCCAGAGGACAGACTTTGTGCACAGCTCCAAAGAGGGAGAATGAGGCGACACAGATGCGCACAGCAAGGCCAGATGCCAGCTTCAAAGCCCCATGTAGAGACCCTACAGCATCACATCCACCTCTACCTGGAATGAACAAACTCCACTACAGCCTCCAGCTCCTCAGAGCCCTTCCCAAACTCCCAGAGAGATGAGTAACAGTGAAAGGCTTCATCTCAGCCCAGCCCACCCCCCCCCCAAAGCAGGAAAACCAGAGGAAGAGCCAAGGACACCATCCCCAAACAGCTCAATGGAAGGACTTAAGGCACCTCTCCACACCTGGGGCCTTGGCAACAGGTTTTGCTCTGTGGTAGGAGCTTTACTCATCTCGTTCCTTCTTTCCCCTTGAGCACGGTTATTCCTGGGATCATAGCTTCATGGAGGAACAAGATAACAAGGTGCCAGGAATGACGCCAGAGCTCCTGGGTTTAATCCATGCGGAGCTAGCTGACATTTCCCAGTTGAAATCTCTGGCTCCATCAGAGCAGAGGATGCTCTGGCAAGTGCCAGATAGCAAATGGGAGGACATGGACACAGCGCTGAGATGCTTCACTCAGATGTATTGGCCATGGCAAGCAGGGAGCTCAGCTGCCTCTCCATTTGGACAACAGCAGAGGCCTCGGGGTGGTATTTGGGGTCGTATCTGAGCAAGCAGGAGCCACGTGGGCTTCCAGATGTCCTTTGGGGCAACAAAAGCTGCTGGAGAATCCCAAGGAGTTTCAGAGCACACCTATTGCATCTCTGCACTGGCTTTCAAAGCCACAGTAACCACCATGGTAAAGACACCTATGCCGAAGCAATGGGTATGGGGGCAAAGAGGTCACTGGGTGCATAAGGACCCAAGATTTCAATGCACTGTATATTCTAAACCATGAGGATCCGCCCCAGCATGCTGTTCCAGCTTGGGAATCCCAAAACAGCTTGGCTGAGCTCCCCAGCTGAAGCCATAGGCTCCTGTGTTCCCAGGTAGCAGGGCAGCACATCGGGATCCTCTCCTGCCAGCAAACCAATCCCTGCTGTACTGATTGCATTGCCATTAGCAAGGATCCCACCCCAGGGAGACTGGAGAGGCAGTGACAGTGCTATTGAGCCTGCCTAAAAGGGAAAAATGCATTTCAATCCAGAGATGCCCCGTGCCACAGCCAGCATCCCTGGAAAAACCTGCTTAAAGACATGCAGAAGAGCCCCTCTGCTACAAATCCCAGCCAAGCTGACAGCTCCTGTGCGTATCCCTATTTTCCCAGCTCCTTGCTCCCTTCCCATCAGTTGCTTTTGTGCTAGGCAGGGCAGCAATCAGTCCTTCCCATGGGATCTGGGATCCAGAGCTCAATCTCCCAGCCTCAACTAAAGCAAAAGGGTTTCCTACTGTAGAAGTGATTTCTGTCTTCCCTCACCATGTTGAGTGCAGCTCCATACCAAACCTTGGCTATTTAAGCCTTTTAAGAGGCTCCAGCTCCATCAATAAGGCTTTCCACAGGGATGCAATTCCAGGATGGGCAACTCATCAGGCAGCACGTCCTGACACAGCCCAAGGATGCTGCAGCACCACAGCAAAGCATTTCCCTGTGCAGAGCAGCAGGTACAGAACAGAGCTGGGGAGCCCAAGCTGGGGCTTTGCTGCAGGCTTTGGTGTAGAAAAGAAGCTGAAATTTCTCCCTCTCTTTTGTCAGGTCAAATTTACTGCGAGAGGAGAACGTTCCAGGAGGGATTTGTCATTGTTTGTGGCAGTTTGGAAAGCTCCTAAATACGCTCCATGCAATCCTGGATGTAAATTGAATAGAAGGAAAAGCAATTTGCGAGGCATTAAAATCCCTCTGCAGGTTCCTTTCAAGTGATCGATGTCTTAAACCACGATGTTATCTGCGCGTAACCGAGTTGGGCAACACAATCCAATCCCCCAAGTCATTGCCTTCCCAGGTAACTCATCAGCCCATGGACCAGATTCCCTCTGACCTCAGCACAGTGCCGCACTCCAAAGCTCTCAACTCCCTGTCTCATAGCGACTTTAGCACCGAGCAAGGGAAGCTGCACAGCTGGATTTCGGGATGCATCCCTGCGCTCCCACCGAGCAGCATCACAGCCCCAAGTGCCTGCAAGAGGGAAGCAGGACCACCTTTATTTGTGCATGATGCATAAACCCCAGATGACATTGCTGGGTTTGAAGCTGTTAGCCCCCTTCAGAAGCACAGTGATCAGCCCCATGCAGCGTTGTCCTCACAGCTCCCCAGCTCCCCCACCGAAGCACAGGCAATCTGCAGCAGAACGGGAGCAATCACTGCGTCCCTGTTCCCTAGGGAAGTGTTTCTTCGGGAGGAGATTCAGTGTGCTGCCATGCAAGTCCCACGGCAGCGTGTGGAATCTAGATCTGAGATCACACAGAGGAGCAAACACGTGGCAATCGTGGCCATCAGACTCCCAGGCCATGCCCCCAGCCAATTCATCTCCATTGTGAAAAGATCCATGTCCGCTGCACCGAGGACTGATAAAGGGGGAGATGCAGGTTGGATATAAGGAAGAAGCTCTTCCCTGTGAGGGTGCTGAGGCACTGGAACACCCAGAGAAGCTGTGGCTGCCCCATCCCTGGCAGTGCTCAAGGCCAGGTTGGACACAGGGGCTTGGAGCAAGCTGCTCCAGTGGAAGGGGTCCCTGCCTGTGGCAGGGGTTGGAACTGAATGAGCAAGGTCCCTTCCAACACAAACCATTCCATGGCTCTATGATACGATGCTTGTTGGCTCTTCTCTATCTGCATTTGGCCCTGAGGATAACCTTTGAAAACACTACGCATAGAATTAGATGATCTTTAAGGTCCCTTCCAACCCTCTATGATTACAGAGGTTTAAAAGCCTTTACAAGTTTTGACAAGATGGGACTTAGCAAGAAGCCTGGAATTGGTCAAAGTCACTGCCAAAATGACTGCTCTCCATGATGCTCTTCACATCCGTAACCCCTATTCCTGGCTCCAGCCCTTGGGAAGGCGAAGTCACACTGGCACATGCATGCGTCACACAAAGCACGTACATCGCTTGCGAGGCATCTTCCCATGGTGCCCATCAATCTGCCCTCAAGGAGCAGGTAAGAGCAAGGGGCACATATGGGCTGGATGGTGTTTAATGCATCATAGGAAGACGCCGTGATGCTGAGCTGATGAGGAGGATACAAGAACTGGGATGGAATAGACAATGATGCTCTGAGCGGAGGCATCCGCCTCCCATGGTGACCACTGCTCCCTGTCTCCCGGGGCACCCGTCTGCAGCAGGCAGATAGGCAATGATTTCTCTGCAAGGAAAGTTTCTTCCTAATCCCATTAGCCAGAGCTGGGCCCGTGCCCTGCAGCGGGCAGGTTTCTATCTATTTCAAAGCCTTCACTTATTAAAATAAATTCACTATTAGAGCTGCGGAGTGTCTTGTGCATATATAAGCAGCAGGTCTTTGGGGAGCAGGGTTTCGAGTCACAGAGCAAGGGTAGGATGGGAGGGAGGAATGAGCCAGCAAGAAGGATTGAAGCGAGGTGAGAGAAAGGGTTAAGGCTCCTTCCATCCCTCCCCAGCCCAGGCAGAGCCTCTCTCAATCAGTGTGTGATTGCAATCAGCGGGAAGGTGCCGTTTGCATTAAACAGAGCAGACAGGGGAAAGAGGGAAAAAGCAGGCTGTGCAATCTGCAAAATTTATGGAAAAATCGCCACCAACAAGAAAAAACAGCTCCTTCTCTTTCCCCCTTCGCTTCCCCTTGTTATTACATCCCCCAAGGGCAGAGGATTGGGACGGAGCAGGGAGCCCGCGCTTCCCATCCGCCGGCCGGGCTGCCGTACCTCAACCCTCCCTACATCAAGCTTTGCAATCAGTCTCCTTTCCTACTAATTTCCCCTCATGTTTTTTAATTAAATCCACTGCTTCCTTCTAACCCCAGCCAACGAACCATCCCCATTCCCTCCAAATACCCTTGAAACCATGGAATCCGGCAACGCAGTGCGATGATACCCAGCGAAACATCACCAAAGAGGCACGGTCCAGGGGCACAGCAAGAGTCGAGGAGATCTGGGGTGAAACACCCCCAGCTTGGCCACAATGGCTTTTCAGCAGGCTCAAATCAGCAGCCAACTGCAATAACAGCACCCAACCTGCTTGTTCTTGTTCTTAGGGAACAAGGTAGCAGCGATCCTGAAGATGGCACTCATGGGCTACCCTTCCCGAGCCAAGCTCCCTGCCTGACCCTTCCTAATGAGAAGGTGGCCCTCCGAACTCTTCAAGGTTGTCCAGGTTGGACTGAAACGTGTCCTTCCTGCACAGCCTCCCACTGCTCTGCTTTTGGTTTCAAAGGTAGCTCCTGACAAGGGATTTGAGGCCAAAGAACAAGCAAAAAAAAAAAAAGGGCTGAGAAACTCCAGTGCATTTTGTAAGAAGACACAAAAAAAAGGGGGGAAAAAGAAAGATTTTCTTTCATCAGTTTGACATTCGCTGCTCTTTGTTTTGCTCAGCAGCATCTCCTGTCTATAGACCGCAAGACAGGGGACCGGTGTCTCCATTTATTCACCTGGATCCCTGGTGCCAGCCTGGGACTGATTTACAGCTCTGCATTGAAACTCAATGGGAACGGCATGAAATGTGACAGTTTTGCTCAGCGTTTGGCTTTGAGGGCTCAGGCTTGTTTGAACGAGCAGCTCAAAGGGAAGGAAAAGGGCCTTTGAAGCCCCCTGCGGCTTGGGACTGCATGAAAAAGCCCCTGTGAGCCCTCAAGGAACTCACTAACACCCTCATTCCCTTTGTGCCAGGACTCACCCCGCTGCGGAGCATCACTGAGAGCTCAGGACTGAGCCCACACAAGTCCTCGTTGCTCAGCAGTGTTGCTGGAGCCAGTTACAACCCCGAGCAGGCAGATGCTCTGTGTGGACTGAACTGCACAAGGTGGCTGCTGAGCTCTGGCTCAGCACCTTGGACTTTCACCCTCCCATCAATGAGCCTTTCTAAGTCATCTTCAACACCAGAGTGTTCCAGGCCACCAGCAGTTGGACCTTAAAATAGGGAATGCTTCTAGGAGCATCTGGAACCAGTTTAGTCACTGATAAGGGAACAAGAGTGAGTCCTAAGATGCATTTCTGCACATCACAACCCTTGTGGGTGAAGACCCGACTCCAGCTACATCTGAACCGCCTCTGTATTCTTTGCTGGCTCATATTTGGCATTCCAGCTCGGCACAGCCACACACACAGGGGCATATTCTGTATTTAAATGGACAAGCAGCTTATCCCAAAGGTAGAGGGAGATGGTGGGAAGGCAGCACTTCAAGCCTTGGCAAGACAGGCAGAAGGATAACCAGGCACACTCCCCTCCCCATCCTCACATCACCTTGAGCACAGTGACATTCAGAAGCCTTACACCCAGCATACTACACCCAGCAGGGCTGCACTGATAAAATCAGGCAGCACAAGTGATATCTAAAGCTTTATTAGGCTCATTTATCTATTTATTTTGGGGAGCAGGAGGTGTTAACCTAAGGTGGCAAAGAAGTGCCGGTATTGGGAACAGCAGACAGGGTAATACGTTATTGAGAATTCTTCTATTTGTGAGCAGAGGCTGCTCTTGTGCTCTATACATTATTTATAGCCCTGCCTTGTGCCTCGTCCCCTTTATCTGCCTTCCAAGGGGCTCGCTAGGAAGATAAATCTTTGACTCAGCAATTTTTAGCCCAGCCAAAGGAAAGAGAATTTCACACATAGAAATACATACATATATATATATGTACATATATATGTAAACCAAATCCACCCAGGGGAGGTGACAGGGCGCTAATCCAGACCCCTGAGAGGCTGCAGGTACCGGCCTTCAGTGCCTCAGAGGGAAGAGCTTTGTCCTGTACATAAATCCCTGGGCTCTTGCCCTTCTCCTGACCTCTACCACTGCATCTCCCCATCCTTTAGGCTGCGTGGCCCTGAAGCGAACCCAAAGCCCAGCCCACCACAGCCTAGGTGCTGCCATCAATTACACACATCTGCACAAGCCATCAAACAAATAGAGAAGTGGAGATAACTGAAGAGCTCCACTTCTTTTTCCTATGTGCACACATACGCACGTGTATTCGGAGCCAATTTTTCAGGCAATAGAACACCGCTGAAGTTTTTCTGCATGAAAAATTCATTCTGTCTCAGCCACCTCCAAAGCAAACAAGCAAACAAGCAACCAAAGAAACCCTTCTCGATGGAAAACATCACCCAAACCACTGCTGATGAATCCCCTCCGCTGTGCAGACAACTTCCAACCAGCCCTTATTGCTCCCTGCCAGGAGCAAAGGGTGGATACAATGATGGGAATAAAACAGCGATGATAAAACAGCATTCAGCAGCTGGGCCTTTTGGAGTTAGGCAAAGGAAAAGGGAGTTATTCCTATCTCCATCCTGGCCGTGTTTGCCATGGGGAGCTCTGGAGCTGCCTGTTTCACAGGTCCCCATCCCTAGCCCTGGCTTGCAGCACAGCCACCAGCTAATTCTCACCTCTTCCTTCCCTGCATCCAGGCTCTTTATAAATAGTTCTTTTAATCAGGGCTGCTTTCCCCACCGGGAATCAAGGTGCAATCCCAGCACCAGTTGCAAATGGGTGCCCCAGATCTATTTTGGGCTGTGCCAAGAAGCCGAGCTCCTTCCCCTGGGAATGGAACTGCAGTGCTGATGCACGCTACAGGCAAGGAGCTGAGGGCACTCAGAGATAAACCCAGAGAGCCACTGAGATGTGATGCTGAAGACATTTGTAACATGTACAATAGGGATGAGCTGTATCAGACCCTGCTAGTGGGGAAATGACTCCCTTTTCTTCCTGGGAAATCCTCTCCATGATAACGGATGGGAGAAGGGGTTCCCTTCATCCCAACTTTCCCAACCTCAATGGGAACAAAAGCCAAGACAACCAAAATGGGATTTGCAATCTCTGATGTGAACATGGCCACAGTGTAGTGAGGTATCTACGGTAGCCTTGCTCAAGCAAACCCATGGTCAATCAAGGACATGTGCTGATCATCAGCAACGCATCACTATGGCATTATGGGGTACTCGGTGTTCCCTCAGTTCCTCATTCCTGGACACTATCCTCAGCTTGCACCAGTGCTCCAGGTGACAGAAACACCCAGGCATGGGGAAAGCACAGAAATACCTGTGCTTTTAAAGAGCAGGCATTAGGATGCTGCAACAGGACATGTGCCCCTTGGGTGACTCCTTCAGAGCATCCTGCACCCACCATCACCCTGCAGGAACCTCCATCATGGGAGCATAAACTATGGAATACCCTCCTTAAGAACAACAAAACCAAGCCAAAACTGCACCTTAAGATGCTTTTTGGAGGGCAGACGGTGGTTCAGATGTTAGCAGGTAGCATCCCTCATCCTGCTGCCACCATCCACAGCTCCCATACAGCCATGCCTTTGGCTCTGGGACAGCTCTGCTCTGCCAGCTGGTGGGGACAAAGGTCGACCAAGCGACAGCCAACACGGGTGCTCACAGCCTGAAATCCATCGCAAGACAGGATTTCATTCAGGACATAAGAAGTCTTCCCTAGCATAGAAAGCACATCCTGTGCCATGGGCCCGGTGCAGAGTTGGGCTCGGAATTCCCATTAAAGACTGGAAAAGCATTGAAATAATTGGAAAGGTAAATAACAGAGAGGCAGCGAAGGCAAATGGGGTTGGCAGCACCGTCTGTTCACTAGGAAAGGGGGGCACTTACGACACAGCCAGCAAATTAGCCTTCCATCATCACTTGGGCTTTATCTGAGAGCGTGTTTCAGCCTCAGCACCTCCCTTTTGGAAGCCCTGGGGACTTCCAGCTTGCCTCCTGTTTACTACTTCCCAGCTGCTTTGCTGTCTCGGATGAGCAGGATAAGGGAGCCGTGTCGGCAGGAGATGCTCGTGTGCAGGCAGCGAGGAGTTCACACGCAAAATTGATATTTGCTGCAAATTATTTTGGATGATTTACTGGAATGAATTAACTGGCAGCGACGCGGAGAAAATTCCAGCGGCGCTGCTGCTACCTCCATCCCAGCATCCGCAGCCTGCCTGGGATTTAGCCTTCACCTGCTTTTGGGAGCAGCTTGGAGAAGGCTCTTAGGATTTAGTCTTGTTGCTGTGGCTCCAACAGGTCTGACACGGATGGATCTGCACCTCATGGATGATACCACTTGCGAACCCCAAGCTGCATGTGCTGGCACACCGGGAAGTTTGGAGAGGGATGGAGGGGCAAGTTTGGAGAGGGCTGGGGAGGAAGGGTTGGAGAGGGCTTGAGAGGGAGCAAGTTTGGAGAGGGATGGGGAGGAAGGGTTGGAGAGGGATGGGAAGGAAGGGTTGGGGAGGGCTTGAAAGGGAGCAAATTTGGGGAGGGATAGGGAGAAAGGTTTGGAGAGGGATGGGGAGGATGTTTTTGGAGAAGGATGGGGAGGATGGTTTGGAGAGGGATGGGGAGGGAGGGTTGGAGAGGGATGGGGAAGAAGGGTTGGAGAGGGATGGGAGTACCATCTCAACCAAGGGTTTTTTGTTGGCCAAAAGCAGAGCTGATGCCACTGACTGACCTTTTTCTGCTCTTTGGGATTCTCAGGATAAAAGACTTGGGGTTTAACACAGGGAACAGGCATCACGTCCCTCTGGGATGCTTTTCCCTTGGGCCATATTCCTTCATAATGATGACTTCTGAGGTTCTCCCTCGCCTCCAAGCCAGGGCATTAAAGTGGTCCAGGGTCCCCTCTGCTTTCTCAGAGGGAGCCATGCGTCCCTGATCCCCATTGCAGGGGCCTGTGTGCCCACCAGCCAGCTCAGCAGAGGGTTACACCAAGTCAAGAGCATTTAGGGATTGCTCCCAGGCCATGAATACACCAGGTCTTGCCACGACTCCACTGACTTTGACAGGCTTACAGGAGAGATGAACTCAATCCCTCAATCCTGGATTTCCCTCCCATCACCTCCCTAGCCCTAAATACAATCAGCATGGTTTGCTGGGAAGAGAGAGTCCTCCTGCAACAGGGGCTTCCGTCCTCACACAAATGGCAAAACCAAGATGAAAAGGTCCCTCTGCTCCTTTTCCTGCCTGGAAAAGAGGAGGAAGAGGTTGGCTGCAAGCTGCCTCGACATTTTCCGTGTCCTGGGATTGCTCATAACCCTGCCTAATCCCTTGAGTAGCTTAAAGCATCCTCAGGGATCCAGTGCTTTACACGCTGAGCCCTGCAAAGCCAAGAACAATGAAGGACACTCGCTGGGACCACATCCCATGAGCAAGGCATCACTGCTCCCCACAAACCCCATTTGGAGGGGGGGAACCTGAGCTCCCATCCCTGCTCCAGCACAGGACCTTGTGCTAAAAGCAACCTGATTTTCCTCCTCCAGCAAGCTCATTGTACAGGCATCCATCAGGAAGGGGTTCTTGCACATCTACTCCCACTCCATGGGGCACCCAGCCCTGCCAAGCTCCGCTTTCCCTTGGTCAGCTCAGGTAACAGCCTGCACATAACCACCTAAATGCTGCAAAGTCTTTGAAATAAGCAGGGAAATTGGTTTCCAAGCTCCAGCAGTTTCTAAATAATGGATGTTTAAGATAATAGTGAAAAAAAGAAAAAAAAAAAAACCCAAGTGACAAAGTGGCTTCTAGAAAGGCAAAAAAGAAAACGGTGGAGCACGTTCTCCATGTGAACCTCCAAGAGAGGCTGAAACCGCGTCGAGGAAGCAAATAGGGATCAAGAACCTCATCTCCCAGTGCTCCCCTCACTTCCCAGCTCCTCTTCACTTTCTCTTCCACCTCAATTCCCATGTAATATATGCTGTCAGTGCAAAATTTGGGCTGAAAACTGTGCTGGCCTTCAGGAGACATTGGGATTGGATTGGAAGAGCCAGAGGAGGAGGGCGCGTTGTGTCGGGCTCAAGAGATGGAAAGGAACTGAAAAAGCTGGAAGGCATCAACTTTTAGGCTTTTTCCATTAGCCAAAAGGCATCCTTGGCTACTACTCAAAGGAAAGGAGAGCTGAACTGCTCATTCCTTTATGGCAACATCACTACCACTCCATTTCAGCCACAAAATCAAGCTAATATTCACCTAAATCCACCAAACTGAACTAACACTGAGCTTGCAGCTCAGGGCATGTGATGGGCACTTCCCAGGGCTTCACACATGGTCTCCGTGGTCATAAAAATGAGGAAAAATATGGGAAGGAGTCTGCAGTACCACTGCAAGGAAAAGCCTCACGAGGATGGAGTACCAGCTGATCCCACATTGCTCTGTGCCATGCCAAAGCTCAACAGGTATCAAAAGCATGGTCACCAGTGACTGCTCTTCAGGGGAGGCTTTAGAGAGCTGAGTGATGCAGCAGGGCATCCCCACAGCCAGCCCACCCCAGCAGCTCCCCGGCGGGCAGGGACACCGACCAGGAGGGCTGTTTGCTTTAATCACACCGAGCGCGTTACCTTTACCCGTCGCCCAAATTACCCACACGAGCACGTTGTAATTCACTCAAAGGGACTTTTTGGCCCGAGTCAGCAAAATGAAAAGATTCAATTACAGCCTTTGACTGGCTCTGCTTATTGTTATTTATAATACAATACAGCCTGCCTGCTCGGGAGAGAGATGTACACGTGCTGAAACGCTGCCTGTCTTGCCAGCTAATTGAAACGCCAGCACCGTGCTAAGATTGCTTCTCCCTGCCTCCCCAACGCCGGGTGGTGGCATCTACCTGCTGCCCCATAATAGAGAGGCACTGTCACCAAAGGCCACCCGTGGCAGGATCAGACCTCTTAATAGCAGCCAACTCCTGCGCTCCAAACCCAATAGCTGCCGAGGTACAATGGGGGGTTTCAAGTGAAGCCGGGCAGAGTGCTTGGAGGAGAATGGCTCTATTTTTGAATGGCACGGGGGGGAATCCACAGCCATTTCCTCTGAATGGCTTCAGGCCCAGCTGCACTTTAGAAGCAAAGACATGAAGATTTTCTTCCCCCCATCTAGCTGCCCAGGCTGGCTCTATCCGTGATGCAGTCACACTACCTGAGTCCCTTCTGTCCCTGCCTCGCTATTAGCAAAAGGATGCTGAGGTCAAAACTGAGCTCATAAGCCACTGCTGGGGGCACAGAGCAGGAGGACAAGTGGCTTTGCTACCCAGAGCAGGGCGGGCTTTGCCTAGCTCATGGGTTGATGCCAAGGGCTTCACAGCCTGCCCAGATCAAGGCACAGAGGGAATCATTTCCCAGGCATGCAGCAGCCAACATGGGCAGCAAACACCCTTTCAGCAACAGCAGCTACATAAGAAAGCACAAACCCAAACAAGTATTTGCCCAGCCCCTGTCTGCTCATCTCTCTTTGGGACAGCACATCCAGTCCTGGCTCCAAGCACACCAGTTCAGGAGTAAATCACACAAGGAGCTGCTCCGGTGAGACCCCCCCTGCAGTCCTGGTCCAGCTCTGGGGCAGCAGCACCAGAGGGACGTGGAGCTGTTGGAGCGAGTGCAGAGGAGGCCATGGAGCTGCTGCGAGGGCTGGAGCAGCTCTGCTCTGGAGCCAGGCTGAGAGAGCTGGGCTGGGGCAGCCTGGGGAAGAGAAGGCTCCTGAAGGGGAGACCTGAGAGCAGCCCCAGCACCTAAAGGGGCTGCAGGAAACCTGGAGAGGGGCTTGGGACAAGGGGTGTAGGGACAGGCCAAGGGGAATGGTGTAAAATAAGAGGGGAGATTTAAAGTAGATAAAAGGAAGAATTTCTTTAACAATGAGGGTGCTGAGGCGCTGGCACAGGGTGCCCAGAGAAGCTGTGGCTGCCCCATCCCTGGCAGTGCTCAAGGCCAGGTTGGACACAGGGGCTTGGAGCAAGCTGCTCCAGTGGAAGGGGTCCCTGCCCATGGCAGGGGTTGGAGCTGGATGAGCTTTAGGGTCCCTTCCAGCCCAAACCAGGCTGGGATTCTATGAAGATTCAGCGCTGGGAGCTGAGGATGATTCCAGTTGAGAACCTTGTGCCCGGGCTTTTTGTTCACTCCTCCATCTGCTGCTGTCCTCTGCAGCAAAGCCGTCACCAGCTTGAGCAGCTAAAAGTCAATTAAACAATTCCAAACCCTTAATTTCTCCACTCCTTTTTCAGTTCACCGTCACCTCTGGGAGCTCCCCAAATGCTTTGCCTTTTTCCTTTTCCCATTGGAATGCCTCTGAGCTTCACTCTCCATTAGCAAACCCTGCATGCCTGGTGGCAGAGGTCCTCCCCTTGCCCCTCACAGCACTCTGTTACCTGCTGCTTCCCATCAGCTGCTGCAGTGGAACGGGTCCCTGCCCGTGGCAGGGGTTGGAGCTGGGGGAGCTTTAAGGTCCCTTCCAACCCAAACCATTCTACGAAATGATGCTTTTTGGTTTCTTCTCTCTCCATCCACATCTGGCTCTGAGGGTAACCTTTGAAAACCAGTGTAGACCCACTTGTAATGGATCCGGCTTCCTGCTTCCTGGAGTAGCAATAAACGCATGCAATAACCAGGAGCACGTAAGGATCTCAAGCAGCCTGACAGTCCCCAGCACTCCTCCTGGCTAGCGGAGGAGATACCCTCCCATGTAGGCAGTGAGACAGGGGGAGATGCAAGCTCCGTGCAAATCCTTCTCCCCTTCCTTGGCAACTTCATCTCTTGATGGTTTCTGACAGCCCAAGTTTTATCAGCCAGACACATTTAAGAAGGAAAAGAGAAAACCAGAGCAAGTCAAAGACGCACTGGGGGGAAGGGGAGAGGGAATAAGAAGTAGGAGGCAAGGAAAAATCCCCGGAGATAGCAGTGAATATGTAAACTTTCTCGATTTCCTCTGCCTACTCATACCTCTGTGTGTTAACAACGAGACAGACATCTTGTATGTATTTGATAAATAAGCCTCTCCATTTATTCAGGGGAGTGAATTTGTAGCTATTATGATTCAAATGCCATGACAGGCTCTGGATTGTTGGGATGGGGTTTTTTTTTTTTTTTGCTATTGAGTTTACCAAAAGAAAAAAAAAAACCACCAGAAACCCAACCTGAAAATTGCAAAATTCAAAGCAATTTTCCCTGGCTATGGATCTTCACAATGCACGGATAGATGGATCTAGTTATATATATATACATATAGAGAATGAATACAAAAGCCGGTCCAAGCGCTTCTTCCCTGGAGGCAGGAGGGTGAGGGGCTCAGTAAATGATTTAGGAATTGCTCCCATCACTTGATGTAGAGTGATGGATCTGGCATGTGTTCCAACAAGGCACATGCTGTATTCATTACCCATTGAGCTCCCTTTTAATTTCTCCCTCATTAACCTTATCTGTGACTGGGGTTGTGCATCAAGTCAAATCCTTGGCATGTCAATCAATTCATTAGATGGTTGTTTGCTTTGTCATATGTGCTGTTATCGCTTATTAGACCGCCACGCCGATCAATCCATCACAAGGCAGGCAGGAGCTGGCTTGGAAAGGGATGGAATGCAATGGGCAGGAAGCCGGCAGCATTCCATGGAGGAGCTGCCTGGAGCAGAGACCGCGGCTCCATGAGGAGCGTTAATGTTTCATGAAGCTCAAAGAAATGCAAAGAGATCCCATGAAGCTGAGATGAAAACCTCTGTTTGGTTTCGGATCACTGAAGCAAGCTATAGGCATATAAAGATAATAATCAGGTTAGTTAAGGCTTTATCACCAAGGGCTGGAAACTTACTACAAGGGACCTCATACCACCAGCATGGAAACTCTCCCTTCGCGAGCAATCCTGCCTCTGTTCCCACTGGATATTTGCCTCCCATGGGATTCCTCAAGCAGCCCCCTGACGTATCCAGTCAATAGAGCATCAACAAAAGCCTCTGGAATGACTGGATCTACATTCCCACCCAGTCCCACCTTCTATTTGAGCATCATTTCCACCTATGGATTAAGGCAGAGGCCTCACCTGCCCGCACTGGGAGAGGCGTAGGTGCAGGACAGCACCCCAAAAGCACAGCCCATGCAGGATGGGGGTCCCAGGACCCCTATGAACCTCCACCGGAGCCAACCTCACTCCCTCACGCCCATTTAATTCCATTGATGGTGCACTTTGGGGGAAGCACAAGAGCATTTCCATGAAGGAATTGAAAGTTTCCATCCATTTCCTTGGCTACCAGCAAGTCCTCACGCAGAAACCTCTGTGCCAACCCCAAAACCCCATTGTGGAGCACTCAGAACCATATCACAGCCTAGCAAAGGGCCATGGGTGATGCTACACCCCAGCTCCCCATCAGTAACACCGACTTCTCATCTCTCCTTCCTCTCCCCAGCATATGCCTCCACCAAAATCAAACTCAGGACCTACTGGGCGTTGCAGCTGATGCTACACAAAGCCTAAATAGAGCAACCACCAGTGTCCTAGCTGTTGGTTGGAGGGGTTTGAGCAGGGTATTCACCAGAAAGGTGAATTGGTTCACTTGTAGCAGAGGTACTTTGCCAGCTCCTAAACTGGGAAGCCAACCACGCTGCTCCAAGCAGAAACAATGCTGTATTGTTCTATAGCACATCCCAGGCTGAAAACAGTGGAAAGACAGAGCCTGCGTCCAGCACTGGGGGCCACCAGCTGGAAAACATCAGCTCCAGCAAAGCATCAAGGCACTTACAGCTCCATGCACTGCTGTGCTGAACATCGCCTCAAACCACCCCTTGGACCAGCTCTTGGGTGAAGCTAAGAGCCGGGAGAGCCTGAACACCTCCTTCTTCATCAGCAGCCTGAGAGGGTGAAGCCAACCAGGTCTAGGTTTGATTTTCCACCAAACCCTTTAAAAGCAGTGCCCAGCTTCCATAGGAATCACTTCACTGCAGCAGGGTAGTGCAGGAATACTGTCTCCCATGTCCTTGCCCAGCACAGACATGGAGTGACAGCTAAAACAGCATCCCACAGCTCCCAAAGAGGTCAAACCCCCAGGGGAGGATGCTTAGGAAACATCCCAAGGGCTCCCTGACCTTCCATAGCATGTATGGGATGAAGAGGGTCACTCTGGATGCCACCACAGAACGTGTTTGTGCTGGAACTCGCTATGGAAAGCTTTCCTTTCCCACCAGCAGCAATGTTTGCAGATGAGCGAAAGCCTCCAGAAGGCTCAGGGAAACATCCACGTTTTTAAGGGGCTCGTCTGAACCCATTAGCACATCTCAATTGCTCTCAGCACAGACTTGTACACGTCTGCCGTCTGTCAGGGATAGGGAAAAAGCACCAGCTCCCAGCCCCGGTTCCTGCAGGCTGGAAGTTCGGGCTCATCTCTGCACAATCTGTCCCCGGGGCTCCTCAGCTGTTTGCAGGAGGAGGAAGGGAGAGGGAAAAGAGCCAATCTCCCAGCCTTCCTCTTGGTGAACGCCGGGAATCACAGCAGGGCTTGCCAACACCCTCGGGAGCCAAGCCCGGAGAGACACCCCCATTCCCAAAGAGCCAGCACTGGAGACATCACCCCCAGGGATGCCCCGATGTGCCCATGACACCATGGGGATGCACTGAGGTTGCTTGGGGACAGAAAGGCTTCCCCAAAGCAGGGAGGGAAGCGGCAGCCAAGGGACGGCATCTCCCCACCGGAGCTGCTGGGACCAACTTGGAGCCGCTGCAGAGCACCAGTTAATTTGTCAGCATGGAAACGGCCAGGCCGGGTCAGCAGTGGTTGGTGGAGGAGGTGCTGGGGGGGCTCTTCCTGCGCCTTTCCCCCCCCCCCCCCCATTTCTATTAAGGGGATTTCATTTGAAAAAGCTGCCTTGATAAGGAATTTACCAGGGCAAAATGAGATGACAGCAGAGTTCAGCACAGCTAAAAGCAGCGGTTTGCTGGGGACTCAGGCTGCTGCTTGTACTATCTCTCTATCATCACATATATCCTTCTATCTAATCTATCTAGCACCATATATACCCTTTAGCTCACCAACTCTCACAATCCATGCCCTCTATCCATCATCCACCTATTCATCAACACACATCCAGCTCTATCTACCTAGCCATCACTATAAATATCCCATCTATCCATCTCCCCCAATTTATCTCTCATCAGAGAGACCTTTTCCCTACCTACCTTCATATATATACACATATATATCTATACACACACCCCCTTGTCTGTCCATCTGTCATCAGCAGAGTGCTCACCTCCTCTCCCCTTCCACTCCCCAATCCCTCAGCGCACGTATCCTTCTATCTGCTGGTCCATCCATCACAGCCACTCACTCATAGGGGCTGGGGGGCTTCTCTGCTTCATTTACGACCACATCTTTGGCTGTGGATCACTGAATCCACGCCCTACCAAGCGCTGGGGTCACATCCTGGCAGTTCCAGAGAGGGAACTGAGTGGGTTAATGCTGGGAAACGCACTCCAAACCCAGCCACAGGGACTTGTCACTGGAGAGGATGGGGAGCACCTATGGAGAAGCTGGAGTTGTGCTGGGAAAGAGCATCAGTGCCCTGGATCTTGCCTGGCCCCTCTGCAGTGTTCTACCAAGTACAAAGGCAGGAGGGGAACGCACACACAACCATGGGAGAGCCCAGGTCTCCAAACCCACCTATTCCCTCTCTAAATCAGCTGCTGCCCATATCATGCCATAACCTGCCCCTTGCCAACTGCCTCCACACTGGAGCCAAAAGGAAGCTTAGGGACAGGATGGAGAAGGGGGAATGCTGCCGAGCATCACCGAGACACAGAATTTGCCAGAGAGAAGAAAACACACAAGCTGTGCTTAAAACCTGAAAGCTGTTACTTTAATTACGGGCTTTCTGCTTTATCACCAATAGCATTTCTCACACATTCATGGGCAAACCTGGTAATAAATCAATCCTGGGTAGCCAGGAGCTGCAGTCTGGCTCCTTCCCTTTCTCTTCCCTGCTCCCTGCGAGCTCTCCCACCATTAGTATGCAGTCCAGCACTGCCAGTCTGTGCAGTTCTCATCGGCTTTGGACTCGAGCTGGTATCAAGCGGATGCCCCCAGCACACATTTCACACAGCCAGCTTTGGCTGCAGGGAAAGCAGGAGCTGGTAGGGGAGACAGCAGACGTGCCTCTATCCTTTGGGATGCATGCACAGATTTGCCCGCATGCTGTAAGGGTATTTCTGCATGCAGGGTATGTTTCGGGGTGGATACAGGGATGGGGCTGGGTGCAGGCACCAGCCACTCTGTTCTCCTGTGCCTTTGCCATGCCCTTGCACTTGAGGTAGCCACGGAAAGCAGCTCTGCCTGTCCCCTACCCCAAAAAGCCATATTTGCAAGGCAGATGGGATGGTGCAACTGGAGCCGTGCTGCATGGGGGCTGCCAGGCTTATCCCTGCATCCATGAGCTCCGGGAGAGGATACTGCATCCCCTGAGGGCTGCCACAACTCCCAGACCAGGCAAAATGCTCCTGTCTGGATTGCTGGTGGGGCTGGAGCAGCTCTGCTCTGGAGACAGGAGGTGAGAAGGTTCCTGAAGGGGAGAGCTTAGAGCAGCTCCAGTGTCTAAAAGGGCTACAGGAAACCTGGAGAGGGGCTTGGGACAAGGGATGTAGGGACAGGCGAAGGGGAATGGCTTGAACCTGCCCGAGGGGAGACTGAGATGAGCTCTTAGGCAGAAGCTCTTCCCTGTGAGGGTGCTGAGGCGCTGGCACAGGGTGCCCAGAGAAGCTGTGGCTGCCCCATCCCTGGCAGTGTTCAAGGACAGTTTGGATGCAGGGGCTTGGAGCAAGCTGCTCCAGTGGAAGGGGTCCCTGCCTGTGGCAGGGGTGGGAGCTGGATGAGCTTTAGGGTCCCTTCTAACCCAAACCAGGCTGGGATCCTATGAAGATTCAGCGCTGGGAGCTGAGGATGATTCCAGTTGAGAACCTTGTGCCCGGGCTTTTTGTTCACTCCTCCATCTGCTGCTGTCCTCTGCAGCAAAGCCGTCACCAGCTCGAGCAGCTAAAAGTCAATTAAACAATTCCAAACCCTTAATTTCTCCACTCCTTTTTCAGTTCACCGTCACCTCTGGGAGCTCCCCAAATGCTTTGCCTTTTTCCTTCTCCCATTGGAATGCCTCTGAGCTTCACTCTCCATTAGCAAACCCTGCATGCCTGGTGGCAGAGGTCCTCCCCTTGCCCCTCGCAGCACTCTGTTACCTGCTGCTTCCCATCAACCGTGCGAGCACTGTGCAGATGTGCGCAGCGGCAGCCCAGATGTGCGCACTGCACTGCCAGGGCAGTGATGGAGAGGGAGATGCTATCTCCCTTCCTGCTCCAGCTCCCTCCAGTCCCTGCTGGAATGAGTGGCAAATCAAATCGACCTTGAGAACTAATTGACCCTCTCATTAATACCCTCATCACAGAAGTGAAAGACCAGGAGGAGACTCTTCTCCGAGGCTGTGGCAGAGCCTTGGCGAGGGGAAGAGGACCAGCATCCCTCCACGCTGTGTTTCTGTATGGCTGAAAGGGCACATCTGCCTGTTTAACTATGAAAATCCCCTCCCTGAGACTAAACCTTGGGAATGGGAGCTGGCACGAAGCTGGGATCACAATCCCAGGGAGAGCATCCTAAGGCCACCCTGCAGCCCACACCTTCCCATCCCTGCGGAGTCCCACACTGGATCGCAAGCATCTTCCTGGGATGTCCCCAATAGGGGAGGTTGGCTCCAGCCTTCCCTGCCCAGGGTTTGCATCTCTGTCACGCACCGACTGTCTCATTCCATCCTTCATCCTCCCACGCCAACGCACACATTTCCCTCCTCTTATCCCTTCCTTTAGCCTGGAATTAGGAGCTCTGGGCTTGACATTTTCATCTACCATTATTTACAGGAGGGCACATCCGAGGAACTGGTCACAGGTGATTTCCCCTCGCTGCCAGCTCCGCACTGAGCCGCAGGGGCTGGATGCCTCACTGCAGATACCATCAATTCTCCAAACCCCCACATCCCACCCTCATCCCAGAGAACCTGGAAGCACGACAGCATCTGCAGCTCTGCAGAAGCTCCCACTGCCTCTGGATGGAGCTGCCCTCCCCAGCGAGCCCCATGGGATGAATCCTGCTGGTCCACAGCCTGAGCAAAGGAGGGAGGAAGACCCTCTACAGCTTTGCTTCCCAGCAGTGAGTGACCAAGGCAGGGAAGAGCTGGGGTCACCCCTGCATTGGATCTGGTAATGGAAAGACCTAAATCCGCAGCTGGTCCCACTCCTGTGTGGGGTGAAGACCAAAGAGCAGCACTTGCAAACATAAAGCCAGGCCTTTACACACTTCCTTCTGATAAATAACCAACACCAAGTGACTGCAACCACCAGAAACCAAAGGAGATTATTCCGCTGCAATTACTGCTAGGAGCTGCCGGTGAACTGGAAACTCGGGATGCAGCTCCTCTTTGGAGCTGCTCCTGCACAAGGGACACTTCAGCTTCCAGCTCAGACGAGCTCCTCTGGCAGTCACCATCCTCCATCACTCATGTGGATGGTCAGTGAAGAGATGAAGTCATGCTTGCAGCCACCAAGCTGCTGCTCTGCCCTGGCTGGCATTGCCAGCCTTCAATCCTGATGCCATGGATAAACCCCCATCCATCAGGGATCGTGTCCTGGAATAATCCTCATCATGAGCCAGCAGCTGGGCTGGGTTGAGTTGGGCATCACCTCTAACCCCAGTGATGCTCAGAGTCCAGACCAGCACACAACCAGCACAGCCCCAAGTACAACCCAGTGCTCCTGCCTCCCGGGATTGGGAATGGCGCGTGCCATCCCAGTGAGATTCCAGCCTCCTTCCTTATGGCAAACAGAGCTGGCAGCACAGCCGGGGAGCTGGGCTGTGCACTCACCAGCTGCTGCTTTCCGCACTGAGTTGTCTCCCTGACCATAACTGCTCTTTAATTATTTCATGTCTGTTAAATACCTGGAGACTTTGCATTGGAAGGGAGACAAACTGCACGGTATGAAACGGGGCTTGTTCCATCTCCAATTCCTTGCATTTCATCCTGGGATGAAAGGAGCTCTCTTAGGCAAAGCATCAGCATTATTAGATTTCCTTGGAGCCCTAACAAACGGATATTAGATTATTACTGCAGATGCATTTCTAAGGCACTCATCACCAGAGTATCTGGGCATCAATTACATAGATTTAGAGATAAAAAATGCTTCCCCCAGGAGAACAGGGGACAAAACCCCTTCTCTTTATGCCTCCCTTCCCCATTTCTTCCAAATCCATTCACCTCCCTCCCACTGCCTTCCGCAGAGCCAGAGCTGCTTGCAAGGAAAGCTCTCCGGTTGACGGGCAACCCTTCCATCTTTGAAACATCTGAAGCAGCAAAAGCTCTTTGTACAGACTGGCAGGAGTCAGCTGAAGAGATTTCAATGTGCAAATGGACAGAAAAAGATGCAAGAGGGGGGAATGAAACGCCGGATTTATTGTTCTAAGGACAAAGGATTTGCTATTAGATGAGGTGACCCGATGGCTTGGCTCCAACACCTACAGGTCACACCACACAGAAAGCTGGGCCCCGCTTTAGGGGTGAATAGGAAAAGCTGAAAAGTTTGGGTTTGACTGCGCTGATAACAGCCTCTGATAATTCCTTGCATTACTATTGCCATTATGCTAACCCCTAGCAACACCACGGGAGCTGGGCTGGATATCCAACATACAAATCCACGGCTGGAAGTGCTTAAAGGCTGAAGAGAAAAGATCAAAGTTTGAAAGGGAAAACAAGGAGAAGGGGCTTGGCCAGGATCACACCATCGGGCTGCAGCAAGGACCAAGATACTCCTCATCCCCCAGGGCCCCGCACATAGGCTGGCATGGGACCAGATCACATTACCCTTGCTTAACTCAGCCTTTTTTACCCTTCCAGCTCATTTTGCTTCCAAAGAGACTAGATAGAGTGATGTATACGTGTTCTTTCACTTCAATAGCCAGTTCCAGAGATGACAGTTTGGCCCAGTTTCAGAGCAAAGCATCAAACCACATTCCCTGGCAGTGTCGACCCATGCCCATTCCACTCAGGAGAAGCTTCCAGCTCCTCTTGCCCTCCCTTGCTTGCACAGCCAGCTGCCAGAAGGGGCAAAACCCAAACTAAATCCCTTAATTCCATTCCCAATGGCCACAGACCAGGCTCCCTTCCCCGGTGTGGCTTTGTCCTGCCTCTGCAAGCCAAGCCCAGCTGCTTGGCTCATCACAAAGCACCTTCTGCATCACTGATGGAGACAAAGCCGGCTGCTCCAGCAAGCCCAGCTTTGTGCATCAGCCAGAGCAGCCCCCATGCAGCAGGAAAAGCAGCTCTATTTCAATACAAAGCTCTCAAAAGCACATAACCCCCCTTCTATCCCTGTATCCATGGGCAGGACTCCGACTTGGAGCCAGGACCAGGGTCTCCCGCTGCAGTGCAGGTTTGCTCCACCAAAGCCAGGAGCTCTACATGCACCCACCTGCCTTGACATCACTGTGATGGACTTGACATCCCACCACATGATTGCTGCCGGTCCTGGGAGCGATGCCACAGGGGTTAAACACTTTGCAGGATGACTGGGATCAGCATGAGTAATCCTGACTGACTTGGAGGACCATGATCCCACAATCCTGCCCCATAGGGAAAACCTTGAGGGTCCTAGGCCAGCCTCCCAGCAAAGATGAAGGGGAGCCAGCACTCAGCTCCATGGCACACTGAAGGGACAGGGCTTGGAATAGGAAGAACCCTATGTAGAGGGCTCTGGCCATGTTACAGAAAGGCATGGCTTGCAGAAGAACCACAGATCCAAGAAATGGAGCATCACTGCTGCCCCATCACTGCATGATGCGAACAGCAGCATCTAGCCAAGGGACTAGTGCAGAGGGACAGCTTGCTCATGTGATAGGACCCACTGCTGAGTGGGGATGCCAGGCACAGCCAATGCTCTAACCTTAAAGAAGAAAAGATGTGAGCTTTTGGGATGATTTCACAAGTTACACGGTCAATGTGCTTGGTCCTCTCAGGCAGAGACGGAGCTTGACCTTGTGCTGCTGCCCTAAGTACAGCTGTGAAGGCACTTCCCAACCCCAGCATCATCATTCTGCCTTTCTCCCACATCCCTGCCGTGCTCCAGCCAGAGCATGGAGCATGGGATCTCTCACTGCTAGAGCTCCATGAGGCTCTGAGCTCCCTCCTCCCCACCAACCCCATGCCCAAGCCATCAGAGCAGCTCCATCACCACCTTCAGCAGTTGTGCTGAGGAGGAAAAGCTATCCCAGCACATCACTGCACAGAGATCTAATGAAGAGAAGGAAGGTTCCTTAAAGGTTCAAAGGCCCGGTTCCTCCTCTCCTCCATTGCAAGCAGCTCTCAGTGCACCACGAGCAACCCCAGCAATCGATGCTAGCTGAATCCCACTTAGTTCCTTTGCTTTATTTATTATTTGCCCAGCTTGAACTCAAACCTCCTCCCGCATGCGGAGAGCAGGGGAAGAACCACCCAGCGCTTCAACAAGCACAAACACTGCGGGAGGGATGAGACAACAAGCAGGAGACCTGCCCTTATTGTGCCAAGCTTCGAGTCCCACCAGGCACAGCCCAGTGTGAGTCAGACAGCGGGTGATGGATGCAAAAGCTAGGAGAAACGGGGGATTTCTAAGTGTTTCCTATGTTTTCCTCAATGCACTGGCCCTGCTACGATCCTCCTATGATGACTTTTTCCTTTGGTTAAAGGGGAAAAGCAGGCAGCTATCAAGGCAGAAAGGACAGAGGGGCACCAGGGCACATGTCCTGCTCTGATTTCTTCACTGGTGATGCCTCTCCATCAACCTTTCCATGCATTAGCGGCCACCTTTGCTCCAGCCAAGCATCCACTGCACTGGGTCAAGGACCATGTGTTTGAAACAAGGTGGCAGGACTGGCAACTTCCATCTTGGCTCTGTGACATCAAGCAAGTCACAATGGGTAGAACCTCTTGCACCCTAGCACTGAAGGGGCTTAGACCCACCAGGGCTTCTCCAAACCCCTCTCCTGCAGAGCAAAGCCCTCCTGCACCACCACAGCTCGCTTCCACACAGCCGGGGCTCACCCCTGCAAAGTGAATTGCAAAGACAGCAGCATCCGAGTGGTGGAAAAGCCACACACTCTTCCCATAGGGAAGAGCTGATGGGATTTCCATGTGGAAGGGGGCCGGGACGAGGGAGCCGAGCGTGTCCCAGACAATCGCTCCCGTGCGGATAAATAGCCGGTGCCAACATCTGCTGAGAAATCCCTTCCTGCTCCACACTGAGAACTGCAATCTAATAATATCCCATCTGCTCCCCCCCTCTTTCTCCATCCATCCATCCATCCATCCATCCATCCCTCCCTCCCCCACCCAATTACGGAGCCTGACATTATCCGTCATCTTCCCTTTGTGTCGGCGAGATTCCAAACGCAGGCGCCGGGAAATTAATAGTAATTGTTGTGTCAAAAAGCGGGATGTAATCAGGATGCGGCGTGGAAGCTAATACAAACACAAACAAATGGTATTCAGCCTCCCCAAAGATGCTTCCCCTCCCTTCCCTAAGGGCCCCTGATGATAATACTCGTGGAAGAGATGAATCAGTGCTAATATAGGGATTAGGAATAGATCCCAAACCCCAGCCTGGGCTGCAATCAAAAGGAGCGCTCTTAATTGAAATTAGAGCTGGGATTTCTGCGCCTCTGCAGGGATGGGTTAAGCCCATCGGGGCTAAACAGAAGGGAAAATAAAAATAGCATCTTTATTCGAGAACAAGAAGGTGGGCAACGAGAAGAAAAGAGCCTCTCGGCCTCGGCACACCTGGTTTTCCCTTGCTTTTGAGGCTGGGTTTTGTGTCCCAGCACCGATTCCCACCGGCAGGCAGGAGACGAGGCGCTCCCGCTTCTCAAACAGGCATCGCTCTGCCTTTTCAGCTCGAGTGTGGGTTCAGAAAGGATATTTCAAGATCAAACCGTGCCTCCCGTGCTCCAATAAACCCAGCGCTCAGCTCAGGGTCCTGTTCCCTTCCCTGCAACTTTTTACCACTCTGCAAGTGGAACGTGCTCTTTCCCTTGCAGAGACAAGGGCCCTCGCTTCTAGCTCCTTTATTTGGCAGCCAAGGTGTGCAGGCACAAAAGGTGAGGGAGAAACCACCAGAAAAGAGGCTGAATTCCTGCTTTTATTGCTTCCACACACACGTCCCTCCGCACCCGAGGGCTATCAGGACCAATATCCCAAGCAGCAGAAAGGCAGCATCATCTCCTGCTGGCTCACTGCAACAATCTAAGCACATTTGAACATCTACCTCTTATTTAGAGGGGATGAATTCCCCCTAAATCCCAGTCTCAGGCAAAAGGGATGCTTAGGAGCCAGGTATTCAATCACATTTGCTCTCTTTTAAAGGTCTTGGTGATGACTGACTCCTCTTAACCTTCTCCCTCCCAGCCCTAGGTATCACCTCAAGCGATCCCTCTCCATGATGTCCCTTAAAGGAGACTAACGCACATGAGAAGCAGAAAATAGGATCCAGCCACAGCTGATTCCCACGAGCATCTTAGCAATTGCTGTGCTTTAATTCCAAATTAGACTTTACTTCTAAAAACAGGTTTCTCAATGCCTTGCTTGGGAACGGTGCCACAGTCTGTGCTTTCCGTCAGCAATTACAGACCCAGACTGCAAACAGACCCCAAAATAAAGCAGCCAAGCACCAAAACAGGCCCAGCAAAGGTTGGGATTTGGCTCCAACCTTCACCAGTATCACTCCGGCTTCCCCACCTCCTGTCTCCCCTGCCCATAAGCCCATTTGTGGCTCTGGAAATCCGATTTCCAGAGCTGAGAGGCAAAGCAAACCCTCTGCAAAGCTGCCTGTGAGCTGTGCAGACTTAATTCAACTGCTCAGCAGCAGCAGGTCCCCCAGGACAACCCAAGGGGTTGCAGGTCAAGAGAGGCTCAGTCGAGTATGGCCAAGTTAGAGATGACTTAGGTGCATTTCTATTCCCCATCTAAACTTTATCTCTGCAGTGTCCTCTCCAGGAAAAGCTGGCACGAGAGCAAACACGAGCGCATTCAAACATACACAGCAGAGTGCTGATATTGCTGCTTACCCCAGCATCACTGCGCGATGATGCTGTGGCTTTTACAAGCATCCCTGCATCCCAGCCAGACTTTGATTTATACCTTCAAGCTGCAGACAACTTTGCAGACACGGAGCTGATCAGACGGTTGGAAGGAGCAAGATTCCAGGCAATGATCTAGTTACACACATCCCAGAGTTTGGAATTCCACTCTTAAAACTCCTTGGTAGCTTTTCTTTATACATTCAATTACAAGTGCACCAGCAATCCGGTGAGGACAGCTTTGGATTAGCCTCAAGACTAGACTTTGAGAGCAGCTCTGAAGAGCCTGGCTCATCACATATTGAGCCACTGAATCCAGTACAGGTCTTGAGGCCAGTCCAGAGCTAAATTGATTTTAAACACAGGCACCATCTAGAAATTCAGTGCTTTCATAGCCAGCTGCATTTGGAGTAGGTTTGCAGCTGGGCAGAAGAGAACATTAGGAGTTCAGGCATGTAGAGCTAAATGAGCTCCCCAAGGTTGCTCAGTGGGATGGGGATTCATCTCCTCCAGCTTCTGCAACCAACAACTTGGCTATATGGTCCAACTGCCTCCTCTAGTAGGAGCGGAGATTGATGCCTCTAAATAGCCCTTATCTAAGGATGAGATGAACAGAGCTTTGGCACTGCTAAACATCCAGCTCATGGGCTGGACCACAGCATCCATGTCCTAGGGATAGTACAGCAAATCCCAGCACTCCGCCTAAAGAGACTTAGCAGCAAAGCAAAGACCTGAGAAGTTCTCCTTCCTCCTAAACACCTGATTCCCAGGCGGATTTGCCTGTCTGGGAAGCACGTATCTGCACTGTCGGCATCCCAAGGCTGGACAGCCTCCAGCTCTGCAGCATCCCCTCACCGAGCCGGTGCTGTGCCTACTTGATCCTGCTCAAACCTCAAGTCACAGCAGCCAAAGAGGGGCAGGGTGAGGAGCAGGATGAGCCGCGAGGCTCGCAGCGAACGGCTGGATCCTGGCTTGTTGCAAGCATGAAAATTCATTCATATGAATTTGGAATATAATACCTGACACAAGATGTATCACTGCTGCCACGCTGCAATCCCAGATAAGGACACAGCAGTAACAGATGGAGGAACAAGGCACTTATCTTGTTAGCTGATGGATTTATCTCTCCTTCCCCCCACCTTTCCCTACATATTCCACAGTGTGCAGAGAGCCACGTTCCTCGGCAGAGCAGCATATGGAGCACGAATTGATTTCTTCCTAACACCCCCTCCACACTTTAATTCAATAAGAGCTGGAGTGGCGGATAAACAGCTTGTTGTGCTAGGAAAATTTCAAAACAGTCAAGAAAATGTCAAACTGTCTTTTTTATGAGTGTCTTTCCTCCCCTTTTCCTTCCCTTCCCTTTCCTTTCCCCCTCCTGCTCGGATGGCAGCGAGGAGCTCGGGGCCTGGAGCCAATGGTCCTTCCCTGGCTGCAGGGAGGCAGGCAGGCACCGGAGCATCCCCTGTCAGGCCAGTCCGTGGCAGAAAGTGGCTTTGGTCCCATCCTTGGATGGAAGCTGGGAACAGAGCGGCTCTGGGTAAAAGATTAGGCAGATGGTTTCATCTGGCAGCTCCCTTCATCTCATTACTGGAGCTGGTGGAAGTTTTTAATGTGATCTCTCTTGCCTTCGCTACCCTCACCCCATGCAAAATGCCTTCCCCCCCCCCCCCCCAAAACCCAGACACATTTCCTTGGTGGTTTCTTAGTTAGGCACGAATAAAAGCTCCCACTAAAAACCCCCAACATTCAATTTCTGGTGCTCTTTCCATCTATTTCAGTGCTTTATTTTAGCTCTGAAAAGGAGAAATTATGAGAAAGGAGGAAAAAGCACAATTAAGCGCTTTCTGCAGTGATAGGACAAGGGGGAATGGCTTTAAGATGAAAGAGGGGACATTTAGATTAGATATTAGGTAAAAAATCATCACAATGAGGGTGGTGAGAGGCTGGAACTGTCTTGGCCATTAACCTAAGCACAGCAACGGCTGTGCTGCGGGAGCCTATGTGGGGAGGTAGCAATCCAACCCTGGGTGGACGCTGGCACATCCCACTGCTCCAGGGTCCCTGCAGGCCTCCAGGCCTCTTCCAAGCATGTATCCCTGATTATTCCTCATATCCTTGCTCCTTTGTTTCCATCCTGTAAATCAACCAGGAACCTGAATCTCCTCCTGAATGCATCACGCCATGACTGCCCTGCTTCCCAATCTCTGTGCTTGCTCTCCTGAAGGTTTCTTGCAGGATAAAACCCTTCAGATATGCTTTTCCATGCATCCTTTCCATACCCATTTCCCTCCAACTTCCCTGCTGAGATCACTGCATAGTATCATTGAACAGTTTGGGTTGGAAAGGCCCTTAGGGTCATGTAGTTCCAACCTCCCTGCATGGCCCAAGCCATCCCTGGCTCACACCGAGCAGCTCCCAGTGCTGGTAAAACCCATCTCCAAGGGGGTTTGAAGGTATCAGAGGAATGAAGCCCAATCCAAGAGCTTGCTTTCGTATCCTAAGTAAGATCTACACAAGCACAAGAGGAATGTGCCCCCCAAAATGACACCAAACCCAATGGATTCCCAATGAGCTCAGCAGGAGACTGAACTCCGTGAACACAAACGTGCCCCTAAGCAGTGTAATTGCTGCTTCGCTCCCTTCAAAACTTCTCCTACAAAGCCTCATCATTAAGACAGGGTAACTGCAACTCAAGACACACCAAGGGGACCCCAACATGATGCCATCAGTAGCCTCAGCACCCGCATCCCACAGAGCTGGCAATCACTGCTCTAGGTGAGGCAAGGACTTGGCATCACAAACCCCAACCCAAGGGGAGAATTAAACCCCAACCCAAGGGGAGCATCCCCCACTGGGGAGCAGAAATGAAGACAGGTACAACCCCCAGCAATGTGATGCTCAGAGCATCAAGCCCCAACCCAAGGGGAGCATCCCCCACTGGGGAGCAGAACTGAAGACAGGTACAGCCCCCAGCAACGTGATGCTCACGGCTGCACATCCCTGCAGGGCCAGCAGCTGCTCTTAACACTGTGCAGCAGCACATGGGCATGCAGCAGCCCAGGTCTCGAGCTTGCTGAGCGTGAGCTGGGATCCTTTTGGGAGACAACAGCCCCATAGGAAAGCATCCAAAGGGAGGAGGGCTCCATCCTGTTGCTTCCCACCTCCCCATCATCCCCTTGCTGCTGTGCTAGAAGGCAAAAGCCGCTTCCCCCCCCCCCCCCCCCCCCATTTTGCAGCAGAGCAGTGCAGAAGGCTGCAGGATCCTGCAGGGAGACAACACATTTAGCATGCAGGAGGGAGTGCAGAGCAAAGCCCTGGCTCGTGCCATGGTGCACAGGGCCTGCCAAGCAGCTGGCCAGGAGCAGCAGAATGCTGCAGAGAGGAGTGGGGTGGTGGAGGAGCTTTGGAGCCCCTCTCTGCTCCCTTTATTCCTCCCATTTAGGTGATGGGTGCAAGGCAAAGCTTGGGTTTGGTGCCTGACCTCCCTGCCTCAGTTTCCCCTTTGCAAAGCAGCCATGGGGCGATGCTGGGACCCCACCACTCCTCTTGCTACAGCCCCAAGGTGTTAGGCAGGAGCACGCTTCTCTGCTCCAGGATTAACATCTCTTTCCTCAGTCATTTCATCCCCCATTGCTGCATCCACTAGGGACACACAACCCCTAACAACAATGGCAGCACCCATGGGTGATGCATCCTCATAAGCACCCACCCTATAGCCCTTAGCACTGAGCTCTTATATGCTGCAGGCTGAGCCCTCTGAGCCTTACCTGCTGCCAGTGTCCCCACCTTGTCCCTTCCCTGCCTCTGCAGCCACACAAAGGAGGGGACCAAAGGAGGTGGCTGCAAATCACCACCAAGAGGCCAGTCCCCTTTTGATGCTGATGCCTCCAATGGGCTCTGACCCCCTGCATCTACATCCCCATCAAAGAGCATAATGAGCCCCTTCTCCCCACCCCAGGGCCCTTTCAAACCTGCCCCTTTGAGCCAGACTCTCCCCAAGCACCCAATTAGGGCTCTATGGCCAAGGATGAAAAGCCGCTCTTGTAGCATCCTGTTTGCTTTCTCTTCTCCCCGCTCCTCCTTTTCAAGGTTCCTTTTCCCTCCCTTCTCATGAGGTTAAAGAGCTAAAGACCAACTCAGAGACAGATAATAGAGTGACAGTGCCTCATAAAGAAGCAGCCCAAGCTTTGGAGAAAGCTGCCATCCGCTGCATTAGGGATTTCTGTCGCAGCGGCTGGGAGTAACAGTGACCCTTCTGAACTCAATTTGCTCCATGGCTTTAAAACCAAGGAAAGCTCTCGGACTGCCAAACTCTTCCTCTGGCTCCCAAGGGTGGCTGCAGACTCCAACACGAGCTTTTGAGGGCCCAGCGCACTCCTCACCTCTTGGTTCGCAGCATCCCAAACGCTGCCGGGATGAGGTTGAGCGGGATGCGGCGCAATGCACCCACCAGGAGCGATGCTGAGCCCTGCAATGCATGGATCTATCCATTCCCAAGTGGTAACAACCCCTCAGGGTGCTGCTTTCGCACAGCAGCCCCTTTCCCTACCCCTGCCCCAAGCCAGCAGGATGGGCTGGGAGGGGGATGCGTGCTGCATACCAACAGCTCGGTGCCTCTGCTCAGATCCTTCCCCTTCCCCTCTGCTGCTGCCTCCTGTTTTGCCTTTAAATGAGTAGAAATTCTCCCCACTACGCATTAGCGCCCAGCGTAATGGTGCAAAGCATTCTTCATTTATCATCATAATGCCAGTCAAACGAACCCCCTAATAACATCAATGCGAGAGGAAAGCTATTAGAGTTCATTTGTGCAGTGCCTTTGAACTCGGCCCCACTGCCCCAGCCGTGCAACTGGACAGGATGGATGGAACTTGCACCTCTCCAGGTCCTTTCATGGCAAGATATTCCATGGCGTTTGCCTTCCAGACCATTGCAACCCTGCACACGCTGCTGCATTTGCTGGGTTATCCATAGAAATACCTAAAGAGCTGAAGTGATCCCATGTTTAGAATCACAAACAACCATCACCTTTTGTGCCATCCTGTAGGTACGATGGATTCCAAGTCAAGGGAATGGGGAACAACACCCTGGGTTCACCTCCTTCTACAGATATCCCAATCTTTGCCTGCTATTCCTTCCTTGCATCCCTGAAAGGAGGCATTTACCTTCTGCACCACACGTGTGAAGTCCCTTCCACAAGGAAACTTGCCTCTAAATGCTTTGAAACTCCAAGTAATCCCTCTATACAGCCCTCCTTTGCTGCAGCTATTCCCATCCCAGGGCTCCTTGCAGGTCCTCATCACTCCAGGCCCAGCCCTCAGCATCCTTTAACCCCAGCATCTTCCAGCTTCGCTTGTCCCAAGAGCTCTCATCCCACAGCAGCTCCGTCCTGCAGAGCCACCACAAGGCATTCCATTATAGATACAATAATTTCCTCATTAAGCCCAAATTAAATGCATATTTCAAAGCCTATGAGCGAGAGCAAACGGCTCATATGCTTTATTACACAAAAACATCTTTGTGTGGGAAGAGCCTCGGTACCAAATCCCAGCCCCACCGAGCTATTCCCAACCCTACAGTAAGGGCCGTGTCAAGATGTGCAGGGCTGGCAGAGAGGACCCGCACTGCAGAGGGAAACACAGCACGTTTCCTTAGGACAAATCAGGTTCCTGGGGAACTTAAGGAGCCCTGTGTTGCTTAACTTCACCAAATCAGTGTCTAATCCATCAGGAATCTTCCAGGGATGTGCGCACTGTGGTCGCAAGCCCATAGGAATCACGGCTATTGCCACAAGCGCCGTAACCTTTGTTCCCTTCACCATGCTGTGCGTTGGAGAGGGGAAAATTCACTGTGGATATGATGGGATAGGAAGAAATCCAGGCTCATTCAGGGCTTGGATATCAGGAAAAGAGGAGATGCTGGGTGTTTGCAGCAGAGCACACAGGTTGGAGCGTGAAAGGGTCTGATAGGGAGTGCAGAGGGCACTGATGTTCAGCATATACTGGTTTGGAAGCCTGTGGTAGTGAATTTGGGATCATGGTTTACTGTGCTGTGCTTCTCACATTGAATTTGGGTAGTAACGAGCTAAGAGAGTCCTTCAGCAAATCCATGAAACTGTATAGGGAAAGAGAAATGTGTCCTTGGATGACAGCAGCCTTCTAATAGCCGAAGGGGGCTACAGGGGGATGCTGGAGAGTGACTCTTCATCAGGGACTGTAGCGATAGGACAAGGCGTGATGGGTTTAAACTGAAACAGGGGCAGTTCAGGATGGATATAAGGAAGAAGTTCTTTATTGTGAGGGTGCTGAGGCACTGGCACAGGGTGCCCAGAGAAGCTGTGGCTGCCCCATCCCTGGCAGTGCTCAAGGCCAGGTTGGACACAGGGGCTTGGAGCAAGCTGCTCCAGTGGAAGGGGTCCCTGCCCATGGCAGGGGTTGGAACTGGATGAGCTTTAAGGTCCCTTCCATTCCAAACCAGTCTGGGATTCTATGGTGGAGAGCTGCAGGTTTAGCAACTGAGCAGCAGCACCAAGGAGGGACCAGTCCCTGTGGTACAGGCTGGGGTCAAAAAGCCATCCATGAAGCACAGCTGGTGGTGACAAAGAGCATTCCTGTGCCAAAACCAGCAGGCAATGCCGTGAATGAGGTGCTGAGGGGTGCTCACCAGTGCGTTGCCTATCACCTACCCATGGGCAGAGCCGATGAGCTATCAACCATCTCCTCTTCTGCACTTGCAGCCTTGGGTGGAAAGAGGATGACATGAATTGAAAGCAAGAATCACAGCAGAGGAGGGCTCGCAAGAAGGGAAGGCAATACAAGCCAGGGAGGACGACAGAGATTAATGAGTGCTTCCCAAAAATGATCATTTCTGGGCATCAACACATTACATGTCATATCCTCATGGGCTACGGAGGAGGACAATATCTCTCTGACCCTATACACAGGTCCTGACTGGCTCTGCAGCCCCATGAGCCCACCCCATAGCACATCTGCCTGAGCCTGTGTGTGCACAGGGGATGGATTTACCACTGCAGCACAGCTCCAAGCCTCTGCTTTTGTGCCTCTTTTGCAGCAGCACATCAGCTGTCAGCAGCCAGGCGCTGGTGACACGTCCCTTAGGACAGGCAGAGCACACACAACAGCCTGTTATGAGAAGGCGCCTGTCATATGCAGCTGTGGGTTTCCAGGCGATGCCAAAGGGGCAAATCCTGCCCTTATCCTCACAGTGCACTTGAAGAATAGGATTGTTGTCCCAAAGTATCTCCCACTGGGTCTCCTGACACCTTCCAGCCACTCGGCATCATCTCCACACGCACATCCAAGCTGGGCATGAACCACGCTTGAGCTGCCACAGCCTGGCATTGCCTGCTTCAAGCAAGCTACCGCAAAGCCCATGGGAAAGGGGTCTCCTTCCCACCGTGCCCACAGAAACCACTGAAGCAGATGGATCTGCTCTAGCAGCCATCAACAACCCCTTGGCTTGCGACCGCAGCTACTTCCCAGGTCTCGCCCCTGCCAGAGGCTGCTCTGACACAGACCCATTGCTCTGGGGCCAGTATTCCCATCACTGCATCCCTGTATCCCACACACCCCCGCCAGGATATGTGGGCTGTGCAGAGTTGCTTTGTTGATATTGAAAGGTCTTTGCCAACCTGGACCAACACATCTTTGTTAAGGAGGATGGGATTCACTTCACCCAAGTCTGCTGCCTTAAAGTTCAGAGCCAAGTGAAAGCTGTTTGTGCCTCCTCAGCTGCTATGACAGTCACTGGCTTGGTGACAAGTCATGCCTGGGGCCCCATCACAACCCCGAGGGCTACCAAAGCCTTATAGCCACCACACATAGGGCATTAACACAAGAAGTAATCAATGAAGATGGAAACTGGTTCTTCCTACAAGGAGCTGGCCATATGCAGCCATGTGTTTGGGCAAGCAGCTGAGGTGACCAGGATGAGAGCCAACTGCTTCATGTCCTCATCTAGAGCAGGACACAACCAAGGAGGGTCCCCAACCCAGAATGTACAACCATGAGGCAGGGAGAGCATGGAGAGGCCAAGAGCCAAAGGGCATCTCCATCCCTGGCAAGCCCTTACCAAACCACGAAGGTCACATAATACTTAAAGCACAAATCCAATACAGAATCCCAGGTTGGAAAGGACCCCAAGGATCATCTGGTCCAATCATGACCCAGCCTAGATGTTCCATCACCCATCCAGACAAATCTTGGAGCGTCCAACATTGAGGAATCCAACACATCCCTGGGGAGATGACTCCTCACACGGCAGGACTCAGTCCATCGAGCTCCTGTGATGGGTTCTAGGGAGCTCAGCACTTGGGAGTTGCAGGGAGAAGCCAGAGACTGGGGTCTGCCTGGTAAAGAAGGACTGCAGGCTTTGCGGGGGAAGGTAATTTAGGTGAGAGTGGTGCTGAAACGCTAAGAGTTCACAACCTGATGGAGATAAAGCCCCAGAATCAGGCTAACAGCCTTCAAAAGCCAGATTTCAACAAGTAGATGGGGTCTCTGGGGAAAATAGGTACAAAGAAGGGGAGAGCTGGCAGTTACTCAAAGAGACTGTATTACCTGCACAATAGCAGGCTATGCCTATGCAAAGGGAAGATAGGAAGCATAGGAAGAGGCTGCTACGAATCAGGAGCCATTCGATGACCTCGAAATAAAGAAGGAACCATAGGAAAATGGAGTAAAATAAAATACAGAGATGAGGGCTTGTAATTAGGGATGGGTATAACAGAACCACAACAGCACCGGGATGAAGTCGGAAGCACTAACATGCAAAGCAGTGCGTTCAAAGGAAGAGGAAAAGGAAGGTGAGGCCCATGACCAAGCAGGATCTTCACTGCTGTGTTTGATTGTGCCAGGATAAAGGCAGGTTTACGGTGAACAGAAAGCTCCAAAATCCATGTTTAACAGGGAAATGGGCATTCACACCGGAGTGTGGGGGGAAGAGGGTTAAAAGTCGAGCTCTTACGAGAGTGCTACCCAAAGTATCAGGCAGAATAGTCCCTGAGCCACCAGTGCTGCTCTATGGGAGGCTGAGGGGGCCAGCAGAAAGGGCAAGAAACCTTTCTTTCTATCTGTTAGGGCTGGGAGCTGTAGGCAATGAGCTCAGCTTCAATCACTGGGAAGGTACCAAACCCAACGATGAAACTATCACAGCTTGTAAGGCCTGGGAATTTAATAAAGGGAGGGAAAACCACACAACCAGCACCACCGACACGAGTCTGTCAAGTACACATCATGTCAAACCAACCTAATTTCTGCCTTGACAGGATAACTAGACCTGGTGGGTAAGAGGAAAGCTGTAGACATGATAGACTTTGACTTTAATAAGGCTTCTGATGCCGATTCCACACAGCACCCTCGGAGGGAAGCTGAGGAAACACAGTGTGGATGTAATCACTGAGGCTGGGGGCAAAGGGGAGGAGGGATAACAGCCTGTTGACAAAGCTCTCTCAAAGAGCCCTTATCTATTATTAACACCAAGCTAGGAGGGCAACCTGGAGTGGGATACCTCTGGGACCTGTCCCAGGCCCTGCTCTATCCAACATTTGCATTTAAAACCTTGCATGATGGATCCAGGAGCACTGTTATTAACGTTTGTAGATGATGCCAAGCTGGGAGGAGAGCGGTTGGAAGGGCTCTGAGGGCAGAACCACACTCTCCAATCACCTCTGGAAGCGAGCAATAGGAAATCCAACACAGACAAGCAGGATGTGATACACTAAGGGAGGAAAAATATCAAACACATGTATAAAAAGGAGGAAAATCAACTTAAGGAATCATGTGCAGAAGAGGGGGTGTCGCAGCAGACCACAAACTATGAAGGCATCAACCAGGCTATAAAAGATGGCAAATCTTGAGCATGAGCATAATAAGAAGGAAAAAGCGGTTTTGTTTTGCTCCACTTAGTTTAATGCAAGGGCTCAGCTGCAGTACTTCATCTTGGTCTGGGCGCCACGCTTTGAGAAAGCTAAAGGTGAAACCACTGCGGCTTAATGTGTTCACGTCTACCTGCACTAACGATGCTGTCCTCCTCTACAGCACATCTGGCCCCATGGAACCAGCAGTTGGGGGTTTCCTTCCTTTGCTGATCAATCTAAACTGCATTTGCCACAGCACAAGGCACACAGCTCTAACTGATTGCACATCTGAGCCATGGACGAGCAGGAACGAGGCCACGGAATAGCAATGAAGTTGGTGAGGGATGCAGACAACTCCAGAGAAAGATGAAAGATGCTGGGGTTTGCTTTGTCACTAAGAGAAGAGATTGAGGAAGGCATGTCAGCACTCTTCCCATACATTAATATCAGATGAAGGAAGAGGTGAATAATTATTTGCCACATCCCTTCAAAGAGGCAGAAGAAAGCAGCCTAATTCACCGCAGAGGTGGGTGCTTGGAATAACTTTCACTCAGGCTCATGAAACCCTTGCAGACGGTCCTCGGGAAGCTACAGCACAACCATCACCAAAGAGCAGCTCAGTGGCCTATGAAGGATGTCCTGTGTGTGCCCAGCTCCAGGGTGACATCAGCTGGGCCCCCACCTAAGCCCTATGATGTTGTAATACTACAGAGGTTATTCAGCATCAGACTAAGGCACAGCAAGCTTCCAGGTTTCACAAATGCATTGTAGCAGAGCAACAAGGGTCTGGACAATGAACTATTTCCTCCTGCTGGCAAGAAACCTCCATACAAGCCATCTCTGCAACATCAATGAGATCCATCTGCTCACCAGTGGGAGCAAGGGCTCCACCATGCCAGACAGCGTGACCCCACAAATCACAGCAAGCCGCACTCAGCACTTTTATTCTTTATTGCTACAGTTCAGACAGCTCCATTATTTATCCAGATTACTTATTCATGTCCTATTTCCAGGGACAACTTGCTTTGCTGGATAGAGTTATCATATTCCCCCTTTCGTATGGTATTCGGACTCGATGTTACCACTGTTCATGCAACATCCCATCTGTCCCAGCCCATTGCAAGTGACCATCCCGTTATGGGAAGGGTTCTGACAAGGACAGGACTGAAAAAGCTCAGTCAAAAATGCCAGCTCAGGCACTGACAGAAGCACTGAATGTTTCCCAAGGCAACTCAATCAGAGCAGGTTTCCTGCCCATCTTTAGAAACTGCCGCTGCTAAACCAACTCAGACAACTCCGACTCCTACCCGGAGAGACAGCAAGGGCTGGTCATTAGGAGTAAGGTGGCTGCTGGCTTGAATTTAATAGAGATCTCCAACACATTTCTATATGCCCCAGCACCAGAGTGGTTTCAGCACTCTCATTTCAAGGCTGCACCTTGGATTTTTATCCATTTTATAAAGATGTGAAGGCTGGAAGGTTTTAAGTACCTGTCTCCAAGCTCACCTGATCACACCATTGCCCCTAGGGCAGACCTCTGGGCACAGCCTGACCTCCCCAGCACCCAAGCTCAATGTGACCCATAACATCTGAAGCCAGCCAGCTCTGTTTAACACATCCTCCTTCCCTTGGGGGACTCAGTTCCTCTATCTCAAGTGCTGCCATAGTCAAGTTTCACCCTTGTTAAGAAAGCATTTTGAGCAGGAAAAGTATTTCTAAGAGCAAAACACATCATGAGCAGAACTTGGGATCGCTTCTCTTCTGCCAAGCCCCCTGCAGATTCTGCACCTCCAGGTACCAGCAGCAGGAGCTCAAGCACACATCTGCGGCATCCATCCTCTCCATCACACCTCCTCCCTGTGACACATCCCATTTCCCCAAGACCATGGAAGGAAGGAATATAAAGAAATGACTACAAAATCTAAACAACCCCATGAATTCCCTGAATAAAATGCGTAAGTCAGTGCTTAACTCTTGTTAAACAAAGGCAGGTTTCTCCGAGGAGCGATTACAATCAGAGCAGCAGCCTAACTAGGCTTCAGACAGCACTCCAGGCACACATTTCTGACTGGCAGACAGCACTGAGCAAGGTCTGCACCCTATCGCAACGGGTGCTGAGCACCTCTGAGCATGCACAGCGCATTTGAGGCTGCTCCTGGCTTCAGCATAGAGCGAAATACTAAATACTGAGCCAGAACTCTCAGCCTTGAGTATCACGTACAACAATTAGGGGGATTGCTCAGTATTTCCCCATTCTTGCTAAGGAAACAAGCATGGCAAAAGCAAGAACTCCAATAGATCCATGTGTCCTCACCATGGGTATCCTCACAGCCATGACCCATGCACATCACAGACCTCCTCCCAAGCCCATCACCACCACCACCACCAAGGCGCTTCCCAACCTAGAAGCAGACACCTATTTCCAGGTCACTTGAAGAGAGCTCCAACAAGCTTGAAGTCCCAAGAAATCACATGCTGAGCACATAAATACTCCAGCTCCAACTTCCAGCCACTTCTCTGAGCCATCCTTTGAGGTGCAGAACAGCCGCAGTGGCTGAGAGATGCTCTAATCAGTGCATCTAATTTCAAACAGTGTAAGGACCATGTTATGCCTTGGGATAAACGTGAAAGGCTGCCATTGAAGTGAAAGAGAGGTATGCACTTCACAGGCTGGAATCTGGCCTCAAAAGTCACCAAACCTAAAATATTAAAGTGCATTTAAAAGCATAATAAGGCAGATTAGCAATCAAACAAAGTGGCTTGCTGGGGGACTGATGAGGGAGGAGGGTTCCAGGGACAGATACCACTACTGAAAGCAAGCCAAAAAGGCCTTGTTTAGAGTAGAAACCACTTTTGATCGAAAATACAGCACGGAAATTCATTTCTCCTCATGCATTTTCCATGAGAGAACAAGCCCAATCAGCCTTGTTTTAAGCAGCAAAGCTGAAGCTCCCACCTGGAGTGTTTTGCACTGGGATGGGGAATTAGTAGCATGATGCAAGCTACGGCCTCATCCCTGCTGTAGATATTCGAAGCACTTTTGCCTCATTCAGAACATGATTTGACCCAGCTTGGTCCCAACTTCCTGCACCAGGCAGTACGAGAGCTGCGGAAGTCTTGCTCCTTCACCAGTCCTACTGTAATCTGGTCTTGATTTTATTTGCTCGTTAAAACATCCACGCAGGAGATGCTATTTATCACTAAGAAAGGAGAGGAGTCATCGGGATGAGTTAGCTTTGGGGCTAATGGAGGGATGGGGTACAGAAAGGCTGCATTGTCTTCAAAGATTCAGCCTCTTACTCAGTGATTCTTGAGACACAACTAACTAAAGAGACACAATGTGTTGAGCTGCAAAGGCTGGAGCACCCGTTGCTATAGCCCCAAACCTTTTACTGTCTTCAAACTGAGGAATCAATACAGGTTTTGATACCCATTGAGCTTCCCCTTGCCTACAGGCTAGCAAGCAGCCAGCCAGGGCCACCTCTGCCAAGGCCTCTTTCATGTAGTGATCCTCTCACCTCCTGGCTTTGCAGAAATCCTCCTGCTCAGCACTTCCAGTTCCTTGCAACTGGTTTGCTGAGCCTATTCCCAGTTGGAATGGCTCAGTTCTCTCTGGTTTAGATCAGGAAGTAGACGGTATCTCTTCTAATGCCAGACCTTGGAAGACTCTACAATAGCCAACTTAGAAGGGGCAGATGGCTCACGTTCAACCACAGAACGTGGCTCAGGTCTACTCAATCTCTGTACAACTCATGGGACAACTCCCTCAGCTGCACTAAACCCCTTTAGGTGTCCAAACCAGCATCAGAAGGCTCTCACAGTGACAAAGGTCCCCAATGGGACCCATCCACAAAGGGAAAAAGGGTGACCTCCGTTCTCTAACTACAATCAGGATCCCTGCTACATCATCCCAGCCCAAGGGACCGACAGGAAATCCTCCCTCCCCAGCTTCCATGGTCACACAGTGCTTGGCTTCCTTCAGAAGTAGGGATGTTGGAGCCTTGTTATTCCAGCTGGGGTCAGGGCAAACACAAGTGTATAATCCCATCACAAGTTAATTAAAGCACCCATCCATCCTTCAGTCAAACCATTAGCCATGGCTGTTTATCATTAATTACTTGGAACCAAATCAAACAAACCAAACAGAAGACCCAAAAAGAAAAGAGGAAGCAAAGCAGAGACAGGGAACTCCTGGGGCTGGGCATTAGCAAGGCTCCTTGCGTGCCTCCCAAAGCAAGGAGTGAACCTGGTTATAGCCAGCACAAGGGTGCGATGGAGGTGGTTCAATCTCCAGCTGCTTCCGTGACCTTGGAAAAGCCTCTTTGTCTCTCCTTGCCCTTCACACGGTGTGTGCTCTACCCCACACGCGTCTCCTTTGCTCCTGGCTTTAAGTGCAAATCAACTACACATAAATCATTCATGCACCTTGAGAGCTCTTCAGTGAGGTCTTGCTAGGCTGGGGCACATGGGTGGAGAGGAGCCAGCGCTCCCAGCACACAAGAGGTCACACAAGCATCTGCAAGGCCTCAGAAGAGGTAAGAACAGAGCAGAGGAGCCTTTCCACCCGCATGGATAGCCTGGGAAAGGCTCCTGAATATTGCAAGGAGGGCAAGCAGCAATTCTCCCTGCTTGGGCGGAGGCTGGTCCCTAGCTGATGCTCTTTGGCCTAGTTTATCTCTTCTTTTCCATCATCTCCTTCCTTTCTGCTCCACTTCAGTGCAGGTATGCAAGGAGAGAAGGGGAGGTGGGGAGCAGGGAACCATCCTTCTCCTCTGCTGCATCCCCTTCCCTCTCATTCACCGGCACACTTTGTCTCTTATCCCAAGCCTCCCTCTCCTCCATGCCCTCCCTCTAGTCCCCATGAAGACAAGGTTTAATGCCTTTCCATCTCTTCCCGGGTACATTGCGGCGAGGCTGCCGCCCGCTCGGGTGGAACACACTGTTTTATATGCGCCATAAAAGCAGAGAACTCTGTAAACAATATTAGTTTTAATAAAATCCCAGGCTTTGGCAGGCCAGCTGCTTTTGTGTCTGTCTTAATTTAATCAGCCCATCAGCTCTCTCAAGCAGCAAGAGGGAATGAAAAGCATTAGCAAGGAATCAAGGAACTGGGGAGGAAGAGACATGATTTCCATTAAGTGCTTTCTGGCCCCGGTGTGTTGTTATGTGAGCAGGACCAAGTTGGGGGAAACACATTCCCAGCCTGGCTTATCCAAAAGCAACTTTAAGGATGTGAGGGCATCTCAGCCTGTAAACCTCATCCTATAGTGCTTGAAAATGAGCTGTACATCTGGAACATGCAATGAACAAAACCAGGCTCGGTGATGCTTTCAGTTAGACGGGATCACTGTGGTTGCCCCTGGGAAGGGGCACGTCTCTAACATACCCCAGTGCTCCGCAGGATGGGAATCCTGCCTGGTTTGGTGTGTCCACCACACTGGTACCCAGGTACAACCACCCAAACCAGAATCCATCAGCGCCCCGTCCACAGCCAAACCCCACACCACACTGCACATCCCGTTTGGCAATTCCAAACCAATACAATGAGAGCATTAAGGATGTAATCCTCAATTCTGCACATACATCCACAAAGGTCCAGCCAGTGCATCAGCAGGGGAAAAGCCTTCTTCAAAGAGCAGCGGGGGGAAGAGATGATGTTGGCAGCTGGAACAAGGGGAAAAGAAGGACAGCCCTGAGGCAGCCCTTAACTCTCAGCATCACAAACAGCAGCTGAGTTTCAAAGGTGTCACTTCCAGACAGCAAAAACCTGGCAGAAGCAGCTGATTTCGTGACACTTCTGTTCTTCAAGACCAAGCAACAGCCAGTGAGCATCTGCCGCGCACAAACTCCCTCTTGCTCCAAGCACTCACAGGAGGCTTCACTGCCAGCAGGCTCGAACCTGGCCGTGATGCCCTCAGAGCCCGAACCACTGCGGATGTGATCCCTGCCTCCTCCTAGCTCTTTGTTTCTTGCAGCTGGAGTAGCCTGGAGCAGAAGCCAGGAGTCTCCCACCTTGGGAGCAATCAAGGGTTCCTTTGCCTCCACTCAAAGCCACCAATACAGCCGAGCAGAGATCCTCAAAAACATGGAATAATAATCACTAATTATAGACACAAAATAAACAGATTAATTGATATTTACTTGCTTACAAAAAAACACTAACTCACTTAGCATGTATTTTTAAGACATTAAACTGTGTTAAGGCGCAGCCAGAAATATCACCAGCAAAGCAAATATGGTGCTCAGCACTGCAAAGGAATTAAAATGACTATTTAATTACAAGAAATCGCTCCAAGTTCTTTTGCTGCCATTAATCACTTTCAATTATGACTGTAATTAAAAGTCAGCTTTTCTCTTTGGGTGGTCGCTGCTGGGACCTGGATCGGTGACCCTCTGCTCCACAACTCAGCACCCCACTTTGCTCGCCAAATGACAGCTCCTCGCTAACAGGATCCATCATTTATGCCTGTAAGAAGTTCCTCAGTGCCAAGGGCATGCAGACAAGGAGAGGGTGAGGAGGAAAACTGAGCTACTTCATCCCGTTTGCTTGCACTGACTTTTACAACATCCAGTATGAGACCAAAAGCAGGTTCAGAGCTACTAAGATCGAGTGATGCAAAACCACACTGTCCTCAAATCATTAAAGGATGAGATGATAATTATCTCTTATAATATATTATATATTATGATGAGATATAAATATATAAACATTATCTCTTGTTACAAGGCAAATCAAAGCCTAGAGAGTTCCTTGCTTGCAACACAAAGCTTTACAGTGGGGACATGTGGCAGCTTGACTCCATGTAAGCAGGAACATCATGGTAGAGGGCACAGCCAGAACTTGCCCCCTTCCACTTCAGCATCTCTAGGGCAGGAAGTTACAAGCAGAATTGGCTCTACCTGGGTTGCACTATGGTCAGCATCACTCTTGGTGGTACAAGATGGAGCATCCTCCCTATTTTCAGCTAGGGATCAGTTTTCAAGGGTATCTACATTGGGAGTCTGTGAAACCTGGGTAAGAAAAGCAAAGCTATTGGCAGCAAGCTCTAATTTTTTGAAGGACATGACACTTTCCTTCTTTATTCTTACAACTAAAGATAAATAAAGCTATAAAACTACCACTTTGCTGGGTGCAAATCCTCCATCATCAGTTCAGACATCACTCAAGGAGATTGGGACAACCAAGCTCAAGCCCTGAGTGCAGGCAGTCGGTGAAATAAATCCATGCATCAAGTTGGACGAAGGATGCTGCTGGCAGAGCATCTCCAGCCTGGGTCACCAGTGCTCTGATAACCGTAATGCTCCCCCACATATTGCTGCCTTGACTCCCCCTCCAAGTCCTTTTAGGCTCACAGCCTGCTTTTGGCACTGCACGGTACCAGGGGCGACCAAAACACAGAAGACAATGCGGAACATCAAATGGAAACGTTCCCTTTGGGTTCCCTTGGTACTTCTGCCCAGGGAATGTGATTAGCCTGCCCTTATCTTGGTGGGAACAGTTGTTAGCAATAATGAAATCATCCAGTGCTTTTCTTTCTGAAATCCAGCCGCATCCTTTTGGCTCCTGGAAACAGGGGCAGCGACATGTGCTGCTTTCATAAAAAGCCACAAGACAACATATTTCATCACAATGAATTCCCTTCCCTCAAGAGAAGGAGAGAGGTTTCAAGGACAAGGAAAGTTGGAGCCAAAAGAAAGGGCTGAGTTGAACTCTTGCCCATCTGCTGCTTCTTCTTGTCATCCACTTCTTCACAAACCGAAGGAGGTTGGATGACAACGCCACTTCCTGCTCTCTCCATCCTTGCTCCTTCTCTCTCAGCTCCTGTGATGGCACCATGAATCACCCACTGAATTCCCACACCCAAGTCCAACACAATTACTTTCTATTGGGAAAGCCCAGCCTCTGGAAGATAACCACTGCTCTCTACGTTGGCCAAGAGTATAAGGAAGACTCAAGCCAAACCCTCATGGCTACTCTCCCAACTCATGGCTACCATGGAGCCAGGAATATACTTGCTAGGGTGTAAACCCAGCCAACTGCATGCTTCATCCTCGCCTCATCCTCCCTGGGTGCTGCCACCACATGGCTATGAGTCTAGCCTCCTATTCCCTGCTAGGTGCTCCTCTTCGCCGAAGGACCACACAGCATCCCTGAGGATGACTTTGGTACCCCAGTGAGCACAATGCCACCCGTGCAGACAACACACATCATGTCTTAGTCGCTTTGCACCTGAATTAACCAGGCACCGTCCCCCTCTGCCCTGCTGTGCCGGCTCCTCATTAGCAGCCTGCATTTCCCCATCCTCCTGGTAGTTGGCTGAGTCTCCCCCTTCCTTCTGCTCCTGGCTTCTTCTGTTCACTGAACTAATTGCTGAGCGCCTGCACCCTGGGTGTCTGCTGCTGGTGGAGAAGATTAGGATTTATACAGAGGGGGAGAAAAGAAAAGATTAATAAAAAAGATTGTGTTTTTTAAAGCAGATGAAAGGAGAGCCCAAGGAGATGTGCATTTGACTCTCAAACACGCTCCTTCAAGTCTCCCTCAGCAGTACTTAAAGGCGTTTCCAAAGCAAGACTTTATGAATGCTAAATGAACCCGGCGCCTTGTTCCTCTGCCACAAGAAAGGGGGGAAACTTATCTTTTATATACAATATTTCCTTTATGGCTGACACTGTGCATCGTGCGTCGCTGCTACCAGCCCCTCTTCAGACACCAAGGCTGACCTTCACAATGTCACAGGGAGACGACGGGCGTCTCGCCGGGATGGAGCAGCACGCACTGGGGTCAGGGATCTGGCTGGATCCAAGCAGCCACATAGGACTTCATTTGCTGCTTCCCAGGAAGGGCAAAGTGGGACCACCACAAACAGGGGGAAATGGGAAGTTTGGCTTGCAGTCGCTGCAGCGGATGCCCCAGCCAAACCTGGGATGGTGGCTGGGAAGTGTCACCTTCCAGAAAGCTTCCTCAGGATGCAACTCGGTCAAGAGGGATGCAGGCTGGGCCAGGGAATGATGAACAAAGAGGGAAAACAGGAACAAGGCAGATGGAAAAGGGAGAAAACGCACCACTGAGCATCCAGCCCTATAAACCACCATATTGCCACCTGCTCTTCACCAAGGGATGCTGGTGGGGTCTTTAGGGTGCCCAGCACCCAAACTCTCCCCAGTACCATGAAGGATAAGCAATGAGCACACTGATACATTTATGCAGCATCTGAGCATCTTTGGCCATCTGGGTCATCAAGCCAAGGCCACACAACACTTGCAAATGGAGCCTACACCCAATGCGATGCAATGATTGCCCATCAGCAGCCTACTCCTGAGCTCACCCTTAGCGAGGAATTCCAGCAGGATCACTGCCTTTCCCTATGTGTGAAACAGGGGAGAAGTGCATTCAGCCTGACACAAAACACTACGGGCAGAAACTGGTCCAAGCTCTCTGGAAAACACCCACCCAAAGGAAGTCTTGGGAGATGCGCTCAGCTCCCGTCTGTGCCGTTTGAGCTTGTGAGGTGCTGTATAATTGCTAAATATTACTATTATCTCTGCAGGTAGAGCAGTTTGTTAGGATAATGATAGTGATTGACACTTCCCTGGCATCTTGCATCCCAAGCAGATCCCCTATTCCTCTATTATAAAACACTCCTCTGCCTCGACTCTCCGTATGTTTCCAAACTGTCAACAGGATCATAACTGGCTCCATGTTGCCAAAAAAGATGAAGGCACAAAGTGGCTCATGCGAGTTCATGGGGTGTATGAGAAGTATGAAGCCTGTTCGACTCTGCTCAAGAACACAAGTTGTGCAGGTCTGTGTGTGGTATAGACACAGATACACAGGCTCTCCTTCAGCACTGAGCTGCAAGAAGTGAGCCACCACAGCACCCAAACCCTCCCTCGTCCTCATCCATCCCCATCTCCCAGCAAGCAGCAGTGGGTACCACAACCCAACCATCCCTTGGAAAACCTATATTCCAGGGACAGCAGAGCAGAGGGGCCAGCGAGTGATGAATTGGAGACTCTCAGTTGGGGATAGGTCTCTAAATTCTCATTAAGTCAGGTGCTGAGGCATCGCACATTAATCCCGAACATTCCCCCTTCGGCCCAAACAAATAACTAACTCTTGTATAATTCAGGGAGAAGGGGGTGGAGCCATCGCTCCCCCTTCCTCTGCCTCTTTCTAACTAACCAGTGAATAAAACATCGCCCACAAATCTATTAAGCTAATTTTAAATCCTGACAATTTAGCAGCACTCCAGCAAGATAAGAGCCATTTATTAAAAGCCACAGTTCATTAAGCCAAATGCTGCTGGCGTATTTACTCAGAGAAACGGGGCTGGGTTGGGCTTTCACCAAGACCGCAAGTCCCCAGAGGAGCAGGAGTGATCCTTCTTCACCCTTCAGAGAGAACCTACCCCCATCCCAATCCCACCTGGGGCAGCGAGTGCTTCCCATCTTGCCCAGCAATGCCCCGTCACCATCAAGAGTCGGAGGATGCTTTGCAGGTTATGAGAAGTCTCCGGGAGCTCTGTTTGGGTAAGTGTTGAGCCTTGCAGCTAAACCACGCTCCACCACACCAGGCTCCTGTCGCCACCCAAAAGGGATTAAAACCAGATTCCAGATGAGGCACGCGCCGCTTTGGATCCGTTCCCACTAATAGCAAGCGCAGATTGACTTTGGAGAGAGGACGATTGCTTCCAACAGCAAGGCAGGAGAAGGCTGTTTAAGAGGAGCTGTTGCTTGCCAAAAGCTACCAGACTGCACCCGGAGCTTTCCTTCCCCCAAGCTGCTGCTTGACATCTCTGCTAAACCCCCTCTGCTGTGCTGCCTGGGGCTGTGACGGTGACAGCGGGTGCCTTGGGACGTGGGGCTTGGAGTTTCCCCACTTCCAGAGTGGTGCAAAGAAAGAGGAGATGGACTCACTGCTGTGGGCTGGGATTTCTGCTGACCTAAGTGAGGGATGAGTTTGCTGCTCCGCCTCAACAAAGATGTGGAGGGGATGCAATAACCACAACCTGATAGAACCAAACGATGCGCAAGCCCACCTTATCCCAAAGCAAGTTTTGCTGGTAAAGACATATGAGAGCACACATGGCCCTGTCAAGCTCTGCTCCAGCATCCTGAGCTTATTCCCCTCTGGAAACTGTGCGATGCCCAGCAAAGCGTGGGTCTTTGCAGGTAGAGAGTGATGCCGAGGGTCTCGGTGGTACCCAAGAGCTGGATGGAGCTGTGCCAGCATCACTGCGAGGAGCCGGCAGCAGAGGGCAGTGAAGAAAACCCATCTCACCGAGTTTGTGAGTGTAATTCATTCCAGCGGGAGCCATCCAAGAGACTTTATCAAGTGCAATTGTCCCACTGCGCCTTTCACCTGCACAACACTTGCAAGACAGTCTGGAGTCACTGCAGAGTCTCCCTTTACAGTCAGCGCTGAAAGGAGCATTATAAAGGTGAATTAACATTTAAAAAGTATGTAAAAACCCCAGAACTGGTCTAATGATGATTAATGGGAAGCTATAAGGGAGGCCGTGACCTCCTGGTGTCATTAAATGGATTGGCAGGTTTCTGAGCATTAATTATAAATAGCCACAGGAGTTTGAGTGCTTAGTGGAATGATGATAAATCCATGACACAAGGCGCAGGGACAAGGAGCGCAGGGGAACACGTGCCCGTGTGTGCACACACAGCTCAGTGTGCAAAGAAACGGGGGTCTGCACGCGTGCTACAAGCAAGAAAGAGCAAAGATGCAGCCATGAGGCCATGGGAGCGTGTTTGGGTGTATGGGAAGATGGAGGGAGAAATGGGTAAATGATAAATTAGGCTTTGCCAGTCAATCACATTTTCTAAATGTTTTATATCCCAAAAGCTATAAAAGCAATATTCCTTTCTGGCCTTATTGGAGCCATTCTGTAAGGCAATCACATCTGTTTCCCCAAGGATTTGAGCTGAACTGTGCCTTGGCTTGCCTTTTTTCCCCCCCTCCTTCTTTTTCCCTCCCCTTTATATTTACTCTCTAGCCTGCTAGCAAAGAAGGGTCAGAGCATGCATACAAATAGGGAGGAGAAGTGGAAAACAAACAACCCCGATCCAGTGGTGATGAACAGACAAAAAGTAGCTGCAAACTTCTCCAAATTCCCCAGCCCATTAGCAAAGGAATAGCTGCAATACTCAGGGGCCTGCCTGCGTTTTGAAACACTCAGCTCTTAGAGTTAATGTTTCCTTTCCTTTAATAGGCATTATTCCACAACTGCATTGATATGATGGGAGATGTGAATTACCTGGCATGTGCTGCGCCACCCAACCTGCCTGGATTGCTGTACCAACAGCATCGCTGTGCTCTTGGCAAGAGCCCTTGGGGAGATGCTCACTGCTAAAAGCCCCAATCCCTCTCCCAATACCACAGGGACTTGGAGTCACAGCCGCATTTGCTCCACAAATGAGGAGGTATGAAAACAGGAGCTCACTGCAAAGAGAGTATCCGCAAACTGTCAGAGCCCTGGGATCACGGCTCTGAATAAATGCAGGAGATGAATGGAGCGAGGACCTCAGCCTTCTTAATGAGCTCTCCCATGGACCGCATCGACTGCAGAGGGTGAAGACTCCTCTTGCTGCCAATAGGCAGCACAAAAGGCTCTGGCTGAGATGGCAGAGGGGCAGCCCCGTGGTTTGGGCACCCAGAAAACCCCTCCTTCACCCTCAGGGAGGATGCTGGAGGCTTCCAAGTCTCATACAGCTCTCTGCATCGGCAGCCGCATCCCAGCATCCAGCCCCAGTATCCAGCCTTTCCCTGTTTCCACTGGCACTTGCGCTAGCTGCTAGTTTGGCATTTTCCCCACTCTCTGGGAAAGCAAAAGCCCAAGCAAAAACTCCTCCCCCAAAACTGAAACTATCCCTGTTTCTATTCACGTTTAAGTATCATTACTTTGCTGGGCTCTTCCAGGGGGAAGCATAATTTCAACTGATTGGAAAATGGTGGCGAAGGAACAGCTTCTCCATACAATTTTCTTCATATCCTATTAGTTGCAATACAATTACAGTGAATACATCAATTCTTTGTCCCAGCAGCTCCTGGAAAGAGCCACCTATTAAAAGCTGGCTTATTAATGGAATTGTACATCCAGGATTAATCGGGCCGCATTGGCCATTTCCATTTCTCACTCCACAAGTGCTTTTGTTTGCTTAATAGGCTGAAGTAACTGGAAAATGACACAACTCAGAGCTTCCCCCATTTGCTGTGCATATCACTAGCAGATTTAATATCACTTTCCTCCCTGGCATTGCTCTGGGATAAAACCTGGCACATGCAGCCAAGGAAATCCAAGCAGCAGGGAAGAGAAGGGGCTTTCTGCCTTTGGCAGAGCCAGCAAGTGGGGATCTCCCATTGATGCGAGGCTTTAAAACCCATTTATTTGCAGCATCACAAAACCCCCAACTGTCAAAGCTAGCAAGAGCCAGGCTACCCCTGCAAAATCCCATGGATGCACCATCCATGGAAGTATTCAAGGCCAGGTTGAACACAGGGGCTTGGAGCAAGCTGCTCCAGTGGAAGGGGTCCCTGCCTGTGGCAGAGGTTGGAACCGGATGAGCTTTGAGGTCCCTTCAACCCAAACCACTCCATGAATACCATCTTCCAAGCACTTCAAAAGCCTCCAGGCACCCCAAAGAGCATCACTCCCTGCCCAAGTTACCCCTCCATCCCTATGGAATCACACCAGTAGCACACCAACCCCATTGCCAAGCAGCATCCCTGTTGTTGGAAGTGAGGACTGCTGCCTCCCAGTGCAGCTATTCCTGTGGCAGCAGACTCGCTGCATGTTGAAGCATGGTAATATAGTATGACTTTTCCCTTTAATGGAATTTTTCTAGCCCACTAGGAACAAAAAAAAGGACTCCATTAGCCATACTACAAAGGCTCCTACTTATTAGTATTTGAGAACAGCGGCAAAAAACATTTCTTGAATCTAATTATTGCTGACAAATATGAAAATTGAAATCAAAGTGAAATTTTCAGCTACAGCTGCCTCGTACGGCACCAGCTCGCCAGCTCCCAACTATTGCATCAACACATTCATTCTGAGAAGGCTGCAGAGATTGGGCCCCCCCCCACCTCCCTTTCCATCCTCTCCATCTTCGGAGGCATTAACTCTGACATATTCATCTCAACAGCCGGGGCCGTGGAACTAACTTCATGTTTACCAGTCACACGCAGCCAACAGATTGGAGCGAGGCTGGCGATGGCTGAGGGAGGCAGAAATAGGGCTTTATTTTAGGTGTTGTGCTCTTTAATCTGTGTTTATTCATCCCCAACTTTGATCTTTTCCATCACATCCCAACCCGACCCCACGAAGGAGTCGCCGGGTGCTTCTGAATTCCTCAAGATCGAGGATCTAACATGGGAAGGGAGAGTGGAGAGAGGGCGGAAAAAGCCTTGTCAATGTATCTCCTTTCTCCTACCTCCCCCCAACACACTGTAAAAATCAATCCCCTTTGTCATTTTGCTCTGCTTGTGTGAATGTTTAATGGCTGTCGAGGGAGATAATGATTGCTGCTAGGAAATTCATTTCAGATTTGCTATTTATAAAGTACTTGGTGCTCAGGTGGGAAATTAACATAAGGAAAGGGGAAAAGGACCGAACTGGGGCTGGGGGGGTAAGCAGCGGGAGAAGAGGGATGAGATGCTGCAGGGCTGGCTGGAAGGGGCCAGTGCCACAAGGAGGATCCACGTCTGGTCCCATCTCTCCCGGCACGCAAGGAAAAGGCTCCACATCTGGTCCTATCTCTCCCAGCACTGTGAGATAAGGCTTGCAGAGAGGAAGAATAGGCGCACTGGGGACATATGGGTGCTCACAGCCCCTTCCCAGCATGTTGCCAATGCATGGAAGGGATACAGAGCCGGAGACATGCAAGGAGCATCACTTGGAGCAACCAGCGATGCTTCTCTTACCCACCGCCACTGATGGTTTGTATCTCAGCTCCCTCCTTCCAACTCTCACCATCCCTCTGGATTAAAGCAAACCCTCCTTCGAGTCCTCCCTCCCTGCAAAGCCCAACAACCTGTTGCCACGAGTTTCCTTGTTGAATCCCGAGGGAATTCCCATCTGCGATAGAGCCGCATCCCACCCGCCGTACATGCGCTGCCATTGAGTTGCTAATTCCTTGTCTCAGAAGTTGCTTTTCACTTTCTGATTTTTCAATAATAGGCTTGGTATGAATCCCTTAAGCTTCTGAAATAAGCTGAAAACCGCTTTTCCAGCCATTTACATAAACACAAGTGGATCAGAAGGAATAATCATAGTTTATGCATTATTTGGGGGCTTTGGAGCTGGCTGCTAATGTGATGTCAGGTTTTGAAGCCCAAAACATACAATGAGAAACGTTGACGGGCGGAAAAGCAGCACAAAAAGATAAACAATGAATAATACAACTATCTTCAATGTTGTCTTCAATGACAACGTGGCTTTTGGCTTCACCACCGTCCTGGCTTCTGATGGATCCCGCTCCTTGCCAGCCTTGTTCCAGAAAGGGCTTCATTAAAAGAGATGTCACTCATGCTAAATCCAAGTTCACCTCTTGCCAGCCAGCCCTGCCGCTCTCCTGTGCCTTGGCCAGCTCTCAAAAACCCCGGTGCTGGCTTTGGGGATTGACTTTGCAGACAAATAAGGTCCAACACAGACACCCTCTGATCTATAAATACCATCTGTCCTGCGGAAAGAATAAAAGCTCACGCAACAACCGAACCAACCCAGAAACTCGGTGTTATTCACCAGATAACTCCTCCAAGAGAGAAAAACCTGCTTAAACGTGGAGCTAATATTACAGTATTAATGAACCTTGCTTCGCTTCGAGTGCTCGTCACGCTTCCAATGAGGCGGGTGGCATTTGGCTTTCAAACCGGTTCTTTACATTGAGAATGCAGTCTGTGGCTAAAGCAGAACATTAGCAGAGGGGCTGTTTTGAAGAAATAACAGGGAAAAAAACGGAGCAAGGCTCGAGATTCCAGGCTCTTTTGATATTGCTGGAATGCAGCCTTCCGATCGCCTCTTTCTGCTGTTTGAAATCGCTTCACAACTCGGTACATAAAGCTCTGAATCAGAGCAAAGACTTCAGATATCAACCCCTGCTTTCCGCAGAATTCCCTCGCACTGGCAATGTGGGATCGGTCTGGTTTATTCCATTTTGGAATAAAGAAATCAAACCCCGCTTTGCTTCATTTCAATTTCCCACAGTATTTCCTTCCCACGTGGGCCAAGCGTTTGGGATTCGCAAACCCCTTTGCAACCGAAATCAGGTTTCCCCATGCTTAGCAGTGCACAGTCACATAGCTGGGGGGAGGAAGACCCTGGTTTCAAGGCAAATCCAGGTTAACTGCACCAGACAGGGTGGAAAGATGGCTGATGTCCTTATGGAATGCATGGGCAAGTGAGGACAAGGAAGGACCACGCAACAAGGCCAAATCACTGCAGAACAAGCAAAGGATGTGAGCTCAGGACCCCCATTCCAACAAGGCCAAATCACTGTAGAACAAGCGAAGGATGTGAACCCAGGACTCCCATGCCCGGAACTCCAGCCCATAGCATCTCTTTCCACTCCCCCTAACCAAATCCCTGCTGAGCATTTGCTTGCACCCTGCTTGGAAGCCAAGCCCACCGCAGCTCCAAGTACAAGGATGAGGGATAAGCCGTATCTCACTGGGTGCATAAAGATGGTCCCCACACAAGGTGCTCAGCACCTTTTCACCCCAATGATGCTGGGATTATCCCATCTCCAGAAGGTTCTCAGTGCTGCATCATGACTTTGTAACCTGGCAGCAGCTCCATCTCTCTGTCCCCATCCCCATGAGAATGAGGAGGATGTTGTCCCAGCTTCCATCACCCCAGTGCTTTAAAGGAAATACTCCCACCACCAGCAATCTATGCACATTGGGTCCCTTGGACCCTGGTTTTCCTGCATGGCTGCTCCAAAGCATTCCTGGGCTGCTCAGAGGGAATGTTTCAGCTCCCCCTGATTAGTAAGCCAAGCATGCAGGAGGTGGATAAGTCAAAGGAAGGGAAACAGCAGGGGGAGGATGCCAAGAACCAAACACTGTCTTTAGTGGGAACAGTCAACAGGACAAGGGGGTCAAGGGGTCAATTAATTTACAACAGCTTTCAGCATTGGACATATTAACTGTAAGAGCATCAAAAATCCATGTGAGCCTTCCTGGCGGGAGCTAACAGCACAGCAAAGGCAGCACCTCTGATTTATTATTAACCAAGAGCAAGGTGCGTGCTTGGGGAAGGAGGAGAGATGGGCAGAGCTCCTCCGGGCTAACAGCACAGCCCCAAGCTGGGGAACACCGGGTGCATGATGCCAAGAGGGTGCAGCAGCACCCCAAAAGGGTTGGGGGTCCCTGGGGGTCCCAGGGGATACAGTGACAATCTGCGGTGGGGTTTGCCTATCAAAGCATGGACAGACCCACGTGCACGGGTGGCAGACAGCAGCATGGCTTGGATTTCCATTACCGAGGCCCAAAATCTGGCTCCTTGCTCGTCTGAGCCCTTATTTGAAACCAAGAGCTCAACTCCAAGTCCAAGTTACAGCTCCAAGGCAACTGCAATGCCTTTGCCATGAATATCCGAGACAGATCGTGTTTGGTTCCCACTGAGTCTAGTGGGAGATTTGCAACCCTGCATCAAAGGAGCACTACCAGGAACACTGGAAAGAAGCAGATTTACACTTTAAACCTTTTCTCTAGTACAGCATCCCTTCAACCGGGGAGCAAGCAAAGAGAATTTCAGCCTTTCCTGCCACTGCTGAAGTTTGGGAAGGAAAGACACATTCCAAAGGAGCTTTTCTGGGATGCCCACGATGATGTTCCCCATTCTGGAGCCCACCTTTGCTGGTTGAGTTGCTTGGGAAGCAGACTGGTGAGCTCTTCCCTCCACCCTTGGTTTAACACAGCAAACAGCAAGTCCTGCTTGCTAACTTGACCTCCATCTGTCAACTCATCAATTCTTAACCCATAGGGAATCAATAAAATAAGGGGAGGGGGAATCACAATAGGGATGGGTTTAAGCAAAAGCTGCAAGAGAGATACACGAAGCGGACACTTGCACTATTGAATGTGCTCATCTCGTGCTTAAGTCAGGGTAGACACAAGGAAAACAGGGAAAGCAGAAGCCAGAGATAATATGATGGTCAAAATGCCTACATGGATAGAGGAAAAGTAGGTTTGGCTAAGCACTAGGACATACCAAAATGGGCCACAGCTTCCAGAGCATCCAGCACCACCAGCTTTTGGAAACAGGGATGGTCCCTATGATGCTTCAGTAGTTTTAGCAGGAGTTTCTTTCCAAGCTCACAGCTCCTCTTATCTGATGTCAAACTCCTATTCACCTTGTCTTGACTGGTCCTTGAGTCCCATCCCAACTGTGGGAATGGTTGACCAGTCCCAAACCTCCTTGGCCGCACATCCCAGGTCTGCTTCACTGCCTCCTCCTCATGGATCACACAGTAGATATCCACCGCCACCTTCTTCATGCTGGCATTCCAAGAACAGTAAGCAACCACATCCCAAAATGCATAGCACATGGGACATCACACATCCCTATTCCACAGCTGGGGCTCCTAAAGCTATTGGAGATGGAACATGACTCCAGTACACAATTCTCCCATCACTCCATGCTATAAGGTACCTCATTACAAGTGACAGCTCTCTGGAGATCTCTCCAATACACAGAACAGCTCCTCACTATGTTCTTCCAGCCCATTACTGCATGAGCTGCTCAGCAGAGGGATGACCCCAGGGAAGGAGGGATGCTCCTGGGAAAGGAAGGAAGGAAGGATGCTCTTGGGGAAGGAAGGAAGCAGAGGGATGCTCCTGGGAAAGGAGGAAGAAAAAGGAGGGATGCTCCCAGGAATGGAGAGGGGGAAAGGAGGCTCGTTCCTGGGGAAGAAGGGGAATGAGGGATGCTCCCTGAGAGGGAGCAACACTGCACCAAGCACCCACCACAAAGCCACCAAGCAAAGATCCCAAGCGCCAATCCAACATCTTGGGCTCCATCCCATGGGAAAGGTCTGCTTGGGTACCTCTTTACGCACGGGGTCTTAAAGATGTGATTCCCAGAGGTCCTGGCTACCTGCGTAGAGCTCCAGTTAACATCAACCACCATGACAGATGTGAGTAAGGAGAGAGCATTCCCCTCCTTTTATGTACTACGTATAACTGGGTTATCTAATCATGTAGCTATTGATTATTACTGTTATTCCCTATTAAACAGCTATTTGCTGCTGTTGGGGTGAATATCACATTTTATTGACCTGCACAGTAACTATTAACCACCACGAAGCTCCAGCTACTATTTTTCTCAGGGAACAATAAATCTGGGTATTCACAGGAAGATGTCGATACACATAATTTTTCTTAGCCACATTCATTAGCACAATTACCTCCCTGCACAAACTGCCATAGGGTTTCCCCTCCCAAACCCAGCCCAAACTAAGTCCTCCCGGGATGCAAAGCCTGGATGCAGGTGGTGTTCCTCCATCCTGCCCTTCCCAAAGGGAATCAACCAGACAGATGTGTCTCCGAGGCCACATCCAGCCTTTTCATCACAAGCAGCCCATATTTCGGTGTGGGAGTTATCTGCAACGCAGCCACAGTGATGGAGCAAATCATTCTTTGGGATGAGGAAGGCTCTGCGGATGCTGTTGACATATGCTACTATTTTACATACCTATTTCAGCTTGTATGCTTATTAGAATAAGGTCTTTATGCTAATTTGTAAATCAAATTCCCATCATTCTTGGCTTACTGATGCTAAAGGCCCAGCTAAATCTTCTATGACCTTTTAGCCTGGTTAATCCTTTTACGCATGGTTGAGTGAAGAGTTTGCTTCTCTCTTCCACTCTCCAAGTGCTGGGGTGGGATTTTTGCCCAAGCCTTCCTCTTCCTCAAGAAATCCAAGTCAGGGACACTGGGACCACACCAGAATATCTCCCTGCTTTGAAACATGGGAAGAGGGGTGAGAAAATGCTGAAGCTGGGTCCTTAAAAAGACTGTAGATATTCATCGCCACTATTTAGAACTCATACAGCAAACACAATGAGCTGTGTTGCCAAACAGCCACTCCATTCCCGATGCCTTGAGGCTATCCCAGCCCTCTGCAGCCTTCCCCAACTCCTTTCCTCATGCAGGACCTTCGGCTGGCTCTGCCTTGCCTAGGAAGCAATGAGCGCCCCCATCTCATTCCCATGGAGATGCAGCATCCTCGGCCTTGCTCTCCAACACCAACATCCAAAGGCCAACAGCTCCCTTGGGAACAGCAGCATCACCAAAGCACAAAACCACTCTGGACCCTGCAGGGCTTGGAGGCCTCCTTCCCCATGGCCATGACACCCAATAACTCCTATTTCAGAGAGGCAAAGAGGCACCTTTCCATAGAGCCAACAGCGAACCTGCAAACCTTGGAGGACCTCTGGCTGTTTGCACAAATGCAGATGGTCGAGCACTTAGGAATTATCCCACTTCAGGCTCCGCTTTCCTCTCAAGCACCCTCACAAACCACTTTGCTCGCAGTTTGTTTGGCTGTAAATAGGTAAATGCCCTGGAGCATTGACAAAGCGCTGCAGAGGGCAGCACGCATCTCTCGAGCTGTTTGGAGATCTGTGCAAACCACTTTTCCTTGCAAGACAAGAACGTTCCCTGGTCAAAACCCCCCAAGGCAGCTCCGCTCGGGTGTGCCAAGAGACAGGGATAGAGTTTGGAATTCCAAGAAACACCGGGAATAGCACAAGAGCTCAGGAAGCAGCAGCGAAATGCTGCTCGTATTTGGCACACCTACATTACACCTTTGGGGCTGAAGGCCCCCCCAAGAGCTCCAAACTCCCTTTGAAAGCTTCTCCTGCGTGGTTTTATCTTTCTAAATGACTTTTAGATACAATCATGCCATTAAACCTCCCAGGGGGTCTCCTTCCCTCTGACAGCGCAGCATTCCCAGCTCCCAACCCAGAAAGGTCCCAACTTTTCGCTTCCCTGTGCAATCCTTTGCCTAGCACCCCATGGCTCTGCCCTGGGTCCCCTCCAGACCTCAGTGCAATGCTGCTCCCTGTTTTCCACCATCCCAGCAGTGACTTAGGGACCTCTGGCACCCACAGGATGCTGCAATGCAAGGGGCTCAGGAGGGTTATTGCTTGGGGAGGCAGCACATTGCTCTCCTTTGCCGCCTAGAATAGCAAAGGAGATGATACCCACTACTTTCTGATCTGTAAGCTTTTGATGGGAAAAGGGAATGGAAAAGCAGGAAAGATGACCAGAAGCAAGGAATAAGACTGCAAGGGAGCCAAATGAGGAGCCAAAAGCAAGCATTAAAGGAAAATAATCAAATAAATGAAGCAGAAATCCTGGCCGGGAGAAATGAGGAGGAGAAGGGCAGCTTTACCCCACTCCTAGGGCCCGTCCTGGGCTCCCATCCCTGGGCACCCCCTTGGGATGCAGGGATGCCAGCATCCCGAGCGGGAAGCAGCAAGCCTGGGATAAGGAGCTTGAGGAAGGGGGGAGAAGGAGGAAGGCAATGAGGAGCGGTGCCGTGGCGTGTGCTGTGCATGCTAAGCAGCCCGCGCCGGTCGATACGGCACCGGTGGCTCTCTGCAAGAGCGGGCCCAGTGTGCCCGGGAGGAGAAGTTCGAGCCCCCCGCTCCACCAGTGCTCCCCAGTCCCAGCCAGGGGCTCTGCACCACACCAGGGTCCTGCAGGGTCCGAAAGGATTTAGCCAAGGCTCTATCGGGTATATGGGTACCCAAATCCCATCCCTCGGTGAGCACCGGGGCAGCCGGCACCGGCTGCTCTCCCTTTCCCAGCGGGATGGAGGTACCCTCCATGTATCTCCATCCCCCTCGGGGTGCCTCCATCCCCGCTCCCCATCCGGAGCCCACCGCGGAGGGGTTGCTGCATCCCCGGCTCCGCGCAGCGCATCCCCCGGGCGCATCCCCGGCTCCGCAGGATGCAGCCCAAGGCAGGATGAGGCCCGGGGGCAGGATGCGGCCCCCCTTCGCCTCCCCCGGAGGTAACCCCGCTCCCACAGCCCCTCCAGATGGCTGCGAGGAGACTAACGCAAGCTGACAGGCTCGGCGCTCCCGGCCAGATGGGGCTGGCTCCTGCCTCCTCCTTTCCCCCCCTCCTTCTTCCCTTGCTTCTTGCTCTTTTTTCTTGCGCACCCCCCCCCCCCCCCCAAAGCACCGTTCCGGGGGGGGGGGGGGGATGAAGCCCTGCTCGTCCGGGATAGGCACTTCCCAACTCCCCAACCCAACAGAAGCCGAGGCTGCACCGAGTTTTTGGGACGACCTTGCAGGCGGGTCTGGAAAAGCAAAGCCGGGGGGGGACAGAACACAGAGGGACCCCGACCCCCAACTTCCCCCAGCCTGTTGGATGCATTCCTGCACCAACTAAGTCGCGATAAAGTCGGTCGGTACAACCACCCCCCCACCCCCCCCAAAACACATCAGGACGGGGAATGCTGCAACATGGAAGAAGTTCCCCCCCTCCCCGCAACCCATCGCACCGGGAGGATGGAGCAGGGATCGGGAGACGCCGCCGTGCCGAGCCCGCATTGTAGCCCCCCCTCAGCTTAGCATCGGTGGGGACTCCATCACCACCACCCCCAGCACCCCGCGGAGGGTGCACCCGCATCCCCGCAGCATCATTCCCTACCTTGGGAAAGCAGGAGTGCAGCCATCCCGGCCAGGAGCACCCAGGAGACCGGGTGGTGCATTTTCGCCTGGGCCATGTTTCGCTGCGGGTTTCTTTTCCTCTTCCCCCCTCCCCTCCCGCTCACTGCCTGGCGGGGAGAGGTTTAAAATCCAGCGTTTTCCCGGAGCAAAGCGCAGGAAAAGGGGGGGAAAAGGGGGGGGAGGGAAGGGAGGGAGGGAAAAAAAAAAAAAAGGAGGAAAAGCAAAAAAAAAAAAAAAGGCACCGAAGGGTGGGGGAGGGAAAGAAAAAGAAAATAAAAAGGGGAGGGGGGGGAAAGGGGGTCGGAAGGGGTTGCAAGGTGCGAGGGACAGGCGCTGCCGTGCCCGCCGCTCCGGCCCGCACACGCCGCCCGGCTGCACCACGCCGCCGGCCGCGCAGGCAGCCCTCCCCTGCGCAGCACTCATTGGCTGCGGGCCCCCCCCCGCCCCGGCATCCGCACCCCCCCTTACACACACACACACACACCCCCATCCTGCACATCCCTATTGGCATCCCCCTCAGGGCATCCGCAACCCGTCTTGGGCATCATACACCTCCCCTTTGGTACCCCCCCACACACCCCCGGCATCCAGTACATCCCCGTTGGTACCCCCCTCGGGGTATCCGCACCCCCGGGCTGACACCATACACATCCCTGCGGGTACCCCCCTTCGGTATCCTGCACATCCCTATTGGGACCCTCCTCTGGGCGTCCACACTCCCCTTCAGCCTCCCCACCAGTATCCCACACACGGACACCAGCATCTGCACACCCCCTCTGCATACTCCACAAGCCTCCCCCAGCATCCTCACCGAGGGGCTCAACACTCCAGCATCCACAAACATATCCCCCCCCTCAGCATCCTCTCCTTCTTACAGCATCTTTACCACCCCCTATAATGGCACTGTCCATCCCCACCAGGGAAATGGGGGTGACTGCATCAAGTCTGTGACTCAGTTTCCCCACCTGCAGGATCCTGGGAAGGAGATCCCCACACACACACTTTGCACCACCTGCCTGTCCTCAAAGGCTGAAGAGCATCCTCCGCTTTTGGGGGATGTCTGAACAAGCCTCCTTCCTCCTACAGGGCTAATCCCATATGGAAATTGCTCTAAAAGCAAATTTAATAGGGAATAACTCTTCAGTTTGTCACAGAAATCAATCCCAGCCTGGTTCGGGTTGGCAGGAACCTTAAAGCTCCTCCAGTTCCAACCCCTGCCATGGGCAGGGACACCTCCCACTAGAGCAGCTTGCTCCAAGCCCTTACTTTCATTCCAGATCAAGGCTCTCCCCCAATACCTCCCTCCAAGACCAGCTCCAGGGCCACTTGCTCCCTCCTTCATTTTGACCATCCTCCTGTTAACCCGACTCCCATTGCCACAAGCCGGATTCTGGTGCCTATTTCACAGCCATGGAAGCAGGATAGACCTTTCTCCACCTCAATATACCTAAACCCACATCACCTAAACCTGATGCCTACACAGAAAGGGTCCTCAGGTTCCAAACCTTTTGTTTTCAGCCTTTGTCCCACATGGGGAATATTGAAGGCACTGAACCCCAAGCCTCCTTTTTGACACCGCCTCCATCAATTGTAGCTTGTGAAATATTCATTATTTTCATTAGTGGTAAAAATGTCTCATTTTGTTGCCTAAGGTGAGTCACAGCCCCTTAGAACAACATTATAGGCAGGAAAAAGTGACAAGGGATAAAAGAAGGAACTTGCCTTGGTTTTGTATGCATTTCTCCTCAGAGGCTTCCAAAATCTGAGCTGTTCACTTTGCAATTCAGAAGGAGATTTGGCTGCAAACCCATGGCAATCCAGCTGCATTCCTCCCTCCCCTCTATCGCTGCCACCCAGAGACAATGCCTCAGATCCAGGCCAGCCGTTCAGCCTAAGAAAGGTGACAACCTCCAAGCCCCAGCCCCTCTGTTCAAACCCCATCCACAGGACTGACAATCGCCATCCTCTTGTCCAAAGCCGGCAGCCAGGGAGGAACCCGTGGCTCCAATCAATACCTTTTGGATGGAGAAATCCTTGCTAAGGGGTAAGGATTCCTCCCTCCATCGCATCATCTCCTCCTCTCCACTGCTTCCACCAACACAACTCACCCATGCTAACGCAAGATGCCATGTAGCGGTTTTGCCCACCTTCTGCAACGCTTCCCAGCGTGATAAGCCAGCTCCCGTACTTACAGCAGCTGGAAACGGTCCATTAGGTTAGTTTGGTTTATGACCTACCCATTATGCTTTAAAAAACACAACTTCCCTGTCTATTTGCCTAAGCAGGGAGCAGTTTGCGAGCAGGCCCTATGCAGAGGCTGCTTCTCCTCCAGATTTACTCTATGCATTATTAATTCACATGCTGCTTGTTCCGAGCACGTCTATTTACCCGCTGCACCAGAACAGCTCTTAAGGAGCCTTCGGCTTGTGGCTTTGTGGAACATCAACTTCTCATGTTGAACAGCAGGTGATGTTCAACAGAACGCCTTGCAATAAATGCCTAATATATCCATTACACTCATCCATATCTATGTGATATGAAGATAGAGATAACAGGGCTGCACTCCTGAGATAGGGGCGCGGGGCTGGGGGGGGAGAAGTTATTCATTGGAAATCACACGTAGAGGTGGTGTTAAACAGGGACATCGTGCTTCCATGTGCATCAAGCCGCACAAGCCCCCTTTTGGCATTGATTCCTGGGGAATTTCAGATGGTAATTCCAACCCCCCTCCCTCCGGATCTGACTGGAAAACCAAAATCCAACACCTCGGCTAAAAGGCTGCAGGGGAAATGAATAGAGGTGATGTGCTGCTCTGAATCAAACCCTCTAACTGGCTCACCAAGGAGCGTTGTGACCTTGCTCAACAGCACTGTGTAATTTTTAATAGACATTCCTTGCTACAACTGACATTCCCAGGCATGCTTTTATTCCACAACCGTTTTTCCACCGGGAAATGCCACGTTTCATTGGCATTTTTTATATCATCCCTACATATACATACCTATAATTACTGTATGCATTACAATAGCTTTCACGTGGCTGATGGTTAAGATCCCGGTTCCATTCTGTTCCACTCTGTACATACACCTGGTAGAAAACAGTCCCTCCCTTGAGCTCTTGGAGTCAAAATACAGCAAGCAGAGAAAGGTGTTGAGACAAGAGCAAATTACCTCTCATTCTACAGCGAGGAAAAGGCAGCTTGGAAAGGCTAAATCACTGCATGAGGTCAGGGAGGGAACTTCCAGCCGCGTCCAAGACTCCACTACAACCTCTCCCATCCTAAGGCAGGGTTGCAGGACTTGCCTGCTTCTTCCTGCAGCCTTTTCCCTCCCTCCTCTCAGTTGCACAGGCATAAGGGGAGAGTGAAGGGAATGCTTCCAACGCTACACAGAAATATCCAAGCCTAGTATAATGTGCTAAAACTCCTTTTCCTTCCTAAGGGATAGCAAGGGAAGGAGGGGGGGAAAGCATTTATAAAGCTGAACTCAGCACATACTCCAGCCCACGTTCATACCAAGGCATTCCTGCACCCCCGTGCCCTTGCACACACAGGACGCACGGAGCCAGACAGACGAGTGCCCACAGGCAGCGGGTGCCCAGCTTTGCTCCTTTAATTACACCTCCTCCGGGTGAGAAAGATAAGCCCAAATGGAGTGACTGCATCAAGGGAGGAAGCCTATAAGTTATTCATAAGTTCAGGCTCAAGCTCCTCTCCTGCTTTCACTCCATGACACCTTCAAAACATATTATTCATCTCTTCTTTTTTTCACCTCCTCTGGGAGCAGAGATGGTAATTGTAGTAAATATATTGCTGCCAAGTCATCCTCACACAGTGCTAGGGGTAGGGACCTGAGGCAGAGGCTGCTGTCGAGATGCTTTGGGGTGCCCAGGCTCCGTGAAGGACATCTCCACACTGCTATGGGGACCACGCTGGGGGAGAACCTCCAGGCAGCCCATCACTGAGACATCTACTACCCCCCCAGCGCAGCCAAAATCAAACCCTTCCACTCCACCCCATTCCAGATAAGAGCCCACAATCCCCATTGAGCATTTGCCAACAGCTCCATGGCAAGCTGAGCAGAAGACTTCACTACATCCCCACGGAGCCCACATCGGGACCATTGTTTCCCTTGGGATGCTGCACCCCGTTTTCACCCATTTGGGCAAATTTTGGCTCATAGGAAACCAAAGCAAGCCACGACTGCAGGCAGCGCTGCCTGCAAAGAGCCTTTGGAAACAAGAGCCACAGCACAGAGGTTTTGTTTGCCCTCTCAAGGCTGTTCCAGACAGAATAATGCTACTGCCAACTGAAGCAGCTCTCCTTGAGCTCGAGAGGTTAGTTTTTCTGAATGCAGCGACACGAATCCTCCTCTCGGCCCCATAGCACAGAGGATTTGTTGTACTCCGGTGCAAAAATAACCCTGAAAGCATCGTCTATGGTCACACCAGGCTAAGGCATCGGCAGACGGCGCCTGGGAGGAGGGAGACGGGGGCATGGATTTTATTTGTCCTCGAGTCCCAGGGAGGTCGTTCACTGCAGTGCCCCTGGCACGTCCCCAGCCCTTTCTAACGCATTCGATTCTTGGGAGTTTTCTTCATCTCATTTCCTTCGTTGGTTCTTGCTCCTTCAGTGCTGAGCTCAGCAAGATCGCTTCTGTTTAGAGTGAGATTAGCACCGAGTACATTAAATGTGTGGACTAAAGGGCACTGGGTCACCACCCCAGCTCCAAACACCCCTTAACACCTTCCCAAGTGCTTTTTGCTGGGTTTCCTTTTAGCTCACCTCTGCACCACCGAAAGCCTCAGCAGCAGGCTCTCCCAGGCAGCAGCGTGTCCTAAGGAACCCTTCAGACACAAAGACGCAGGAACCAGACCCGATGCCGAGCATCCTTTTTTTCCCATTAAAATTGATCTGCAATCAATGATCCTCATGGGTCCCTTCCAACTCAAGACATTCAATGACTCTATTCCACTATGGCAAATTATGTGCTGAGGGACAACATGATGCTCGCAGCAGAACAAAGGGTGAGAGGGACAACATGATGCTCACAGCAGAACAAAGGGTGAGAGGGACAACATGATGCTCACAGCAGAACAAAGGGTGAGAGGGACAACACGATGCTCACAGCAGAAGAAAGGATGGATGGAGAAGGGGCTGGTTCGGCCCACCAACAGGCCCCCCATGAAATAGCACCCTGCAGCTCTGAAGTACACCTTCCCCTCCTGGTTTAAGCCCCAAAGCTGTGATCTTAAGAGGAAGGAATGACCCACATCCCCTGCAGGAAGGGGATTGACGCAACGCTGTGCTTGCAAACCACATCCTTCCCTCATGTGCAAGGACCTAGAGAATTCACTTCCCTATTTCAAGCACGTTGCAATGTGGGTTTGATTCGGCAAGGTAGTGCAAGGTGCTCAAAAGGCCACGCTCTGTTTGGTTCCACTATTCCCTTTATTCCTCTACCCAAATGAACCAGATTCCTCCTTATTCCAATGGTTTTGCAGCGACATTTTCCAGCCCGGGCTGCTGTTATTCCCCATCCCAGCCGGGCTCTTATCACAGCTCAGCACCTCCGTCCCCTGCTTTCCAGTTGATTAGCTGTCTATTTACCTACAGATTACAAGGAGGCAACAAGTCCACCCGGGGAAGAGGCACGGTTGCATGGGCAAAGACTCTGCAAACAGATGGCTTGAGGAGATACAGGATGTTTACTGCTTTGTGTGTGCTTCTGGGCTCGAGGGTGACACAGCCCTGGCACATCCCTATGTTCCTTGGCATTCTCTTGCTCCTCTTCAAGCTCTCTACCACCCTCTCCGGGACTTGGAGAGTGAAGACAAAGACTCAGCCAACAGCCTGGGTCTGCCCTGGAAGATGGTGCGAGGCATTGGGTTTAAAATACCTGCCCTCAGAGCGATGCGATTGTCTCATTTCCAACCATCCTAAACGTGACAATGGGATATTCACTTTGGGGGTGAAAACACTCGCACAGCTCTTCTCCAGCCCCTCTGAATATAGCGGTCACAGTGGCAAAGCCAGGGCTTGGCAGTGACCAACACACCGGTTGGGCTTCAAGGCAATAAAGAAGCCCACAGGCACATTACCCCAGGTCATCTCCCTTGAGCAAACACACCAGGACACACAGAAAGCCACCAAGATTCTATTTCTTAGCCACTATTCCCAGTTCTGGAAGGGCCTTCCTCAGTGGTTGAGCATCAGTGCTCAAACCCATCCAGCACCTATTCTGCTTTCGGGAGCTGGTGTGATGCCTCTGAATCCAACCAGCCTCGCTCATGAGAGCCTTTGGACAGAGGGGAAAACAAATGTGCACGTTACGAAACACTTTCTGGCATGAAATTTGCCATTTGCGACTGCCTGAGGGGTATTTTTCCCCCCTCATCTAACTCACATCTCCCAGTGTCAAGAAAGAAACCTGGGGAAGCCAGCCCTAAGAGGAACAAGCTTCATTTCCACCAATAACCCCCGTTTGCAACTTGAGCTTCTCCTCGTCGCCCCAAATTGATCGCATTCCCTGCATGCTCCTTTTCCTTCCTCCGCATCCCAAGCTTTAAAGGTTTGTGGTGTTACAGACGGCTCAAAGCACGCTCAAGATTAGTTCTGTGACCTGCTCGGGCGAGGCAGACAATTGAATGCAGTAGCAGTGAAAAGGAAGGAAAATAAAGAACATCATCAAGGAAAAGAAAGAGGCAGCTCTTGTCGAGAGCGTGCCGGTACAAGGCAGTGATTCTTCTCTCCCCATTGACGTTGGAGGTTGCTGTTTATGGCCGTGCTACACGCAGCATCCTTTCTTCTCCATCGCGCAGCTGTAGCATGGGCGCACTGGAGAGGGGAGGCACGCAGAGGGGGAAAGCAATAGCAACAGAAATTGGATCCTATTGAGTTTTCAATAGGACGCCCAAATATATACATATTTCAGCGTGCTTGTGTACAGATAGACCAGTCAATGGAGGAAGCTGGGAATAGTCGGTTCCGAGTAATTACAGTGGGGGGAAATCATTGGAATAATGAGCAGTTGCTATCAGAGCAGGCAGGGAAATGAAATGCTGGCTGCTGTTTGTTAAACAGTGCTTTATTTTCAGTTTAGGGTGTTTGGGATGAAATTAGGTGACAAATACGCAGCGTCACTGAATGATGGGGAAAGCTTGAGATCATTGGAGTCGCTCAAGCTGCCATGCTCGTTCCCTCCATTCCTTTCCCCTCTTTCTGCCTTTCCTTGATGTTTTCGCCCTCTTTCCCTCCCCTTTCAACTGCAGCAGCCTCGGGAAGGGGCTCTCAAGCAGCTCTGGTGCCACAGGAGGAAGAAAGAGGGTCTCTGCCCTCAGATTTCAGCACTGCACCATGTGCACTGCAGCAGCGCTGCGGGATGCCAGCGCTGGACCAGAGCCACCGGCAGGGACCATAGACAGTGGGATGGGACTTGGAGACACAGCAACAAGAGCGTCACCCTTGATCAGCCACAACCTTCAAAGCCTTTGAAGGTTTGGTGTTATTTTCCACCAATATCCTTGTGAGGATGATGCACATCCCACATACACCCAGCACTGCCTAGCATATGCTTAACTTTCTTCTTTCAACACCACCAAATAGCTACGGAGCATAGGAGAGAGCCAAAGCACAGCCAACACGTTTGAGCCTCGCAACAGCAAAGCATCTGCTAGGAAAAGTAATAGGAAAAGCACATGAAAACCAGATTATCTTTAGGAAGAAACAGTGATTTCTCAGCCTAATCGACCTTTTCTGATGTGGTTCTTGGCCTTGAAAACACCAAACATATAAGTCTTGGAAACATGCAGCCCCCAGCCTGCTGAGTATAATTCCCACTGTCCCCACATCCAAGACGAGATCTGCATGGGGATGTTGCATTTGGAGCCCTGCAGAGCACAGACGGGAAAGCAGGAAGAGGAGCAGGATAACACAGGGAAAGGGAGATAAGGAGTGGAAGCTCATGCTCTTCACTAGCTCCTACCCACTGTGCCCCGGCTGCTGGAGCATAATGTAACCAGACATGGATCAAGACTGAAGAAGGAGAGATGAAGTCTGAAGGAGAGGGAAGCACCTGTGTGTGTATGCACAAGATTTAGATATCTCAAAAGATTTCATGCTGTATTTCACCTAATTCACATTTCTAAGCTGCCCCCTTAAGCAATGCCAGAACCGAGCATCAACGAGACGGGTCAAAAGCTTCCTGAGCATGAAACATCACCAGGTTTTCAAATATCCCTTTCGAAAGCTTCCAGTTCTGGATTAAGGAGTTACCAAACACCAGGCAGGCAAATCCATGCTCCCAAAACCACTCTGCAAGGACAACTTGACACCTCCCAGACACAGGGCAAACCAGCCTGCTTTGCCAACAGATGAACACACACCATGGTACAGTACATTGGAGATGTCTTCTCCTCAGGGTGATGCAGCAATCCACGATAGAAGAGTCAATGTGGCCCTGCCTGCAATGACAAGAGGATGCTCATACACTCAAGGTGCAGAGAATTCAACCTTTCATTGCAAGCTTAGTTACTGGGGAAGCAAATGAACAGTTTATAACCATTTTTATGAGCATAAAGCAACCTAAGGAGACACACAGAAGCCTTCCCCATGGTATAGCCCATTCCTGAGCTGCAAAACATGAGAAACTCCCGTTCTGGGGTGGGTAAAACTGTCCTCAAGCAGTGAGCATCCTCAGGGCCTATACACAAGGATGCAGAAGTGCTTTGCCACACAGAGAAGGGAATTCACGTTGTGTCACTTACAACTATGAACAAAACCACAGGATCACAATTAAACTTGGAGCTGAAGCAACCCCACAGCTCCATCACATCCCTCAGCGCTGCCTTTCCCATCTCTCTTCTCACCGTGCAATCCAGTGACCTCTATTTGCACCAGCTCTGCTCTGCGTTAAGCTTCCAGCATTGAGGAGAAAGAGCAAACTAAAAGCACCAGGAAACAAGCATCCACCACCGTACAAATAACTTAAACCCCCTGGAGATAAACTGGGGCTCCTTTTCGCTGTGTTTTCCATGGTGCTGCTTAAACACCGACAGGGGAAGGTGCATACATCCATCAGCCCAGCTCTCCGGCCTGCAGAGGAGCACAAAGACGGAGCGGAGCCGCGATAATTATACCCCTGTCTCCATAGAGCCAGCTCGGCTGCAGCCCACATGCTCCACAACAGTTCACCCAGCCCCATGCAAGGGCGTTTTAGCCCATTCTGGCCTGGGAGGGATGCAGCATCACTGGGCAAGATGCTAATTCCCTTCTCTAATCACCTGCTGGCTCGCAAAAGGGGTCTGAATTGAACTCTCTCAGCCCAGACACCTCCAATGTGTCTGTTTCCTCACTGGAAAGTAAAAACACAGTAAAAACACATCTTCCCCCTCCAACACCCCCCAGAGCCACGCAAATAAGCAAGAAACGGCCAATATCTCCACTTCGGACTGGTCTTTGCCTTCTTTTGCTGCCCAAGGTGAGGGAGCACAGAGCAAAGGGTGGCAAGAGCACATTGTGGCTCCTTCCCTGCTATCCTAAGGCACGCAGTGGTAACCGGGGCCAGAGAAGGTTTGTTGCACAGCGCATAAAGAACACAGGTAACACACGCACCCCAGGAAGGATGCTTCCTCCCCCGAGCACCGGCTTTAGTGGCTTTTCAGCTACAAAACACACAGCAGGGGCTCTGTGCTTGCAGGGGCAACCAAAGGCAAAACACAGCCTCAAATAGGCTCCGAAATTAGCAGGGGATGGGGAGCAAAAAGCAGTTGCGTCTGATTGCATCTTGCACATTCACGTTCCCAACCCTTTCTCCCTTCATCCTAGAACCGCCTCAAAGCCGCATCCCAAAGAGCTCAAGCCACAAACCCTGTTGCCTGCTGGGTTAGCACAAGCATGGTCAGCATTTGAGCCCTGAAGATGTAGAGCAGTAGGATAACAACCACTGCAGAGCACCACAGTGCACTCTGCCCATAGCACCAGGCCTGCCCAAAGCTCTGAAAGCAGCCTGCCATGAGGAAGGGGATAAACACCCCAAATCCCTCTCCCATCCTGCAAGAACCAGGGCTCCAGACATCAACAGGGACAAGGTCAACTCACCCCTTGGCAAAGCCCTTGAGTACACTCCATGATAGCAAAGAAGAGAGCTATTTCTCCTCCTAGATAGCTCTTACTCCTCTCATAGAGCTGTGTGACTGCCCAAAGCACCTTCCTCCCTGCCTGTTTTCCAAGCAGGATAACACCCACCACCTGGAAGGCAATTTATCCACCTCAGGTAGGGCAAACCCCAGTTCCTCTGAGCAGCATCCCAGACGCTGGAACTCCGAGCACAAGGAGCCCACCAGGCTCAGGGGGTTCGTGGTTATGGATGAGCTGTTTCAACAAGGAGGAAGCAGCAGCTCCAAGAGCTGAGCAGCCAAGTCCCTGCTGCCTCCAAGCTGCAGATACAGGTTCCTTCAGCTCCGTTCCATAGTGACTGAGCAACTTAAGGTGTTAAACCAGACATAGCTTTGTGCCAATTGCTCCTTGGGTTACCCAAGTTGTTAAGTCAAACACAAAAGAGCCCTTGGTGTCTCCAGGTAGCAGCTCAAGGCACATTCTCTCTACCTGAAGAATCAGCCTACCCAAAATATGCAGAGTTTTGGGCAAAAAGGCTCCTGTCCTCCTTTGAGATCCCAAGATTCCTCCTCCTGGGATGGAAAAGCCCTTTGGGGACGTCACTGGGAGATGCACACTTAGAAATTCATGCCACATATGCCAGTGGCACTAATGGAACATGGTGTGTGGGGGGGAGATAACCCACTGCTGCCCCAGTGCTGTCCATCATCACAGCCTCCCTCCTCTGCTGATTCCATCTAATGTGCTAACGCTCATCATAATGAATACTGTTCAAAGGGAAAGGCTCTCTGGAGACTTCAAATCTCAGGCTCAGGTGCTCAGGCTGGGATAATTGGGTGACTCATTCATTAAGAGAAAGGCAATTTCCAATCTATTACATTCTTTTAGAACACAAAGCTTTCCCCCCCACACTCTCTCCTTGCCCTCTTTCTGGCCCAAGCCCAGCTTGAGCTCCCCTTGTGTTCAACAGGGCTATTTCTGCAGTGGAGGAGCATGACACAGACCTGCTCCCATTCCCAAGTCCTGCTTTTAAAGTCTTTGTAGAGCCCTTTTCATGTTGTTTTCCAATATCCATATTAAAGAGTAACTAAGAGAGGGAGAGACCTGGAAATGAGATACAAGGATTGGGTGATAAAACCAGCTCCGCTGAAGGCCATGGAGAACCTCTTTAGGCTTTAGGGAGGTGCAGTTTGATGACAGTAGCAAATGCCAGGTGATTTCTCTTGGCAGGAAAAGACACCTCAATCCCAACCAACCCCAAGTTAAAGACAAATTAAACCCAGCACTAATGTTTAGCAGTGAGGGTGATTAACCTTTAAAAGCCACTACCTGGATTCAGCATCTCCTGAGGTCCTTAAATCAACCCTCGACACCTTTTGGGAAGATTTATGGTCGACAAACACAAAATCCTAAGCACAGGGAAAGAGGCATCTAATGACTTTCTGAGGTTATGGGATCTAAAAGTCCCTTCTGGCCCTAAATTCATTGTGAAATCAACCCCCGAAGTTTGTCTTTGAAACCGGTCTCTATGTTGCTGTATCCCAACGGCCTGCCTCCAATTCAAGCTAAACCAAAGCCAAGACAATGAGGGAAAGATTCAATCCAACCTTCTCCCTCTTTGCCTTCTTTTCCTGCCCATTTGCAATCGATTTTGGGGGAGAAAAAGGCACAAAACTGTAGCTGGAGAGATTATCCTTGAGCTGTTGCTTCCGGCTCCAGCTTCGTACACACAGACAAGAAACAAATTGACCCAAGAGCTGCCCTGGGTTTCCCAGGCACCCAGGTACTGTTTGCTCCCCAAATATAAGTGGCTCTGTGCTCTCCAGTGTTGGCTGGGTTACTGGGACAGGTTGTCCTGCTCCTTGGGCAGAACAAGCAGTGACAGAAAACCACTTTAGAGCGGTGTAATTGCAACCGCGGCGCAAGTTGAGTGTACACAGACCTACTGGCAGAGGGAGAAGTGATGTTTCCAGCCAGCAATATCAGAGCAGCAAACATTTCAAGTGCCAGCGGCTCCTGTGGCTCCTTCTCTCTGCTTTTCCTCTCCAAATCGCATGTCCTTCATTCGCTCTTGCCCTGAGCTCTCGTGCTCGCTGATTACCACAAGTCACTGGAGCTTGATGTAGCTTCACCTTGTGGTTACTACACGATGCACCAGCCAAAACCAACCTGGACAGCTTAAAGATGTGGCTATGGGGTGGAAGATGGTGCCCAGGACATGTGGAAGGGTCACAGCATTGGGTGAGCTTCCAACACTCAAACTGAGTGCAAAGGCACCGGAATGGTGTGTGGCTCTCACCAGCACATTAAACACAGCTCAGCATCCCCCTCCTCTTAAGATTTCCCTTTGCTGCTGATTTCTATCAGCCCCCACTTCTTGCACAGACATGGTTGCAGCCAGTCTCTTCTCCCTTTCAGCCCTAAGATGTTGCCCTTCATTTGTTCTGGGTTCATTTGTTCTTCCAGCAAAGGATTTGCCTGCACTGATGGCATTTAGCAGCAAAGCGCACAGTTCAACCCCAGGAAATTCCCATCTATCCCAGCCTCTACCACCACGGTGAGTGGAAACAGAGATTTAGCCTTTGCCTGCATGACCTGTGCAGCAAGCATGCAATAACCTGGAATTCAATGTCTCCTTCAACGTGGAAGGGGGCCGAAATCTCAATGGCAGTGTCTTCCCTCTCCATCAGTCCCATTAACCCCAATTGATTAACACCTTTCCCTGCCTTGAGTGTCCTTCTGCTTGCATTGCCCTTGCCAGAAGCTCTTCTTGTTCTCCTCCAATGCATTTAATAGATCCCACCACCCTGATTTCCAAGAGGTGAACACTCTCTTGGCTTATTCCTGGAAGCATCAGAGAAAGAGAGGCGAGATACCTATGAGTGTGATACCCAAGCTACGAGAGGGATGCATTTACCCATGGATGAACTGGATGAGGGCCTGAAGTCAGCAGCATTCCTCTGATCCAAGCAAGATCAGAGACGACGCTTTTGGAGGGCTACCAACAGACCTATTGTGCCTTGTCCCGAGCTGAACATTCTTTACCCACAGCTTGACTTCCAACTAAGTCACAACCTGTCACCACAATACTTTTGTCTCTCTGATCGGACTCTGTTTCACACCCAGAGAGCCTCTGAAACCCAGCCAAGCCTGCATCCCCTTTGGCTGCCCATTCATCCTTTGCCCAGAGATGCAGCCTTGCTTCCCTGTGGACAGCAGCTCTGATGGAGGAATCTGCAGGCCAAGGCAATCTGGAAGCAACACCTGATTCCTGCCTGGTTTGAGCAGCTTCCATGGAGTTTCTGGCTCAGAAAACAGCAGGCAAAGGCTTGGCTTCTATGGCACTGACAGAGGGAGGAGGGAAGAAACCAACACGTCTCCTTGTCCTCTTTTACCCTTCCCAGCCCTAAGACAGGGGTGCAGCAAAGAGACAAAACCGCAGCAAGGAAAATCCTCCAGGAATCTTGGATAGGAGGCAGGGAGCCAAGAGCTGGAGCCAATCAACGGCTGCCTCCTGAAGCTACCAAAGGGATAAATGAAATGCATTCATCTCCGCACGACTCACAACGGCACCGTTTTGATCCGACACCCAACTTTGTGACAATCAACTTCATTTACTTCAATAATGACTGAAAAAGGCAAGTTTTCCATTCTAACAGCAATCAGAGATGAGTGCCACGGCTCTTTACTGTGCGCATCTTCTTTGTTTCTAAAGCAAACTCCATTCAAGTCATTCTCTTTAAAGAAAACAATTCCTTTCTCTATTATTCATCTGAAATACAGAAGGAGGACACAAGGGGCTGTGGAAGCACATAGCTTGTTTCTGACGGAATAGTTTTTAGGAAGGCAAAACGCACTGAGCAAAGGGGGTTGGTAATTCCTCCCATTCCCTTTGGTTGATGGATTTATAATGCTACCCATCACCTCAGTGACCGCATGCAAACCTTTGCTAGTTGTACCTGTTTAATTTGCTTACTGCTGTTCATGAAGACCAGTAGTTTCAGTGCCTTTACTTGGGACCTGCAGCTATGCAGCAAATGCGCTTGCAAGGCATCTGGCTAAGTGTTACACCAAGCCATCAAACACGTGTGACTCTAATGCCAAAAGAAACTCCACCTTCGGGCAGGAGATTCAATGGGATAATACTCTTTGGGATGCCAAAGACACAGGAGGGGGCAGCTGCTAAAAAGTTGGTTATCCCCTTGCTTTAGGTATAGCCTTGCACCAGCTACTGAGAGCATCCCTGCATCCCGAGTCCCTGTCTCCTTTCAACCCCAACAGGCAGGATTCACCTTCTTCCCTCCCATATATTTTTAATATACATCTAGAAGACATATCCAGAGCTCTTGTTGTCAGTGAAGAGAGACCAGCACCTCAAGAAGGCAATTCATCCAACTGGGAGAAGATAAATGGCCTCTGGAGATGCTTATTTCTCTCCACCGACTAGGAGAGAGCCCGAGGCAACCAACCCCCATGCTGACATGTAGCTTTTAGACATGCAAGCAAGAGCAGATTAATCCACCCCATTAATGGAGCCTTTAGGTTTTGCTGGCTGGATTTACTCATGCTTCCTCAGCATGTTGAGCCCCATTGCCACACCACAGTGGACCCAAAGAGTCCTTTCTCCTCTTCCCACCTTGGGTACCACTATCTTTACTCCAACCACACACCCCTCAATAAATCCCACCAGCATCTCCCCTCCTCCTATATCCCATTTCCCACCCAGAACATTGCTCCTCCCTCTGTCCTTTCCCTGCTCCAGTGCTCCTGACTCCATCCTCTGTCTCTCCTCTCTGGTCTCCCACTAATCTGTGCACGGGAGCTCCAGCCTGGCTATTGATCACTGTTTGTGGGCTCTCTGTAAACTTTGGCTGTAAAGGTTTCATTAGGCTGCCTCATAGTCATTACATCAAGTAATGGAAAACATCCATCTCCTTCTGCTCCTCTGCAGCGGCCAATGGAAATCGGCCTGAGGAGCGTTAATCAAGCCATGAAAACCATCAGCAGCTCAGGCTTTGATGAAGAGAAACTCTGTACACTGAGCTTGCATGGCAAGGGCTTGGTAGCACAGGGGTGGCTTCTGGGAGAAGCTGCTGGAAGCTTCCCCCGTATCTGATGGAGCCAATAGTGAGAAAATGTGAAAGCAGCCCCCAAGAACAGTGAAAAAGGACCATAGTGCAGCCCATGGTAAGGCAGGCTGTCCCCCTGCACCCCGTGTTGGTCCACAACGGTGCAGAGATCCAGCCTACAAGTGAGCATCCCCACAGCCTCCAGGCTACCGTTTCTCCATGGGTCACTCAGCTTTCCTTATTTACACAGGCCCCAAACTGGACCTTGGCAAAGGTAAGCCCAGATCCCAACCCTCCCCTTGCACCTTGCACTGGGCAGCTGGATACGAAAGGAAAAGGGATTCATTTGGGACTGGGAAGCTTCTGAAGCCAATACTCAGTGCTTCATCAAGGTTGAACGCTCACTGTTACCCTTCAGTCAAGCCTTAGAGGTGAGCAGCACTCTCCATAAGGTCGCACTTTGGTACCTTTGCTTTAGTCTTGCTGTAGCCAAGCAGCAGGAGCCATCCCTTTCCTGCAGAGCTCCCAGTGCGGGATATCAGAGCCCTCTCTCCCCTAAAGCCCAATAGTGCTGCAGAAATTCATACACGAGGTCCTGCTGCTTGCAGCAGCCTCTGAGCACACCAAACCAACCCCAAACCAGGAAGCCACGAAGGTGACTTAAAGAATTAAAGACAATCAATGTCCCCACATCAAGAAAAAGCCCAACGATGCAAAACTGCCTCACTGTGGATCCCAGACCCGCACAGCACCATCCCTCCCAGCAGCTCCAAGCTCAAGGCTGCATTTCCCAATGGTTTCAACTACACTGAAGCCTGTCTGGATGCAAGAAGCCACCAGCCCAACCCGAGCTCACCGAAGCATGAAGAACTCCAGGCCCATTGTGCCTCATAGCAGGTTGCAACTGGTTGAGGAGGCTCAGATTTGAGAGTCAACAGCAGCCTCTAGTTTCAAAGGCCAGTACTGATCTTGCCCCTGGGCCCTCCCCAGCACCAGGGGATGTTTGCTGACCCTCAAAGTGCTGTAGTTCTCTTGGAAGCAGCCTTTTGTAGCAGTCTTTCCATGTTATTTTAGCAGCTGCTGCCTTACAGGCTGCTGGAATAAGAGATTAATGCTTTAATTATACTATGTGAAAGCTGGGAGGCTGAGCTTTCGGATGGTATACAGCACTGACTTCTGGCACTTGTGCATCTTGAGGGAGTACACACTAAAATCAAGCCGGAATCCAAGTGAGGAATAGAAGTGGAAAAGAACTAAGACAGTACTCAGAATAATGTGCTTTTAATGCCCAATATCTCACAACCAGCTGGGGCTGGAAATTAAAGCTTCGTGCTTGTTGCAAGTGGGGGATCCTGTCATGCGAAGACTTTATCTCTCACGTCTCCAGCCCTGGTGGTGCAGGAGGTATCGGATGATAAAGTTACCTGCATTTGCTCCATGGAAGCATCTCATCAGCCTCCTTCTCCACCCAGACAGTTCAGGGCTATGTCTGACTGCTCCTGCATCCCCTGCCCTTCTTCAGTCACTGTCAGCAGTGTGATGGAGGGCTGCTGCATCCGTAGGATGGGCAAGGAGACCTAGCTGAGGACGACCAAGCTGGAGTCTCTCATTATCCACCAGTATTCTCCTTCATCATATGTGGCAGCTCTGGCGCTGGCTGGTGGCACAGCCGGAGCATCGCCATGGGCTGGTCCTGCATCCCGGCCACCTCCTGCATCCTTGCATCCCAGCCGCCTCCTGCATCCTTGCATCCTGGCCACCTCCTGCATCCCTGCATCCCAGACGCCTCCTGCATCCTTGCATCCTGGCCACCTCCTGCATCCCTGCATCCCAGCCACCTCCTGCATCCTTGCATTCCAGCCACCTCCTGCATCCCTGCATCCCAGCTGCCTCCTGCATCCTTGCATCCTGGCCACCTCCTGCATCCCTGCATCCCAGACGCCTCCTGCATCCTTGCATCCTGGCCACCTCCTGCATCCCAGCCGCCTCCTGCATCCTTGCATCCTGGCCACCTCCTGCATCCCTGCATCCCAGCCACCTCCTGCATCCTTGCATTCCAGCCACCTCCTGCATCCCTGCATCCCAGACGCCTCCTGCATCCTTGCATCCTGGCCACCTCCTGCATCCCTGCATCCCAGACGCCTCCTGCATCCTTGCATCCTGGCCACCTCCTGCATCCCTGCATCCCAGACGCCTCCTGCATCCTTGCATCCTGGCCACCTCCTGCATCCCAGCCGCCTCCTGCATCCTTGCATCCTGGCCACCTCCTGCATCCCTGCATCCCAGACGCCTCCTGCATCCTTGCATCCCGGCCACCTCCTGCATCCCTGCATCCCAGCCACCTCCTGCATCCTTGCATTCCAGCCACCTCCTGCATCCCTGCATCCCAGACGCCTCCTGCATCCTTGCATCCTGGCCACCTCCTGCATCCCTGCATCCCAGACGCCTCCTGCATCCTTGCATCCTGGCCACCTCCTGCATCCCAGCCGCCTCCTGCATCCTTGCATCCTGGCCACCTCCTGCATCCCTGCATCCCAGCCGCCTCCTGCATCCTTGCATCCTGGCCACCTCCTGCATCCCTGCATCCCAGACGCCTCCTGCATCCTTGCATCCTGGCCACCTCCTGCATCCCTGCATCCCAGCTGCCTCCTGCATCCTTGCATCCTGGCCACCTCCTGCATCCTTGCCCTTTTCCTCTCCATTTCCCTCTCTTCTTCCACTCATTTCTCCCTTCCCCCCCCCCCCCCCATCTTCATTCTCTCACCACCTCCAAACCTATTTTTCTCTTCTCCCCCCTCCCACCATTCCTCTCTCTTCTCCCCCTCCCTTCTACTTAGGAGCAGATCAATGTACTGAGAATGCTGACTAGGGAATTAAATCCAGCCAGGCTGTCTCTTTGAGAGACCTCTCACTAATCAGCTTGGATGGCTTCCTATTCCCCCCTCCACTCAACAGAGAACCTGCGATGAATTCGGCCATCCCTGCTCCTTGTCAGCCTGCACACAAGGAGGCAAATGTCTCTCTCATCTGCTCTGCACTCGGCTTTTCTTCTCCATCTCTGTATCGAGCAGGTTGGAGGCAGTACCAGGACTACCTTGTCTGCTTCTATTTTCTCCCCGAGCTGTGATCTCGACTGGAACACTGTCTGCCAACGAGTCATTCCTTCCCCTCAGCTGTGGGGTCCGTCTGTAGCACGTGGGGCTTCTGTATTTTGCCACGTCTCTTCTCAGAGCACAGCTGAGAAGGAGAATGGCACAAATCATGCTTTTCAGAGCCCCATTTATCTTCCTCTGCATCTTTCAGCCGAGGAGCTTTACAGGAATTAGGTTTATGGACGCGCCGCTGTGACTTCCATGCTCAGGGCTGGCCTGAAAGGATGCTCAAGTGAAGGCTCCCCAGACCCAAGGGCAGAGGCAGAGCTGAGCATGGAAACCAGGCAGCTCAGCTCACACAACTCTCAAAGCTCTCCAATCCCAGCCCCAACCTGCAGCCAGTTCTTAATGGCTAAAGAGAGCCCAGATTCCCAGCCCACAGGGACTTCGGCTGCTCCAAAACCTGCTTCCTTGCCCCCAAACCAATCCCTTTGCCTTCTCCATCCAAGTGTTTTCATTGAGTTCTGCAAAGTTCTGGTTGGGAAATGTCAAAACGTTCCTTTTTGACATTTCTACTACCTGGTGCTCTTCAACTACAGTGTTTAACTTGGGCTTTGGGGGCTGAATGAAAACATCAGCTCAGCACAGGTCAGGAGTCAGTTCCTGCAATGCAGCAGCAGGAGAAACAGGGACACACAGCGGGGGATCAGGAGCCAAAGCTGGAGGAGCCCAAATACAATCCCTTGGGCATGGCAGATAGATACACACAAAGGAAGCATTTGGCTTGCTTTGCCAACACAACACGTGCCCCTCTTGCCCACCCAGCGCCCGCTGTGAGGCAAAATAACACAAGGGGAACACACACCGAGTGCTCATAAGAATAATTACAACCCAAAGTCAATGCTGTATCATGTACGTGTTCCTTGAGCAGACGGTCCCAGGAGCAGCACAACTAATGAAGCCTGGCTGCCTATGGATCCGTGTCTCACGGCTCAATTCTCTGCTGTCTAATGAGGTGCAAGCTCTGATCAAAGTTGCTCCCCACCATGGGGGAATTCATAACAATGCGCTCAACTGGGGATGCTCCGAAGCTCGAGGAAGGGATGAGCTCGCGCTGCCGCCTCTCCTCCCACAGCACTGGGAGCTGCCGACACCAAACCCGGCGCCTTTGGGCACAGTGCGGTTGAAGCCACTCCAAAGTGGTGCAGCCGCGCTCCTGCAGAGCCCCACGGAGCTGCTTTCCCAGAGATCCAGCTGCAAAGAGGGCTTCCCAACCTACTCTGCTCTATGGGAGATGGGGACTGGAGCTGCTCGCATGAGGCTGCAGGCAGCAGGACAGAACCCTTCTAATAGCAAACTAACATCACAGATACGGGGTTTGCATCACCCCCCTGCTCTCCCAAGAGCCACAGGCAGCAGGAAGACTGTGGAGTAGGACCCTGAAGCCGATTGGAGATGTGTACGTGGAGAAGAGCTAAGTTACACTGGAGGAAAGATGCTGTTTGGTCTGAGGGGAGGCAGATGAGGAGCGGTAGGAGCACACCAGCTGCTGGTCTTTTATTGTAATAGAGGAACACAAGTGATGCAGAAGTAATTTCCTTGCATGGCTGCCTACGCGGGATGCAAGTGAAGTGAACCCAACTGTACACCAACGTGTGTAGTACGCCTGTGCGCTTAAACATGCATGCAAACAAGCTCTGCTTCCCCAAAATCTCCCACAGGCTCATCCCTGCATCCAAATGAAGCAAAAAGCAGTGTTTACCAGCACATCTAGAGCTCGCTGACAGCCAAAATAGAAGATTTCAGCTTCCGAGGCCCTCCTAGGATTAGCGTGTTTCTAGGAGTGGGGTTTTAAGCAATCTTTTCAGTCCCTAGCAAAGATGCTGCACAAGGCAGGATGCACTATGCCTCGGTGCGTGCTGCTGAGGCCAAAGGAGGTGGGTTCAAGCAGCCCAGCTGAGTCTTTGCAAACCCTGACACTAAAGGAACCACCTCAGCTGACCAAGGGAGGAGGTAAAAGGAAAGGAAATGGAGCTTTTCCCCACCTCTGGGTCTGTTACATGAGATCTCCCTTTCTCAATCTCAGCCCACAACAGCATGAAGATGCTATTCCCGGCTTCACCATTCCCTCTGCAGGCAGCTCACAAGGATGCTGCTCTGGCAGCCCTTGGCTGATGCGCACTTGCCATGGAATACCCTGGCACATGGATTATCACCAATGCCAAACTGCAACTGGGCAATGCCACCCTTAAAGCAAATAGCGTTTTCTCCATGCACAGAGTAGGCAACATAGACACAAATGCTCATGTTTAGGATCTCTGCACAGAGATGCGGGTACCCAAACTGGAGCAGGCTGCATTTGCCCCTCACTTGGGCAAAGCAACATCCACTTATAGCAGCACTGTGAGCTGCCTTGAGCTGTCTCCGGTGATGCAGGAGCTCAGGACCTCACTGCTGGCGGGTGATGGGATGCCTTGTGCTCAATACAGACCAAGCTGATGAACCCCACTGTGTTGGGGCAGGCTGGCAGGTCAAAGGGAAGCTGTCACCGCCGAGGCACTGCCATGCCATGAAGGGATGCAGCAGCTTTTTCCTGCTCTGGCTGGGATGCTGATGGCTGTCACAACCACGAGGGCAGTTCGCCCTGCTCTGATAAGAGCTCCCACTCTTGAAGCTGGCAGCATCTGCTTGTTTCCATCACCACACAGCCTGGCTCTGTGCTGAGATGATGTGGCAGCAGCCCACAGCTAACATGAGGTGGCCGACACATGCATGCCCTTATGGGACCTCTTCTCACAGCTGGTGCCCCCTCCGCATGCCAAGGAGTGGTGAAGGAGGCATCGGAGCTGTCACCTCATCTGCCAGGCTTGGGAGACCTTGGAAATGGGCACTGCACTTGACCCTCATCCTCCTCTTAATTAACAGCGTGGGTATTTAATTGCAGCCTTTTATTCATGGCCAGGTGTGTGTCTTTGTCAGAGGTCCCTGCTTAAATCATCCGCCTCGTCTCCAATAACAGCGTTAAGGATACTCAGAGCCAGCTCTGGACTGTAAAACATATTTCCCTGATGTTTGTTCAATAATTCCCTGAGAATTAAAAACATCTATTACCGGCTGCAGGATGCTAAGAGGCCCCTGGAGCAGAGACCAGGCTGTAACTCACTGCAGGGGCCCAGCTGATGCCGCAGATGCTGTTACTGAGTACCAGGCTCTGGCGCGCGGTGGCATTTGACTCTGTACCAGTCACAGCACAGGACTGAGGTTATCAGCCAAGCCCACACCGCTGATGTGCTCCAGGAGTGCCCCTGTCCTAATGCCATCATTGCCATGGCACTGGGATGTTATCCCAAAGTGGCACTGGGGCCATAGCAAAGTTCTATTAAAGACAGTATAGAATCATGGACTGGTTCTTGTTGAATGGGCCTTAAAGCTCATCCAGTTCCAACCCCCCGCCACAGGCAGGGACACCTTCCACTAGAGCAGCTTGCTCCAAACCCCATCCAACCTGGCCTTAAATCCTTCCATTTCCCTTGCTCTACATCACTCAAACACAATGGAAAAGGAGGGAGCAAAGCCTCTGAGTACAGGCAAACGTGGAAGGAGGGAGGATGAACCACACTGTGGCACTTGGTGGCAGCACAGGGACGGAGCCCAGGTGTCCCCAGCCATTCCCAGCAGCGTTCCCAGCTACAAATACCTGTTCACCACCCGTATCTTTGGCTGCGGAGTGCGATAGAGGCGCTGCCTTGCCACAGAATCCCCGTCATCACTTCTGGCAGCTCAGAAATGTTGTTTCTGGAGAAATATTTATCCTGTTAATGAAGCAGAGGCAGCAGCAGAGGCCCCAGAAGGTCAGAGCCGCGCTCGGTGCAATCAGCTCCCTTCACAGCTCCCGCTGAATGGGGCTCTGATTGCAGATGCCAATCAGAGCACTCAATTTTGCCTGCCTATTTAGGAATTAAAACATAAAGGCACTTTCCCAGACACTGCATTTAGGGGTGGTTTATAGAACATAATCTTGTGGGCAGAAAGCCAGATGGGTTCCGAGGGTGGGATGCCGGAGGCAAGCGACTCAATGGAGAGGGAAAATAAGTCACGCACATCTTAAAGCACACGTTCCAGAGGGGGTTAGAGGATATCAGGGGGCTGTTACCCATTGAACCCCCCCCTCCATCACCCAGAGCATCATTGGGTTTTCACGCTGGTCTCTGTGCCTCAGGACTGAGCCGTTCCCAATGGCTGGTGGCCAAGCTGCAGGTTTGGTTCCAGTTCTTTTTAATTGTTATTGGTATTCCTAAGCATCTCTGCATCTCACCCAAACACTGAGACAGTTGGATGATCAGCAGGCAGGAGGAGAAACAAAACCAAACCAAGCCAGTCCCTGCAACAGCTCCAATCCGAAAAGGAACAGCGCTGAGCTGCACGGAGCGCCTGGATTCATCCCGCGTTTCCATTGAAATCATCCCAATTACAGAGCAGCTCGAGTTAGAGCATCTGCCTCAAGGTTTGCACACCCCACCCCTTGCCGTGCCCCCGGGGCACAGCTGTTTGGATCAGAAGCGGAGGAACTCGCTGCGGGATCACAGCCAAAAAGGGATGGAAATGAGAGTTAAGCTGGAAACCCTCTCCTTGCACATTCCCATGGGGATGCGATGTCACCAAGGGGAAGCTTAATGACAGCACATGGAGGACCCGAGTTTCACCGTATCATGAGGGACACAAGGAGGAGCTGGGCAGAAAAGCACCTGCAGAGTTGCTGCCCATATGGATGCGATACAGAAGATGCTCTAGAGCTGACAAGCCAGCTTCAAGAGAGAAAATACACCCATTCCTTCTGCATCTCTTGGCCCAATGCCTATCACCCCTTTCCAGAGGCTGTCACTTGTTCCTTACATGCTCAGAGGACATGGCACTAAGCAGGCACTGAGTAAATCCCTTGGGATCTTTTCCCTCTGGCCCAGGTATGGGGGTTTTGTGCATTTTACTCCTATATCAGCAAATACTTCAAGCCTTTGCTATGCTGGGGAAGCAAGGAGCTAAATGCAAACCTCTTGTGGTGTAGGTAAAGCCAACAAGGAGCCAAACACAGCTCTGCCCATCCTTTGGGACTGAGGGCAGAGTGACACGGCCCTGGGATGCCTCTGATGTGGGATAGAGGATGCTCCAGATGAGAGCCAGCACTGGGACAAGAGCCACCCTGTTGGGACAGGAACAATAGTGAATGGTCCAGGCATACAGAAGGAGCTGTCTCTGCAAGCCCCACAGCCTGCGTGGTACAGTGGGGATGTGACAGCCTCCTGCCGTCCTCTGCATGCGTAGGATGCATCCCCATGGACATTCAACATGCAAAGGATGCATCCCCATGGACATACAGGTGAAGGATGCATCCTTATGGGCACGCAACCCTCGGGGCACATCCAACCTCATCATCATGTCCATTAGATGGTCCAAAACCACAGAGAAGGCAAAGAGAATGTACTAAGGGAAAACCCAGGATAAATAATCCTGCTTTCTCTGGCTCAGCACCTCTTCCCCATAGGGCCTTCCTGCCCCGTGCAGGAGCTAATGTTAGCACACCAGTTATGCAAGCACCTTATAGAGAGCTCCTATTTAAAGCTCTGCTTTGCTGACAGCACATGACAGAGACGTTTCAATGCTCCACATGAACCACCCTGATGCGTTTCTGCTCACTCATTCCCTTCACTTGCAACCTGCCAGGGTACACATCTGCTCCCACGTCTTCCCACCACATGGAAACACCATTCTCAAGTGCCTCCCCATGCCTGTAGTCAAGGCTATACAGCAAACCCAGCTTTGATTACAGGATAAGAGAGCCCATCAGATGTCTTCATTTAGCCTGTGTTCTATTAGTTAAACACACAAGGTCCTTACAGTAGAAAAGTGGTCGTGGGCAACTCAAAAAGCCCCCAGTGATGCTTTGAGAAGGGAATTGCTTCCTGTGCTCCTTGCTTCCTATCCTATAGCATCATTCACCAAACTCAAATATGCTGTCACCAATGGGGAGCAGCACGGCAGCTCTTTAACACACTTGGGAAACTTGGGATAGCAGTGGAGAATTGCCTCATCCTAGCACATCCCGAGGCCAGTGTCCCCAGGAAAGCTGCAGCTTGCCACAGGAAGGATGCTCAGCCCGTGAAGCCTCATCCCCAACCTCAGCACCCTCCTCAGGGGCAGGTGATGTGGTTGCGTAAGGCTGGCTCTGAAAGGCACAGTGGGAGACGGCTGCGTGCACAGACACAAGCCCCAGGCTGGAAGGAGCTTTAGTGGGGTATCTCAGGCAGTATTTGTGTGTGGGTACAGGAGCGTTTCTATCTATCCTGGGTACTCATCCAGCGAGCAAATATCCTCAGCCTGAAGCAGTCTCTGTGTGTGCAGATACCAACCAGACCTACCAGGAGAAGGGAGAAAGGAAAAAAGAGCTCCAAACCCAAAGCCTTCCTCTGGCATTCATCATTTTAATTAGCAAAGCTGTGCCTGGAATCTCAATGGGGGATTATTCCATGAAGAGAGCCAGGCGGAATGGCACAAGTGGCTCCTCTCACTTCAGAAACGAACAGAACTCCCTGTGAAATTATTAGGAATATTAGATGGCCTGTTTCAAGCACAACATGCGCATCCTGGGGGCTCACCCTATGGCAACGTGATGGCGGGGATGGTTTCCAGCTTATGGACCAGCATCCTGCCAATCCATCGGTCCTTCATCTCTTTCTCCCACATCACCCACCCAGACATCCCTTGGTTGTTGCTCACAGTAATGTCAACGCAGGGAGGCAAAGGAGGCTTGGAGTGCAGTCAGTCCCATGCCACTGGGCATCACATATCCCATACACGCTACTTATGCACCATCCATATGGATACACGTAGGAAATACATTGATGCTAAGTCTTCATCCTCAAGTAACCATAAAAATCATGACGGTACATGAAACCACAGGCCTTTCTCTGTGGTTTTTAACAACAGCCTCATGTTCTCTCTTAGAAGGGTTAAAATCTTCCTCTGGGAAGATTAAATCCACAGTTTCACATTCAAACAGACCAGGGTCTGTGCAGCCCTGGCTATATTTGTGCGCTTCCTCCAAGCACAAGCAATCCCAAGGGACCACTTCTGCTCACCACAAGGGAGAGATAAGGGGGTGGCAGCATCCAGCATTCCCTATAAATTGTTAATGACCCAGCCAATTGCCTGAATAAATAGGTAGCAAGCAACAAGCTCCAGAATCACCCCCATTTGTCTCCCCTAAAAGCATCCTTGCTGTAATCTCTTCATTAAAGGCGCCTTGGCTTGCAGCAGGCTGTACTGCAGCACTGCTCTGCTACCGTGACTGGGTTTTGAGCTCTTCCCCCTATCATTGAGTGGAAGTTAGTGGAGTAAAAAGCATTTCAGGCTCGTGGTGTTATCGCTTTGTGCTGAATTGGAGGCTACAAAACTGCTCAGCAGATCCTCAGCGCTCAGATAATCAAATCAAACTAAGGGAACGCCAACTGGAAACGCAGCCTGGCGCCCGACCAAACCCCCTTCCCGAGGATAACAATGGGAAAGGCAGCATTTGAAGGAGTTAAAGCTGCTTGTGTGGGCTTTTCCATGTCCTTATGTGGGTTTTCAGGAGCTTGGCTGGCACCTCCCCAAGCGCCAATGTGCCTCCAGGCAGCCTGGTGCTGCCACAGCATCATGGACAGCGGGCTCCACTGCCTGCATCACCCCTTCCCTCTTCACAAGGTGATGGGTGAAGGCACCTCCTCCTTCCAAAAGCTCCAAACTTACAGATGGAGATGCTAATAAGAGCTGGTTGTGCTTAATAAAGCAATTCCCCAGCAGCTGATGCAAAGAGGACATTCCCGGAAAGCCGGCTCCCGGAGATGACTGGTGCAATTTGTAGATCGTTATTGCTCAGATAAAATCAGATAACTTGAAAACAATTGGAAATGTTGAGTTTAGACCATATCCCCTTGGGATAGAATATATGCTTTAATGATGCTGCATTGTAAGTAACGCTAGAATTGCCAGCAGTGCTACATTCCCAGCGCGGAGAACAGAGCCAGGATCTATGACTGTCAAAATGAAGCATCCCAAACCAAAGGAAAGGCATCGGGAGCCAGCGGCGCTTTCATGCTCTCCGTGGGAGGCAAAGAGGCACCTCTGGCCCCTCCAGGTGCACCTGACTGGCATTTGGAGACTTTAAAGGACTTATGGGTGGAACAAGAGCCGAGAGGGAGGTGTAAAAGCCTCAGAGACCTCCCGTGGGGTGGTGAGGGCTCAGATCAGAGGAATAGTTTGTCCCTAAATTGAGAGCATATCATCACACTGGTTTGGGTTGAAGGGACCTGAAAGCTCACCCAGTTCCAACCCCTGCCATGGGCAGGGATACCTTCTACAAGACCAGGGTGCTCCAAGCCCCTGTGTCCAACCTGGCCTTGAGCACTGCCAGGGATGGGGCAGCCACAGCTTCTCTGGGCACCCTGTGCCAGCGCCTCAGCACCCTCATTGTTAAAGAAATTCTTCCTTTTATCTACTCTAAATCTCCCCTCTTATTTTACACCATTCCCCTTGGCCTGTCCCTACAGGCCCTTGTCCCAAGCCCCTCTCCAGGTTTCCTGCAGCCCCTTCAGGCGCTGGAGCTGCTCTCAGGTCTCCCCTTCAGGAGCCTTCTCTTGTCCAGGCTGCCCCAGCCCAGCTCTCTCAGCCTGGCTCCAGAGCAGAGGCCTCCATCCTCTGCACATTAACAAAAATCATATCCCCTGGACCCCAGCCAGGCTGGAGCAGTTAAAAGGGCTTTAAAAACACAACCCTCTGACTCCACGCACAGTCCCTTGCCCTCAGTAAATCCGTAATGCCCAATATTCAGCCACTAAAAACACGATTAGTAAGGGCAGGTCGAGCCTTGGCGAGCGTAGAGCTATGGAGGAATGATAAAGAGGATGCTGCCTACCTGCCTTCCAACACACAGAGCCATGAAACCACAGGGAGAAAGGATGCTCACACCCTCGTGGACCATGGCAGCGGTTGTTCTTGCATCGTCTCATACATATTTAACAGTAAGCATTTTGTAAAGAAGAATGTTATTAAGGCTGGTGTAGTCCGGGGCTCCAAATGTGGCCATACATCAGATGCTGCAAGCCCCTCTTAGAGCAGCCGGTGGCAAATCAGCTTCTTCAAGATGGAAAAGAAGGGGGAAAGAGTGAAATGCTGAGTAGCAGAGCCCTAGGGAGACATGTAAGATGTTTGAGGGATGTCCTACCAATAGATGAGAGCATCACCATCACCTGCAGCAATACGGATATTTGTGAGAGGAGGGAAGAAGGGGAGGGAGAAGAGGCAAACCCCGGTAAAACAGAATGCTCTGGAGGAAAAGCAATTCTTGGCAGCAATTTTTAGCACAAACACATCATCGGGTTGGGTTTTTTTTTTTTCCTTTCCTGCAATAGCAAATTAATCTTTTTATTGCTGCTGAAGATGCTTCAATAATATTTATTCCGATGCTTTTATGCTTTGGGATGCTTCTTCTGAATTCTTTTGGGCTCTGTCTGGACTATTGATTCTATTTGCTTCAGCATCACCCTGACAGCCCCCAAGGGAGGGCTGAAAGAACACTTGCTCCAGCTAAAAGCAAACCTTTCGTGCCCATTCAGAGCCAGGCTGGGCTTCTGCTCACCTTTTGGAGCCACAGAACAAACCAAGCTCCTGCCTTTCAGCACGTTTTAGCAGCTCACTGACGCCAAAACAGTTTTCCAACGTCAAGGATCAAGCCCAAAAGCCCAAAGCATTGTCCCGGCCCAAAATGTGAATTAAAGAGCTCGTCTTTGGAGCTCACAAGCTTCCCCCCCGCCCCCCCCCCCCGCCATTCAATTACATTACCAACAGGGGTAGAAGGAATAAAACCAAGGAATACAAAGAAGTGACCCAGGCATTCCCCCATCAAAGGACACGCGCAACCTGGAGAATCCCAATTTCCTTTGCTTTTCCACCAGCATCCTGATGCTCAGCTATCACCACATCCCCAGGACATCCCCTTACACTCCACATTCCTTGCCAGGTGTTTATTTCTCTTCCAAAACACTGCTAATATCATCCATTAGGCTTCCACACACCCACCACTTGCTCTCAGTGCATAACCAGGAATGGTTATAGTGCCTGGTGCCCATTGACCATCTGAGCAATGGCACATGAAGTGTATTGCAATAGGAAATAGGCCCATTAAGGCACTTGGCAATATGGCAGCGGCAAAAGCGGCCTGTGAGTTCATCATTTGGTTTCAAAATATTGAAAGTTAGTTTAATTTCTGCATTATCATAATGGAAACCTGGGGAGAGGATGTGTGTGTGGAAGGGAGGGAAGGCTGAGAGGTGAAAACAGGCAGGAAAGGGGATTTATAAGGCCCAATTCCTCCGAGCAAGTGTTTGTCCAGCCTAAAGGCCAGGAGAATGGATCCTGCTCCTTCCTACCCCAAATACTGGCTCAGAAAGCTGGTAGGACACAAGCCGGAGCTTGGCATCCACAGCAGGCAGCTGGTGGGTCCCTGCTCCACATGGAAACCTTGGGAGCATCCAACAAACATCCCCAAAAGATGAGGATGAGGTGAATCCAGGGCTGGACAGCACGCCCCATCCCATCCATGCACCATCCTCACCCTGTGCCCCAAACCACCACACTCACACCCGAGCCCAAGCCAGGCTGAGGCAGTACCAGACCTGCTTTGTCAGTACCGAGTTCATTTAATCTGTGCATGTGTTTAATTCCCCGCTCTGGCATTTCTCTCCTCTATCACTTTTCACAGCCTGTCAGTCCCGAAATCCTTTACAGAGCAACCACATGCCATACCTACTTAGGAATTACGCCAGCTCCAGCAGTCATTAGGCACTTCCATGTCCTACATGCAGCTGTGAACGTTCATGCTACTGAGACTTGATCAGACAGCGGATGTGCCGCAAGCGGAGCGCAGAGGTAAGCAGGGATGTCACCAGCCACGCTCGTGCCTTCAAAGCTTTCAGGTCGTTATTAATGAAGGGGTTTTTTGCCTTAAAATACACAGAGCTCCGTTTGCTTTTTGTTCTGCTTGAGGGGTTTCGGCATCACTGACTCCTCGTTGCCCATTCACCCCCTGCTCATGGCAATTCACCCCTTAACCTTCACCTTGTCTACCTGCTCCAGCACTAACGGTCCTTCCACCTTTCCCTGGGTGTTCCAAGGGTATTCTGCAACTACGGACAGAGCCCTGGGCTCAGCACTATGGCTCTGATCCACTCTGGGATAGATCTGCAAAGGCATTTAGGTACCTAAAGACATGTATCAGTTGCCTGGTGGGATTCTCCCATACACCAGGCAGAGCTAAGGCAACACTAGGGGCAGCTCACATTGCAACCATGCCCTTGACAGCACGTAAACCTTGCAAGTAATGAGTGAAATGAGTGCTATCAGGAGAGGAAATCATCTTCCCTTCCTTTTGCCCACCACAGGTTGCAGGCAAATCTCCGAGTGGTTTTATTCTGTTGTTTTAAACACAGGGAAACTGAGGCACACAAAGAGGACAGGACGTGCTCACCCATCACTTCACAAAGAGCCACATCCCAGCTGGGAATGCAGTCACTGCAACCCAATGGAGAAGGCGGTGGGAAGGCTGCCCCGTGCTGCGGCATGGCTCAGACACACATCTCCCTAACAACCCCAATGGCCATTTCCACCCCGACATGCTCTATTTCCCCCCAGAGTCACTAGGAAAAGCCACAGAGGTGGTGGGAGAAGCCAGCTCTTGCTCTTTGCAAGGTCAAGCAAAAAATCCCTCCAAATTTCATAGAGTTTTGAGACTCCTAAATGAAGAAATAGCTTAATCTACCTGGGGGATTGCACCTATTCTATCCACTGCCGTAAACAAGCTTCAGATTCAGCTCTTAAGCATTGCACCGACAGAGAGGAGCCGAAGCTAAATTGACAAGTTGTCTCTGTTGCCCTTGAAACTCAATTTGCCATCGCTCACCTCATTTCAAATTAGCACAGAAAGCAGCTTCGCCGGCCGAGGATGCTCTTTTGGGGCTTGGATATGCAGCATCCCTGCTACCTGCTCTGCACGTCATTGGGTTAGGGTTCTGTCCTGTTGTAACAGGCACGGGGAGCTGGGGGGAAAGACTAAATGCAGACCCTAAAACATGATGAAGCTGCCTAGATTGGGGAGAAATTCAGCCTTTTGCCAACCAACCCACTAAGGGGCATTCAGGGGAGGATGGAAGGGCTGTACACATGTTCAATAGGCGATGCCCACATAGAGGCAAGGTTTATACCTGCTCCAAGCCTGGGCTTGTTTGGGACTGAATCAAGTAGTCACAGTGGGTCAGGAGCCTCGATCCTCCAGATTTGGATGTGATATATTTATAAGGGCCCTGAATAAAGAGTGCTTGAAGCTCGTTTGCAACAAACGTGTTCAGCATCCAGGGAACTTGCTTCTTATGGTCTAAAGAGGGGTTTTCAAGCCCCAGGTGAAAGCTTGCTATCAATGCTGGGTGGATGGGCTCTGAAATATCAAGGACATTGTCCTTGAGGCCAAACCAGTCTCATTTTCAGACCTCAACCTGGATCTTCCCTTGTGCAGCATGAAGCTGTCCTAGCGCAGAAAGCGATTGCCCTCTCCTGCTGCCACTCATGGCATTTGCCCATCAACACCAAAGAAAGGTTAAAACTTGCCTGTGGTCTCCCCTCCTTCACTCTCAGAAGGAAAATCACCACATTTCCTTATCTCCAGGATGCTCCTGGAGCTGGTCCAACCCAGCTTTGCACCCCTAGGCAGGGAGGACAACATCCACGGATGCTCCTGAGCTGCCGGAGCAGCCTTTGAGCCTTCACCAAGGCAGCTCCCTGGGACTGAAGAGGGCAAAAGGAAGACGAATGTGCTATTGGGAGAGATGGACCATGAGGATGCTGCTCAGGGGATTCCAGCCTTATCCATCCAATGATTCTTGCTCTTCCTGGCTATGTTCAGCACCGCACACAACCAGAGCCGCAGGCACTCACTGCAACCACGTCCCTTCAGACCCTCCACTGCATCAGGGGCTGATGTGACAAAGCCACCTCGTATTTGGTCCCCTCACCACTCTGTGCTCCCCTCGCAGCCCTCTGCCTCTGCTCCCCGCACAAAGGGCCCGTTGACACCTCGGTTCATGGCAGCTTTTGGCCTGAGCCTGCAGCAACAAGAGGGCTTATGTCTGCAGGGCAGGAGGGGGACAAAGAGCCAGTGTGTGCTGCTGCTGGCGCTACCAGATGACCCAAGACCACAAACAAGAGCCCACCATTCCCCATGCTGGGATCTCCAACTCCCCTGACCCTCTCCATCCTATAAGGGGGAGTCCAAGCAGAAGACAGACTTTACTTTCCCTCCACCTCCAGACACTGATTTTGATAGAGATGCAGTAGGATGGGGAGGAGCTTCCCCAGCACCCCTGGTTAGGGTGAAGAGTGATGGAGCATCTTAAATAGCACATAGAGGCATGGCCAATGCTTGTCCTGACCTTGACACCTGCAATCAGGTTGAAATTCTAAGAGCATCGTGTGTTAAAGCTCAAAAATTGCTGGTTGGTTTAGGTTTCACAGCACCAAATAAGCATTTTCATTCCCCCAAAAAAACCCTAAAAGGAGCCTGGAAATAAGGGAAAGCAAAAAGGTAACTGAGAGTTCCTGGTAAATCCCAAACTATTAGGAGGCAGGTACCACTGACAGGTCACTTGCAGCACCCACATCAGTTCAGACCAGTTGGCATGGTTTGGGTTGGAAGGGATCTTAAAGCTCACCCACTTCCAACCCCTGCCATGGGCAGGGACACCTTCCATTAGAGCAGGGTGCTCCAAGCTCCTGTGTCCAACCTGGCCTTGAGCACTGCCAGGGATGGGGCAGCCACAGCTTCTATGGACAACCTGAGCCTCTTTTAACCTGAGTCTCTTGTTTTGCTCCCCCTGTCCGGTGTTAGAGCAGCACAGGCTCACACCAACTGCTCTTGTTCCAGCTCCCAGCTCTCAAACACATCACTTCCACCGCATCCCTTTGACTCCTGCTGTGGCTGTCAGCACAGCTCTTTGGCACAGAAACCTTTCCCCCTCCTCCTGCCTTATCTAATTCCTCCCCTGTGCCCGGCTCGGGCACCCAGTGCCTGGCACACTGACCTTCCTCCACTCCCATGCAGCTCACGGTGTGACAGTGACAGTGGCCTTTGCTCCCAGCCTGGGGGTATGACCCACAGGACAAGGCACTGTGCCTGCTTTCAGAGTGGGCAGCCGTGCTCACTGTGCCCACTAACTAAATTCAAGGCCAAGTGCACGAGCAGATGGAGAAGCCAACATGAAATTGCCCCCCACTGCTTCCATGTGAATCAGCCCCATGTGATGCCTGTGCCCTGCTTGGCACAGGAGATGCTGAGCTTGTGGGGCAATGGGAACAAGGGAGGGGAATTAGGTTCTGGAGCAGTGGGCACTAAGCTATCCATCACAGCGCATCAAGCCCATTAGCAGAAGCATTTGGCAGAGCAAATTACCTTGAGCAGCTATCTCAAAGCTTATTGCTAATGAGAGCTGCAGATGTAGGCATGAGCTTGGCTAAGTGGGCAGGGAGGAAGAAAACGTGGGGCTGGCCAAGCAGCACCATTCCATGGCCCTCTGATCCTTCCCAGGCTTCTGGTCCTGATCCTACAGCAAGATGCACCGAAATCGCATCTGGTTTGGGAGCACTGTGCCCCGTGGCTGACTTTCCCTTCCAGCAGCACGTACAGGACCAGATCCATAAGGAGCATCCCAAACGCCATTGAACCTCCTGCTGATGGATGTCACTGAGGATCCTCCTTCAACCCATCCCAAATCAGTCCTCGGAGAAGCCCTGCACCTCCCCATTGTTCCCACCAGCAAAAAGAGCTTCTGCCCATGGCGTGTGATGTGGGATTTGACTTGAAGCCTCTCTCACAAAGCCTTGGCTATGTTTTAAGCCAGTTTATCCCATTTCCCTCGCTCACGAGGAGTGCACCTTGGTGTCAACGGGACTCTTTTGTCTTTGTAAGCTATTTTGAGGTAAAATATCAGTAAATTACTTCCCCCAAACCTCCGCACAAGCAGATCATGCAGAGAAAATAGGCTTTGCAGGAATGCAGTAAATTGTTTCTGTCACACAAGGAAATATAACCAATGGAAATCGTTATGGATGAGTCATTATGAAAGGGACCAAAAAAAATTAACCTTCATCCATTCCCTTCATCCCTGCATGTGTGTGTGCACAGGAGGAGGAAGGTGGGAAGCGGCTGTTGAGCTGGGAGAAAGGTGGGATGTGCAGGAAGGCGGAAAGGGGGAAAACCTGATGTGGGGCTGAGTATCTGGGAGAGGATGCAGGGACAGAGGTGCGCAGTGCTGCTGCAAAAGGAGAGATGCATCCGGCCCCCCATTCCTGAGAAGGGATGCTCCAGGGTGGCACGGAGCTCCATTCAATCCCATTATACAGGAGGGGGATTCTCCTTTCCCTGCTATTACACATTGCTTTCTCCTCTCCATGTCCTCAAATCCCTTCTCAGCTCTTGCAAACATCAGGAGGCGAGCGTGTTTGTGTGTTTAAAGAGGGAGGTGATGCCAAAGCTCCACAAGTACTGGTTCTCCCCCACCAAAGCACATCCCAGCGCTGTTTCCTTGCTCACCAGTGTGAACGCTCAGGGTTGTCCATTCATCAGGGGCTTTTTTTTTGGTTAAATACAGAGAAAAAGGTAAAAGAAATGCAGAAGTACTGGCCAATGAGCACAGGGACATCTGCTGCCTACGGGGGAGAGGTGGCTCTGAGACAGAAACATCAGTACGTGTGAACACAGCAGAGGAAAACGTTCATTCCTACTCATTGGGCAAGTGCTATCAGTAGTAACACCAGTTTATGCACCAACCCTTCAGTCCCTCCCCATGAAGCAAGAGCCTTCCCATGTGGATTTTGCTCCATACACGTGCGCATTTGTTACAGACATAGCAGATACATAACAGAGAAAGGAAAGACTCCATTTCCAGTGTGGCAGACAGTGATTCCTCCAGCCAAGGCGTGCAAACAACGCGGCGGAAAAGGCTCAAGTGTTAAATGTTCCCTAATGTGCAGTAATTGATTTCCATGTGTGCAGTAATGGATTTGGTCACATCATGCAACAATGGATTTGACATGGGCTAGCGCTGATATTATAAACACAGGCAAGTTGTTAGCCTCGTGCCCGGGAATTAGGCCTTTAATAGCGCTGACCCCGGCGCCCCGCACCAGCTGGCCCATGCTGCATAGGCAGCAGCAGCATCTTCAGTCTGCTTCATAGTCAAGGACACAGCAGTGATTTAACAGCAAAAAGCCACTTGGAGCTGCACAGAATGTTTTACTCCAGCCATTTGCTTCCACACACAATTCCCATCCAGCCTTTCCCATTCGCTGCCTTTTTGCATGGTGGTTGCGTGCCACAAAGAGTTGGCATCACACCACAGGGATGGTCACGGGGTAGCAGAATGGTTTGGGTTAGACGAGACCTGAAAGCTCATCCAGTTCCAACCCCTGCCACAGGCAGGGACACCTTCTACAAGAGCTCATCTCAGTCTCCCCTCGGGCAGGTTCAAGCCATTCCCCTTGGCCTGTCCCTACAGGCCCTTGTCCCAAGCCCCTCTCCAGGTTTCCTGCAGCCCCTTCAGGCGTTGGAGCTGCTCTCAGGTCTCCCCTTCAGGAGCCTTCTCTTCTCCAGGCTGCCCCAGCCCAGCTCTCTCAGCCTGGCTCCAGAGCAGAGCTGCTCCAGCCCTTGCAGCAGCTCCATGGCCTCCTCTGGACTCTTTCCATCATCTCCGCATCCCTCCTGTGTGGAGCTCAGTGCTCCCGGTTGGAGCCCCACTACTCCTCCACCCCATCCCACAGCTCGGCCATAGGAGAAGCCAACCACCACCACGTTTCCCATTGTAGGAAACACCAGCTCAAGCCCAACAACATCTCCTGTCAGCAGCAGCTTTCTCAGCACCAGAGGTGCTCGGGGCAGGGGGGAGAACTGGTTCTCACTGGGTATTTACAAGCCTTGCAGCGGTGTTAAGAATCTATTACTTTCCCTGGGGTGCCGCAGCAGCGCTCGCCTCGTGTCGAGGAGTGATTGGGCTCCTGTCCATCAGGGACACTGAGTGATTGCACCGAGAAAATTGCATTCAGCAAGGGGGGATTTAAGAGGGTGCTTGTCCTCAACCAGGGCTCCTATTAATTAACTCGGAGGAAGGGGCTGCTTGGGCTTCTCCGTGTTTTCCTTGGCGCGTTGAATTTATCGGCGGGTGCCTTGTTTTGTTTCCTTCTTGCTTTTCTGTTTGTCTTTAAGGCTCTTTGCGGGATGATAAAGCACAGGGAACGTATTTACTTGGCAGGGGATTAATTGGCAAGCAGGCAGGAGAAATGGCTGGGCCAAGCCCTAAATCCCAACCCTCACGCTGTACCTGCCAGCACCGGGAAATTGAAAAGCCTCCCGGTTGGATAGCCTGGTGGTGTGGAGATCCATTGGAAACAGCACCAGGAATATACCTCAGGGATGGGGCTTTCATTCCAGAGGCACAAAAAGGGGGAAAACGCCAACAATACCAGCAAATAGCAACAGGGATGTGCCCAAATTGGGTTGGCCAACAATGGGAGCTTGGCAGCAAGGCTGAGCTATGAAGAGACTGGGAAAGTCTTTTACCATGGTGGCTCTTCTTCAAGCCAGCTCAGTACCTGTGGCATACATATAGGGTTGCAGTGCCTTCTCCTCCTCCTTCCATGCTTTGGTCACTTACTAGTTAGGAACGTCCTCAAGACATGCACAATTCCTTCAATTCTCCAACAACTAGCATAGGATGGTTTGACCCCAGATGGAGTCCTCTCATGTAAAGCATACCCTGATGGATAACACTCTATATTTAAAGAGAATGAGTGATTGCTGTTACATATGGAGAGACTGATGCACAAACACGTTTACAGGCTTCAATCAAAGCACAGCAGAGACTTGGACAAGCACCATAGGGATGTATGTGTCTGAATTGAGAAGAACAGGTCCCCCGGCACGAGAACAGAGTTTGGGGGGATGCTATTCCCAAATTTCCAATGGAAACACATTCCCCAACAGCAGACGGAGACCTGGATGCTGGAGATGCACATATGGCTTATGGTGACCCACCATGCATCACAAGCTCTGCTTCTTGGAGACCCACTGCCCCACGGCTCCAGGCGAGCCCTCCCCAAACACAACCGCATCCACAACCACCCAGTCCCTGCCGTTTCCTTCAGCCCTCGAGACATTTCACATCGCTGCTGCCATTTCCGGGGGTGAGAAAGGTCCTAATCCTGCCCTCCGCTTTCAAAGGAATTAATCTTCAAAGCAATCTCATCCCAGCTACACTGCGGGCTCAGCTTTGATTTATGAGTTGTGGTGACAGCCGAGTCCTTCTGACAGGGAAAAGGGGGAAGAGTTGGGTGGATGGGGCCAGTGCTAGGAGAAACCTCACCACAAACAGGCACCCAAGGCCTCAGCTGAAGCAAACACCGTGGTTTCGTCCTGGGGAAATTCCAGCTCAGGTTGTTTCCTTCACTAACCAGAAGCGAGTTCCCCCTCCCAAAGGAACAAAGGTGAGCTCAGCAATATCACCGCCCCATCCAAGGCTTTCTTTTCCTCTCCTAATACCATTCCCTACCGCAAATTACAACACATCCGCTATGCAAAATGCTCAGCTGAACCAAGGGGATTCGGTTTCATGGAAATCAAAGGTTCTGATGATGTTTGAAATGAGAACACGGTGATGGCCCCACAAAATGATTGGATTTCGGGGAATCTGTTTTCATTTGGAAAAGTGATTCATTAGGAAATCTTCTCAACCAGCTCTAATCAAAGCGCTTTAAGGCATTGCTGAAAACCTCCGTCTCGAGCTTCAAAACAATTTCATTTGTGTTATAAAGCAGGGAAGTTTATGACGCACAGACAGAGCGAATGGAAGCACATTTTGACTTTGCAAACACTTCAACGTGGAGAAATTCAATTAATCCTAATGCGGGAGAGTCATTTCAGAAGTTTCTTTCCTCTAGTACAGAAAGCACATTCCAACCCATCTCAAGGCAGGCTTTATAAATATAATATGAGGTTGTCATCTTGGCACTTGCAGCTTGCTTTGCACCAACACCAGCTCCATTTAAAACTTCTTAGGCTTGCGAGGAAACGAAATAAAGGGAAGGCAAACTTGAGCGATGGGATCATGACATAGAGCATCTCCGAAGCGAAAGGCGATGCGCACAGAGAAAGGAGGGAGGAAAAAGAAGAGGGTGTAGAGCAAGAATGGAAAGAGAATGAGAACATCACGGGAAATGCTCATTCCAACAAGAGCCCCATTCACCCTCGCTTGTCTTTCCCTGCAGGGTTGTTTCTTGTTTCATTACAGATTAACACAGCATCTCTTCACTCTCACTCGCTGCAGATCATTCCATCCATTTAAATAGATTTCAAAAGCCGGGATTGATCTATGCCAAGTTGTAATTTTGGACGCTAGCATGATGGGTAATGCACTCCTCCAGCCTTTGCTGAGAGCAAAGGAGGTGTGTGAATTGCTTCCTTGATATGATAAATTCATTAGATAAAGGAACCCGAGATAACAGGCGTGGTACTTAGAAAGCATCTGGTGACACGAAGCACAGATGCGCAAGGAAGGGGGTTGCAGCAGGCTTGATGGCTCAACAGATTTACATTAAAGAGCTGAACAAAAGGGAGCTGGACCGGGGACTGGAAAGAGTCTTTGGGTCAAGCAGTGCAGGGTTTTGCCTGTCAGAGACCACCACATAATATTGTGGGGGCTACTTGAACCCATGAACTCCATAGCATGGAAATGAAGCATCTCAAAACACCGACCAGGCAGAAATCTCGTCCCCCTAAGTCAGGGGAGACCACAGACCTTGTCTGAAACACTCCTACACAAGGCAGCTAGTGGAGATGTACCAAACCAATGCCAAAAACCCGCTCTGCTGTCCAGGCTGGATGCAGGCAGCAGGTAGTGACACAGCTACGGACTATGTAATCCCTGCTAATGCGCCACTTCCATCTTCAAGCACTGGCAACCCGTAGCTCGCTGAACCAGCCCTCTCCAGCCTTCTTTACATTCAACTCCAATGCCACAGGGAACTGAGCGCTGCAGGATCTAAGTACCTGCTCCAGTGCTTCTTCTCACAGGGCAGAGAAACAGGAGGATGCTTTGGCAGCCTTGTAAGGGAGACTAATGAACACTGCAGGTCGGAGGTGGGATGATCGTCAGGGTATTACAAAGCAGCAGGCTGAAAGAGGGGAGGGAGGGATGCTTTTATGGAGAACAAGGGGAAGGGGCTAGGAAAGCCAGCAAGAGAGTAGGGGTGCTACAAGCTGTAGGGTTCAGAGGGTCTTAAAGGGCATTGCAGGGAGCCCAAGGAACTGCAAAGCCACAAAGCGCGGCTCTGCAGCTGACCAGGGCCAAGGGATCAGAGAGGAGCAAGTCAGGCTCAAGCACTTCCAAGCCCCCCTGCCACAACCCCAGCCAGGAGCACTGCATCCACCCACCCTTTGCCATGCATGAAGCGGCTTGAACAAGCCTAGCACTGACATTACTTAATCAATACAGCGAGACACAGGGAGGTGGAATCCAGCACGCAGACATCACCGCGGTGCTGGCAAAAGCCTCCCCATGTAGTGAGTGACTGCCAGACTGATTCAGATGGCATTAACCTCTTTGGGGGCCAGCCAGCAGTGCTGCCATGGGCCAAGTGACACCTTCCCCTGAACCCTCTGCAAAGGGGAAGTGTTGTGAGCGGAGATGTTCTCCCACCCGGAGCACTCGAGTGATGGGAATATGGGTGCTGCATCCGGGCTGTTCATCCCATTCTGCAGCTCGCTGTTTGGATTTCATGGAAGGGAATGAGGACAAAGCATGTGTCAACCCAGGGAAAAGCCTTTCCTGCACTTGTATAAATTAAGTATTCCCTTTAGTGCACAGTGCAAGGGGATAGTGCTGCCCAGTGGATAATGTAGCTGGCTGGGAGCTGGGGTCTTCGCTTTGCTGCTGGCCCAGTAGAATACCTTGAACAAGCTAAATCCTCTCTGTTTGCTGATGAATAAGAGATAATGAACAGATTTAAGGTCCCCCCCCAACGGAAAGCACTCTGTAATTGTTATTTCAGGGATTGGAGAGCATACAGAGGGGTCTCCAGCAAAGCCTGAATGAGACCCCATAAAGGAGGAGACGACAAATCTGTCGCCTACAGACATCAGTGCATCGGCTTTTAGCTCCCTGTAGGAACGTGCTTATAGCCGTCACTTACAACCAGAGCAAGCTGAAAGCAAAGCTGGGGCCACCACACAGCACTTGCATAAGGAGACCTCTTCCAGCTGCCACTAGCAAAAGCACACCCCGTTGCTTTCCATCACCACAGGTCCTCCTGCTCCCTCCACCCCTCCGCTGCGCTCATCGACCGCCCAATGCAGCAAACTGGCCTCTGTTGAGCAAGAGTTCAGCTTCAAAGCAATTCAAATGCACAGATGTGAGGGGCTGCTCCCAGCTCAGCTTCAAGCCAGTTCACTGCAGTTTGGTCTATGGCAATTAAGGACAAATTTAAGCTAATGAGGAGTAAGTGTCCAGGCAGAGCCTGACATCGATTTGGTTAAACCGATGTAAGTGCATGTGTGGCTGCATGTGTGCGGATGGCTCTATTGCACGGTGGCATTTCACCCCCGCTAAACCTTCCTTGGTTGATTCCAAAGGTTTTCCAATGAAACCACCGGATCTGCAGTGTTCTGTTTGGAAGCAGCATCGCTTCCCCCTTCACTTCCAACCCCGCTGGGGAGCACTCACTGTTTTCTTTTGTACGGCGAAGTTGGGAGATAAATTGCAGATGATTCAGTAAATAACTCAGCCTATGACCTTGATGCTTATTGATTCCTCAAGCTGTTTATCTTGCTGGTGTGCTCCCCAGCAAAAACAATTATCACTTAATTATAAAGCAGCTTGGCTGGAGGGAAGCACCAATTGGCTGCTGAGCAATGCAGAGGGCTGAGTTTCCCCCGCTCGCACCGCACAGCCCCGACCAAAGCGACTGCTTAGGATTCAGAGCCACAAACTTCATTATTTTCTTCCTAGCTCCTGTTTTTCCCCTTGTTTGAAAATCACTTAAGGATGTTCAGGCAATCCGGGTGTTTGACTGCCCCAACGCTCGCAGCGGATGGGATTGAAACAGCAGGTGCCAGCGTTGGAAAAGGGAATCAAAACGGGAGCTCCGATGATAAAAAGCACAGGGAAAGGCCTGGGAATGAAACACCGGGACTGTTCTATCCTTCAGTGGATAAGGCATTTTCTCCACCTCCATTGTCTCCCCCCTTTTCTCTATGCAGAGCTGCTTAGAGTCCATGTGTGAAACCCGGCACAAAGCCTTGGTCTTGCTCTTGACCCAAGCTCTGCAGCACCACTGGGACTGAATAAGGACAGTGCTTGGTGCTTCTGCAGCCAGGCACCCTCTGCAAAGCACTCAGTGCCATCACCTAGCACACTAGAAAGGGAAGGACCATCTCCCCCCCCAAGGCAGGAGGAGGGAAAGGTTCCTCCCCTTTGGCTAGAAATGAAGGATTTGCCATTTTTATGGACTTTTTATGTCCCTTGCAGGGGCTCATTGAGGTGAGCTCGGGGTCTAAAGAGCCCATTTCCCAAAGCCATTTGGTGATGTTTGTACCTGCATGACCGTGGATGGAGCTACTCCTGTCTCCTTACAGCAGAGCAGGCAGCAGGACCTGCATCTCGGAGGGCTCTCTGGATGCCTCTGCAGCAAAGTTACCCTGTGTGCAGGGCTAAAGACAGGGTACAGACCTGGTGCCTCAGTTACCCAGCAGCACAAGCTATTATTATGTCAGAGCTAGGATGGGTTCTGGAACTCTACCAGCCTCCGAGTATCCCACAGCATCTCCAAACCCCACAGTATTGAAGCATCACATAGGAGATGGCCTTATGTTGGGCTAAAGGGAGGTTTAGATTGGATATTAGGGAAAATACCTCCCCAGAAAGGGTTGTGAAGCACTGGAACAGGCTGCCCAGGAGAACAGAGGGATTTAAGACACGTAGGTGTGGTGCTTAGGGACATGGTGTAGCGTGGATGTCGCAGTGCTGGCTTAACGGTTGGACTTTAAGATCTTAAAGGTCTTTTCCAACCTAAACCATTCTATGATTCATAGTCTGGAGACTCCCTAAGCATGGCTCTGCCCTTCAAACCCCCACAATCTGGATCAGAGCCACTTCCCTTCCCAGCACCAGCTGCAGGTTTGCTGCTGACTTCCCCAAACCTTCCCTCCCTCCTCTGTGCAACCTAAACCCAGCAAACACAATTAGGGGGCTCCGGGGCACTGATGCGATCAGAGGCTGCAGATTGAGGGATCCAATGCAATCAAAAGGAGCAGCAGCCCAAACTGCTAAACAGACAGAGCATCGTTACACACTGTAAAGGAATTAGAGATGAGGAATACCTCCCTTGGCTGGCTCTGCCAGCCTCGATCCCTGCCTTGCAAGCAGGGACCAGGAGCAAAGCCACACGATGGCACTGCATCTTCTACGCTTCTATTTCAATGGGATCCACAGCAGTGCAAGGCACAATGCAGCACTGGCCTGTGCAGCAGCAAAGGGAATGTGGCTGCTTCTCTTCTCAGAGGTGGCTGAAGGGGACTGCAGCATCGTTTCAACTGCATCTCCATCACACCAAGGGCAGGAGGGAGCTCTGCAGCAGGATGCTGAGCGCTTGGCGCAGTTGCAGCAGCCTGATCATCACTTCCTGATGTTTAAAGCTAAATAAAAGGAGGCTTTGGTATCCTCTGTGAGTGACATTAAGGAGCCCCCAGTAAAACAACTTGCCTGCGCTTCCCAGGCTGCTTTAACTCCGGCCTTACAACCAGAGTAGCAAGGACTACAAACAGACCAGACCACAAAGGTTGTTATCGCTATTTATAATGAGTGGAGCTGCCCGCAATTACCCCTATTCCTTTCATTCAGGTACCAGAAAAAAACATTCTTACCCATTTTGTTGGCTTTTAAGGCAGTTTAAGGTGTGAAAATAAGCACTACTTTCCATCAAACCCCTCTTTCCTGCCCATCAAGCTCATGCGCAGCAAGTGAACCTCCTACCCATCACACCCCGGATATAACCGTGCATCTGTCCAAAGGTACAAGGCTCCTCTGCATCTCCCCATCGGCTGTTAAGAGTGAAATTCCACATCCTCGTGCTTCCACACACAGGGAAGACGATGAGCCCTGGACATCCCAAGGTTTTATGGCCCTGTATTTTGCAGGGAGCAGGCAGGAGCAATCCGGTATATACGGTACCCGTGCAGGAGAGGCTTGTCACATTAAAACCATCTAAGTGCTGAAAAGGGTTTTTGTTTAGGCTCTCCTGCTGTCAAGTGTCTTCAAGGGCCCCAGATTTATTATTTCAGCAGCAGATCAGAGAGGAGAAGTTTGTCGGAGATCAAACAAACAGGAATACATTGGAAGAGACAGGAGGAGAAGCTGGAGAAACCATCGCACTCAGTGAAGGGGCATTGGGATGCTCAGTGGGCAGGAGGGGGGTTTTCCCTCTCAGCTCCCACCGTGTGCACCCCAAACCCTGTTTAGGTAGACAGCAGCAGGGTGCTGGGGTGGGGAATAAAGCCCTTGGTGTCAGCAGGACCAACCTCCATCTCTGGATCCACTGCTCCTCCCATCCCCTTCCCAACACATGAGGTCTAACAGCTCCAGGATTCAGGCAAGAAGATCTGCCATGACACTGCCAACACCGAGCCCTGGAGCATGCGATGGGATCTATGGATGCAGTGAGAACACCATCAGAAGACAGGAAAGCATCTGCCTCTTGGCATACGCGCCACTGTAGAGGGAAACTAGGAGAGATGAGGCCATGGATCTTATGCATGTCACTATGGATCCACCATAGGTATCAAAGATGGGTAAAACCAAGCAACACCACAACATTTCAGGACATCGCTGGTACCCTGTTATGCTACCAGCTAACAGAGGTGTATTTTACAGCAGCAGTGTGTATATCCCTAGCAAATCGCACTGCAGATCAAAGATCTGGAGAGGATGCAAGAGGAAAAGATGGCTCTTCCAATGAGATGAGTCTGAATTTGCTTCCTGGCTCTGCTGCAGTCTCCATGGGGTACTTCTACCTCCGTGCCTCAGTTTCCCCACGACAAAAGCAAGCCTCACAATGCTATTTCCTCACACTTGATGGGATAGAGATGGAGCTCTTTAACCCCATCTGTGCCAAACCCCATCACAAACCCCTTAAACATCAACTGGTGCTTTTAGAACTGGGGCTTGCTGCAGCAAACAGCACTGATTCTCATGCCGTGCTGCAGCATCAGCTCCGGCCTGTGCTGTTGGGCTCTGCTATTCCATGCTGCTCCTCCTTCCGCATTGGTGAGTTGAGACACGTCAGATTCCCGTTTCCTTAACCCCCTTCCCAAGCCCGTAGCAGCTGAACAGGCTTCAGAGCCTTCTGTTCCCATCCCACCCCCAGCACCTCTCGGCTCCTCTGCATCTGTCAGCTCGCACGGCTCCAGCAGGAGAACATGAATATACCCTATATATATATAGCACTGTGCCCAGCAGGACCTTGCTTCTGCTCACATGTCTGAGGGGAGCAGGTCAGGACGTGAGTTGCCAGCACGTTTCCTCTCTTCAATCCTCATTCACAAGCAGGAACGTCGCACCTCCGAGGTCGAGGCACCCGGGTTTAATTCATTCAGCTAACTTCTGTGCTGGCTGAGGCTGCCGTCTTCAGGGAAACTCCTGGTTTAAAGGGATAGAAACGGGAGAGCTTTGCTTGCTGCTACCCAAATCACCAGCGTTTGGGTTGGCAGCAGCGTCTCCTCGCCTAACCCATGCATGGGAGCTCCATTTAAGGGTTAATGCAGCGTCAGTATAGCCACAGGACCAGCTTCCTGTCCTCACACTGCCGAGAATCACCCCCAGACCAAGCCGGGATGGCCTCATCCCCAATGATCCAGGAGGATGTAAATGCCCCATCCCTGGCGGTGTACAAGGATGGGGCTTGGAGCAAGCTGCTCTAGTGGAAGGTGTCCCTACCCTGGAACTGGATGAGCTTTGAGGTCACTTCAATCCAAACGAGTCTGGGATTCCATGATAGACAATGGTGTTTCCCCCGCTTTCCAAACCCTGTAAACCTGCAGCATCCACAGCAGGTCTGGGAGACACAGGAGGCGGCAGGAGCACCTCGCTGGATGCTCCGCAGGGTGATGGAGAGCCGCCGTGTCACTGATAGAGCAAACAGTGCCTCCAATGGATCCCGAGCCCTGGACTTGGAGCTGCCAAGTGGAAAAAGGCATGGAAGGAGGAGGAAAAACGATGTTTTCAGCCCTGGCAGCTGGGCAGAGACAGCGTCTGCATCTGCCTGCTCCAGACTCAGCAAAACACAGCTTTCATCACCTGATAGTGTACACTGCGAGCCCACGCAGACACCCAGGGATCGATGCGCATCGATTCCCCAAGCCAGGAATTCATAAACTCCTTTAAAGGTCAAGGATTGATTTTTCACTTGCTGTAAAAAGAAGAGACTCCTGCCATCAGCCTCCCAACCCCTATCCACTGCCTCATCCCGTGCTTCCCTCTCCTGCAGCACTGCATCCCGGCGGATGCTCGCCAAGCACGTACGCTACGTGCTATCATGTACCAACATGGAACCGCAGACATTTGGAAGGGATCTTAGAGCTCATCTGGTTCCAAACCCCTCTCACATGCAGGGATACCTTCCACCAGACCCTCATAAGGGGCTATTGTACCTCTGTAGACCCACAGGGACCAAAAATCACATCACCCAGCATCCTACAGCAGCAACCTCCTCATCTCCAAAGGATGCATGCATTGAGCATCACAGCACAAGGGCCTGATGGACATCCCCAAAGTGTCAGTGAGGTGCAAGCAGCCCAACCCTGAGCCCCCCATATCCTAAAGCCCCTTCTCCCTACTCCGGCCTTCACAGCACCATCTCTATAGGTGAGCACTTTGCACATAGGTCCCAAGCAGCTCATTGAAGAACTACATTGTAGAAGCTTTTTCTATTACGCTGGCCCTGTAGAAGCCCGCTCCATCTCTGCGCCAAGTCTATCTGCAGCTCCTGCTGCACCAAGATACAGGATGCCAAGCTTCAAAATGCACAAAGCTTTCCCCAGCTATGCCCTGACTTACTGCTGTTGGGATGCACGAGGAAGCAGACTGGAATAGTGCTGGATTTCATGGATATTGCTGCATTTCCTCAATGGAAGTTCAGGGGGGAAGGTCAGAAGTGTGATGGGTGCAGAAGAGCAGCCGTGTTGGGCTGATCCAAAGGCAAGGTTACCTTTATTTCCCTAAGGAAGTCCTGGAACTGGATGAGCTCCAGTTCCCTTCCAACTCAAACCATTCCATGATGCAATGATGATAAAAGCCACCCCAAGCTCTATGGTGCCCCAGGTTTGCCAGCCCCTATTCCCACCTCATTTCCCACATAACCTTGGGCAAAGCATTTAATCTTTCTCCGCCTCATTTTCTCGGTGCTCACCTCGGAGGACTCTGGGTTAAGACTTTGCTTTACAAGGGCTTTGGCTCCACTTGAATGCTTGCTTTCAATCCAGTAATTGCCAATTAAATCAACACGCTTAGCATGCTTTCATGGGCTCTGCTTCTTGCCCCAGCTAAACATGTTCACCTTAATTAAAGGAGTCTGCAAGTCATTGCAAAGCCATCATTGTCCTGCCAGTTCAGGCTCAGCATTGCAGCGTTTGTGTGCCCACAAACCCAGTTTTGGATGACTGGCACTAAGGGATGGACCTTCTGTTCATTAAGGGCTTCAAAGTGCCACTAGGCAAGAATATTAAATCCCATTCAGATGGGAGGAGAAGGATGTCGCAAAGAGACAAGTGTTTTCAGGGAAAAGAAAGGGAATACGCAGTCCTTAAACAGCATATAAAGAAGATATACGGGCTTATTTTGAGGCAAAAGTGTAAGATTTGGGCAAAATTGTCCACAAAGGGTATAGGATATCCCTGCGTGTAGCAATGGGGCAGAACTAGATGAGCTTTAAGGTCCCTTCCAATCCAACCCACTCTCTCCAACCTGCCCTAACAGTGCTTTGCACAAGCACAAAGTAGCACGGTGACAAGCTACGGGCATGGGGTTGTGCCCCACAGCACCTATGGGAGCAACCCAGAGCCGCCCCAAAGCCCTTGCTTATCCAAGCTGGGATCACCCAGCCCCCTTTGCATTAGGGCTGCTGGAGTCTTTTAAGGTAAACCCACCAAAACTTGGCAAAAAAAAAAAAAAGAAAAAAAAAAAGGAACTTTTTTTTTTTAATCTTTTTTTAAGAGGATTTGTTTCAGAAAAGCTGTCAAAAATGTTTAATTGATGAAAAGCTGGATTTTTCAGGAAAGACACGTTTCAGAAGTGACACTGATAGCCGTGTGAGTAGAGTCTGGGGTTGAGTGTGAGGAGTGGGTGGGAGTGCAGGGGAAGAATACATTAGAGTTGCAAATGCGGGATGAAACAAACCCCTCCATCACTTGCAAATCTTCACTGAGAGGGAGTTCTACTTTTTGACCCCATCAGGAGTTCACACAGTGCCGTTTGGTCTCAAAGCCGAAATGCTCCGAGCGGTTGAGTGCAGCGATATTCACCCTTCAGCACCAGTTTTACGGCCCCAGGGAGGGATGACCTGGCTTTTCCCTACCACCACAGCAGGGCTCAGGGCTGGTAAAGTCATTCTGTGCCCCCCTGCTTGCAGAGACCTGGATTTCAGCTGCTCCGAGCACCGACAAAGCCCGTGCCACTCATTGCCAAGTGGCTTGAAGATGGATTTCTTGCCTCTGTGTTAGATAATACAACACATCGCATACGTTAATAGCATTTTGCCATCTATTTTGAACAGGAGGAGCTCTAAAAGGACATGGGACGGTGCCTATGTGATGTATTATTGCTGTAGAGCAGCCACATCTAGCAGCCAGATGGAGGAGGATACTGAATCCTGCAAACGGGTACCACGAGAGCTCAGCTCCAGTGCTTTGATGTAGTAAAACTGAAGTTAAAATGAACAAGAGAAAGCAACAAGGAAACTAAAGGATCGAAATATTCCCTAGTATTTTCAGAGGAAAATACGCCCTTTTTCACCCTTGTGGCTTATAAATCATACAGCAAAGCTACAGAGCTGGAGATCGCTGTGTTAGACTGATGCTGCCGTGCTTCCCTTGGAGAGGAGCAGTTTGACCTCAGGATGTCAGCATTAAATAAGACAAACCCATCATCAACGCTCTCTTTTTATACCCATAACTGTTGTGGCAGCCTCTCGGCCCTTTCAAAGCAAGCCCCTCATCCCTGCCTCCCTCCAGGGAGCCCTTGTCCTATAGGACAGGCATACACTTTGGGGAGCGGATGCTAAGGTGCATCCCCCAAGACTCAGAATCCCATAGATGAATGCATTGAGTGGCCTTCGAAGCCAAAGCTTCAGGATGGAGAGTGGCACGTATCTGAGCAGCCCTTCCCAAAGGAAACATCACATCTGCTTAGTAAGACGTAGCAAAAAAGACTTCCAGAGCTGTCTATAAATAATCAGGCCCTGTGCTATAAACATGCCCAGACACCACAGTCCCCACGCTCTGCATTGCCAGGTCCTTTCTTATTAGGGAGTTGCCAGTTCCCAACCTCCCAAGCAGCCTAAGGGATGCGTGCTATGAGCCCTAAGGGATTGGAAGGGACAGAAGGAGATGTCCTTCAGCTTTGCTTGGCAAAGCAGCCATCCCAAGCTGGCTATTAGGGAAGCCAAGCATTCAACACCACCACCGAGGTGACCTTGAGAGAGTTAAGGCTGTTTCTTGCCCATAAACGAGTTGCAAAAGAGCTGGAGCAGGGATGGACCTCAATCTGTTGGGTTGACAGAAGGGGTTAAACCATTCCTTGATAGCCAGTTTGTCTTCACGTTGAAACAAAGCTTCCGAATGACTCCTTGGGACCCTGCATCATCCACATGAAGTTAAACTTGGTCTAAAACAGTGCTCCAATAGCAAAATTCCCATTTAAATGTTTTTCCCTCAATTTTCCCATAGAGGGAACACATACAGGACATTTGGCCTTCTGAGAACACCCAGAAGAACAAGCCACCAACCTAACAGGTCAATTCAATACACGTACCTGTGTTTCAAACATGACCAGATGGTTGAACCAGCTGAAACACACAGCTTCCAAATGGCTTTCTTCTTTCAGCATCCCTTAATATCACCCTCTAGAGGTGGCTTGATAGGAACCACGCGCCATTTGGAAACTATTTGCCTCTTTGTGTGTTTAATTCCCCTTTTACACCAAAGGCTGGCCTGAAATGACCACATGGACACAAAGACCGTTTGATCTCAGTTAAACACTCAATATTATTTACCCAGGATGATACAAGAGGATGGGTCTGTAGCCCAGGCAACCCAGTTGATGCTGCAGCACAGGCTCTGCAAGGTGAGCGTTGAAGAGAGGGCAAATTCCTGCCTGATCCCAGCATAAGAGGGATGTGGAGCTGCTGGAGCAAGTGCAGAGGAGGCCATGGAGATGCTGTGAGGGCTGGAGCAGCTCTGCTCTAGAGCCAGGCTGAGAAAGCTGGGCTGGGGCAGCTTGGACAAGAGAAGGCTCCTGAAGGGGAGACCTGAGAGCAGCTCCAGTGCCTAAAGGGGCTGCAGGAAACCTGGAGAGGGGCTTGGGACAAGGGCCTGTAGGGACAGGCCAAGGGGAATGGCTTGAACCTGCCCGAGGGGAGACTGAGATGAGCTCTTAGGCAGAAGCTCTTCTCTGCCCTAGTAGAAGGTGACCCTGCCCGTGGCAGGGGTTGGAACTGGATGAGCTTTAAGGTCCCTTCCAACCCAAACCAGTTTGATTCTGTGTTTTCCATGTGCAAAGAAAAAGGGAGTGATCACAAGAGCATCCACAACCACTTGTGCAGGTTATTGAGCTATTTCTCCCCCCCTGTTTGTGCATATTATGGGGGGGGGGGGAGAGAACAGAAACCTGTTTGCTCAAGACCAATCTGCCAATGGAGTAAGTTGATACGGGGCAAACTGCAGCCCAAAGTGATGTGCGATTTTCAACCAGCCTCTCTGTTGTCCCAAAAGGACCCCTCTTCAGACAGGACTGGGTGCTTCCCTCTGGAAAACTGGCTCTGTTTATGGATGCTTCAAGGAACAGGAAGGTAAAGAGTCACCGAAGCACTCCTGAACTCGGGAGATTAACTGCAGCTCATTATCCCCGAGCTCAGCCTGGTCATCCGCAGCATCCGGGATCAATTCTGCTTCAGATGGCCAGCGAGACAAATAGCCACGTACATGTCTCCCAATGGAGAGATAAGCCAAGCAATGGGGCAGGGAAGGGGGAAAAGTGACCGACACCAAGCCTGCTGCTGGGGTTGGTCCTGAGCTCAAGGCGCGGCTCGATGCTGCACTCGCGATCGAGGCAGATTGGAAAGGAGGGAGTGAAACCCCGACCAAATGAATTCCCTGCCAGACACGGCTTGCCACTAGATCTGCTCGTGACACCTCCAGCAATGCAAATTGCCTCCAGCACAGTCCCACCTCCGAGGAGCACTGAGAGGCGAGCGAGCGGGATGGCACGGAGCAGCCACGCGGAATTCCAATGAGGCTCTGCAGGCAGCATTGCTGCAGTGTTTGCACAGCGCTGGGATGGGCCGGGAAAACCTTTACCCCCATCACAAGCCCTTGTCCTGTGCTGTGTCTGTGAGGGGGTGAAGGCTTTGTGTGGATGCTGTGGTTAACGCATCTGAAATGCGGCAGTGCAAGAGGGGCAGGGGCACCCCAAAGCATTGGGACCACAGCATCTCCTTATGCTGGCAGAGAAAACCCCAGGGATTGAGCACAGCAATTCAGGAGCAAGGAGCCAATGCCATGTAGCCCTTCCCATCTCCAAGGGCAGGGACACGCTCCTCCAGCTTCCTAAGGACACAACTCAAGGTACCTGCCCCACAAGTCCCTCCCCTGGGTGTTCTTTCCCCTCCAGAACACCCAGACCAACAGCTCTTAGTCCCCCCCATCCTTCACTATGCAATGGCAGCACCGGGCAGCATTCCACACACAAAAACCCCACAAGCTCCCGCTTGGCACAGGAATTCTCCCTAAACCTCATCACTGCCACGTTCCCACACCATTGTGTGCCCACAGTGGAGCAGAAAAGCCTGAGCAGCACAGACCGAGGTGAGAACCCAACCGCAGACCCTCCATCACTCCCGCACCGGCCCCAAGGAGACCAAAGGCTGACTGAGTGACTCTGACAATTAACTTCCATAGTCTCTAACCCAGTTCCTTTTAAGGCAAATTTGCTCTCGTTAATGGAAAAAGGGTGTTTTGGTTTTCCATCACCTGCCAAGTCATTTAAAAAGTTGTTTTCCCCCTTCTCCCCTCTGCATTCACGACTTAATTGCAACAGCTCTTTGACAGCAGATAGGTTCCAGTGGGCTGCCACTCCAGATGTCAGGAACGTGTTAGCAGGAAGGGGCTCTGTAGGATATTTATGGCTTTAATTCCTCGGTAGAGGGTTTTGTTCTCTCATGCGGTGACACACGAATTGCTACTCATTTGATCCCGCGTTTCCACATCAGTGACATTTTATGAAGGGCTCCTGGCTTCTCGCTCCTGTCGCCAAAGTTATCCGTCCCTCCTGTGCCAGCGCTGCCCTGGAAAAGGGAGGGATAGATGGGAATGCCAAAAGGGCCGTTCAGCAGCATGGTTCCCTCCTGCACAGCACTGGCAGTGGATGAGGGAGCCGAGGGTTTGCATAAAAGACCCCAAAGGTACCCAGAAAGCAGCAGCTCAGGTCATTTAGCTCCTCTTCTCCATCCCTGCCTCCTCAAAGCAGGGCTATTTGCAGTGACCCCTTTGTTCATGTGCTTGCAAGGCTTTCCCAGAGCAGATCCCACATTTCATCCTGCAACAGCAGCCGCAAGCCTCAGATCTGGGTTCCACAACCCTGAATGAGCCAAAGATGCCCTACAGAACTATATGAAGAGCTCCAGTAACACATCGCGAGTGATGCACAGCCTCAGACTGACTGCAAATAGATGCAGGATGCTCCAAACTGCTTGCGTATTGGCAGCTTGACCCCAGATTTGGGATCAGCAAGCATGTTAAGCAATTACTTTTCATGGAGCGCCACTCTCCATCACACTTGCTTACAAGCATGTGATGAGCCACCCTATGAAAGAGGGAAAGCGGAAGGGAAGGTATTCCCACTCTGCACTGGAAACATGCTGAAGGAGCATATTTACCAAATATAAAGGAAAACCACCCAGAAAGTGACACTTCGGTGCACAATGAAGCAGGCTCATGCTCTTTAATCAAAGCCCACCCCTTAAAACAAAGAGCATCAGGGGATGCTCCCAACAGATGGTGTGAGGCTTCTCTGTGTCAGTGGCACGGAAGGAACAAACCCCATCCCACCATCCCCTTGCTCATCCACGCACACGGTGGGGAACGAAACCTCTTCCCCATCATTTCCCAGCTCCAAATGGCCTGAGAAGAGCACAAAAAAGCACGTAGATTCCCATTCGCTCCAATTTATACACAACAAGAACAAGCGCATGCAAATCCTTGCATTATTTTGTCAATACAATTAGCTGGGAAAGCACCAGCCTGAACTGCTGCATCCTCACCCCGCCGCCTCCCGGTCCGAGGGGGAAATTGGCTTTCCTAAACGCAGCAGTTTGGTTTCCTTTCCTCCAACATCCGCTTTGCAGGCAGATTGTGCTTCTCCCCCCTTTTCCCCCTTCCAACAAAAGCAATCTTGCCAGATCTCTCCATCTGATGGAGCTACCCCCCTTGAGAAACGCACTGGAGGTCCCTCCATCAGCCGCTCGCTTCCACCAGGCACCTCGCCAGCTAGCCACGAGCGACCGATTTGCAGAGGAAAACGGGATGGGAAGCGAGGAAGAAAGGACCCAGGGTCTGACAGCACAAGTCAGCCTAGCTCTAGGGCTTCTTGTCGCACATCAGAAACCCTGCCGTTACACAATACGTGGCGACGGCGAGGTATAAAGTCACCCTGCCACCTCCGATTTGTTCCGTGGGGTTTGACAGGTTGACTTTGCGGCAGCCCGGTTTACACTGGATCAAACACTGCCTGCGTGTGCTGTTGGAACAGCGAGGGAGAGCTCACCCAAATCCCCAGAGGCAGCAGCATCGCGGAGCTCAGCTTCAGCAGGGAAGGGACCCTGCTGGCACCCGGCCCGCATGGGGACTGCATGGTATTGAGCAAATAAGGGTAATGTAACCGAAGAGCACAGCATCACCCCTGCGGGGGGGAGAAGGGGTGATGGCAAAGACACATGGATCCTGTAACAAGTGTTTTGCAAAGAGCCCTGAGCTGCTGGATCGGCTGCAAGGAGATTTTAGGCTCCCACATATATTGTGTATGTGATGGGGTTGCGATGCTGCTCGGTCCATGGGAAGCGGCATCAGGAGCAGATGTGGGTACAGGGACAGCGTTCAGTACCCAAAAGGGGCTACAAGAAACCTGGAGGGGGCCTTTGGACAAAGGTCTGTAAGGACAGGACAAGGGGGAATGGCTTTAACCTGCCAGAGGGGAGATTTAAGGTCCCTTCCAACCCAAACCCAGTCTGATTCTATGACAGCACAGCAGTCCCATCACTCACTCTGCACCACAAACTGGGCTCTACACATCCCCTTTGCTGCTCAACACCTCCAGCGCCCATCTGTCCCGCAGGCACGGAGCCCTTTTGCAGTGAATTGACTCCTTTTTCCTAGCCTTACCCTGTCTGCATGCATGATCATGCACAGCCAGTCCTCTTGCACTGGACATAGAAGAGCCATTCAGGCTTGGGCTATTAATTAAAACCCAGGAATGCTCATTTTACTGCCAAGTTGGAAGATCCTTACTGCATTTTATTAGGTAATTGCCACTTGTAAGGGGTTTAAATTGATGTCTTTGTTACCCGACGCGGTACAGGACAGTTAGAATAATGGTTGAAATCATATCCTATACGCGTTCAGCCAGACGCTGCTCCAGCCTGCACCTCTGAGCAGAATGGGGAATTGCTTCCCATCACAACCCCTGATCCCAGAGGTGTCCCAAGCTTCCAACTCTTAGTCCTGGCTTACATCTAAGCAAGGAAGAAAGGGAAAACCTATTCAGCCGCAATAGCCTCTGATCACCCCAAAACACGGCACTGCCCCTTGCTTTGTGCCTTCTCCTTTTACCTGTTCTCCAGGCTAGGAAAAGGCAGCCCCTGCACTGCTGAGTCATTGCAAACCCAAACTGCAAAGCCAAAGATTTTGCCTGCTTCGAAGCTGTTTTCTCATCCAAGGGGCTGATTTGTGTCTATCTGGATACGGCATCGTGCAGACAACTTGTTTCCCCAGCACATCTTGTACTGCTTCCCTTTAATCGAGTCCCCTGTAACGCGCTTATTGCTCAAACACCCCAGCACCTTCCAGCCACGGCGCAGATGTTACATGACAGCCGCAGCGTTCCCATCCCTTCCCAAGGGAGAGGATGCTCGTGCTGAAGCAGACTTTGCTGTCGCTTCAACACCAGGGGCTGAGGAAGTGGGGAGCAGAGGGACCATCCCAAGGGCTGCTGGCACCACAGGAGAAGCACAAAGCACCCAATTCCTGCAGGACCCCGGTTTCCTCTCAATGCCTTCTTTTTCCCCTCCCCAACCTTTCGTTGTCCCAAGGGGCAAGAGATAAATAGCTCCAACTTAAGCCAGGTTCTTAGAGAATTACAGCCTCCAGACAGCTTTATAACAGGGCTGAGTCACCGGCAGCTCCGAGGCAGCGATGCCCTGTTTGGATCCTGTTGGAACTGGGATAGAGCCAGCAGGAGCATGGAGCAAGGGCTGCCCGGGGCCAAGGAAGGGGGGATGATGTCCTCATTGCTGTGCTACAGCATGGAAAGGATTTGTGTATGCGGACAGGGAACAAGGTGGGGAAGTGGCACCTATTTGGATGGCTCTGAGCTCCCCAAAGGAGAGGTCCCGGGGGGTCCTGCTTGGTGCTCGGCACCAAGAAGGAAGGGACCTTAAAGCTCATCCGGTTCCAACCCCTGCCATGGCAGGGACCCCTTCCACTGGAGCAGCTTGCTCCAAGCCCCATCCAACCTGGCCTTGAGCACTGCCAGGGATGGGATGGCCAGTGCCAGACCTCAGCTCCCAGCTCCAGCACGGAGCAAGGATGCTGGAGAGGAGGAGAGAGGCCCATGGCCACCAGTTGGAAAAGCAAACTCAATACGGGAGAGCTGGAGCCTGGGGACATCGGAGGTTCCCTGCGCCAAGGAGGACTCAGGGTCCCTCCTTCGCCATCTGGTTCTTTACAGCTTGCAGCAAAGTCAGCCCCGATTGACAAAAGCACAGTGATGGAGAAAATCAACACAGGAACTAAGAGGATTCACCTCCTTCTACTGTTTAAAGCCTATTACCCAAACAGGGGCGCAGGGATGCTATTAGCAATGTCATTCCCAACACCTTCCCCTTCCCGCCTCCCCCACTTTCGCACCAAAGTGGCCAACCTATTAGGGAACAAAAGGAAGCTGCCTTTTAAATCTCATTCACTCCTCTCCTGATAGATGGCTTCCCCTCTGAAGCTCTGTTTCACATAAAAGCATCTCAGCACGGTGCTGTAAATCTGGTCTGCACCAGCTTTTATGGGAGGCTGGGATGGGTCCATGACTAAATTACCATTTATTTACTTGCTTGCTCCAGATATTACTCAAAACCACCCACTACCACTCGCATTGGAGGGCTGGCAGCACTCAGATGTGCTTCACAAAGGGGGCTGGATGGAGTAGAGATACTACAGGTAGCAGCTATGCTAGGAGGATGCTGAGAGGAGCGATGCAGAAGCAGGATCCTCCTCCGGGGATGAGGACCACGGGATGAAGCAGAGCCAGGAGCATCTCCTCGGTGCTTCGCACGCTTTATGCTCCTACTACACTGAGTAATTGCACATTAAGTCATTACTACCACTCTCCAAGTAATTCTGCATTAAATAACTACATCCAAGGCAGGGAAACTGAGGCCAGTAAATAATGGGAGCAATAGGTTTACAAGCAAAGCAAAGGATGCTTTTATCTCTACCCTACCCATTTGAGGCAGCACATTCACATCCACAAGCACCGGCCACCTATTGTAAGAAAATGGAGAAAAGCAGGGAATCAGGTTTGGGATTTAATCAAGTGTTTTGCTTCCCTTTCAAGCTTTTTTTGCTCTGTGGGTTTCTAATAAATATAAAGGGTATTTCAAGCAAATGCAAGACTGCTTCTGTTACTAAGTGACCCTTTTGTGCATGCTTTCCCTCCCCAAGGCAATGATAGCATAGGGATAACCATGCAAAATGGACCAACATTGGGGTTTTCCTTTGAGCGGTCTCAGCTGGCTCCTCTCAGCCAGCTCCATCCCAAGGTTCATGCTGCCACATCCCACTGTCGAGATGGATATACCCCAAATGCACTCTGAGCCTCTGGGGTCACACACAGCCACTTACCCCTCCATCCTGCACAGATTCCCACATCAACACAAAGGTCCCAGTAAAGAGCCAAGCAGCATCCCTGAGGAAAAGCCCTATGTCCTCCACACTGCTCATCACTTGGGAGCTGCTACCCACAACCACCTCCCCTCTACAGCCAGTTCTAACTGCTCCTGCCTCTTCTTGTATTGATTTTTCCCCTTGGGGCTGTTATCCCAGTCTGGAGGTTTATTTCCTTGCTTTGCATCACATGGAGAGGGGTGGTTTGCAGCAAAAGCCCTTATTTTACACCTCCTTAGGGATAATTATCCTAAACCACAGTTTCTATACTCTATTGGGAAACACTCATCAACTTTTGCGTGGAGGCATTTGGGTTGCGATAGGGGCACGCACACAGGGACATGGGTGCTCAAGAGCCACTTACAGCCAACCCTCAAGCTCCTCTTCTGCTTATTCCCATCATCGACAGCATTTGCAGCTTCCCAAAGCAAAGCATCACCATCAGCCCTGGCCCAGCACCGGGCACCCAGCATCGCTTGACCCCCGTACCCAATTAGCACAGCAGACCATGTGTAACATGCACTTGACATTGATATGATTGAACATTAACAACCACGTTTCAAATATTTATTACAATGGCTGTTTTTAATAAATATTTCATGAACACCAATTTTATTCTTGGGTTTTTGGGGTTTTTTTTTCCTCCTTCTCCCTTCCTGTTGCCAGCTTCGCGCTTTAATTTGCCTTAATGAGAATAAAAATCACTCTGATCAATTGCTGCTTTGCAAACGTGCACGATGCAAGAGCAGCACTTGCCTCAAGTATTTGTCATGTGGAACTGAGCATCTGATGAGGTGTTTGCAAACAGACCCTGAGAGCAAGGAGAACACAGGGATATCCCCCTCCTCCTCATCCTCAGGGCTGTGCTGGGATAATGCCGGGCATCCCAGGACAAAAGAAGGTCCCAGGTATAAATCACAGCAAGAGAATAGCTTCAGCTATAGGATAATCACAGAATGGTCTTAGTCTCCCCTCTGGCAGGTTAATGCTATTCCCCTTGTCCTGTCCCTTATCCAAAGCCTCTCTCCAGCTTTCTTATTGGCCTCTTTAGGTATTAAAATGCTACTAAGATATCTCCTACTTTTGTCTTTTATTAAAGGAAGCATCCAATGTTTTCTCTGCAGTAAGAGCTTAGTGTATGTTTATGCCCCGATCATAAGGAAGTCTCGAGTTAATACACTGAGGCTTAGCATTAGAGATGTTGAACTAAAAGCTTTAATGAGTGCAGGCAGCTAAGCTGAAGCTTTACCCAAAACTAACCCAAACACAGGTCCTCTCCCTGCAGGCATCAGCATCACTACCAGAGCTCAGAGCTCACCGGTCCATCCCCAGGCAGGACGGACACACGGACACACACACCTCGCTTGTACCCATCTCTTCCTTCCCAAATGCAACTGGGGGTTATTATAGGAACGTGGCTGGCTCGGCCGGCTCAGCAAGGAGTATCAAGGCTTCTCTCTCCTCCAGTATTTATGGTGTGAGCAGACATGGGAGACAATTAGAGGCTGTATAATCAGCAGCGCCAGAGGCAGGGCTTTCATGTGCGCGCACTCGGGGGCTCTGGGGAGGGGTTATTACCATACGAAGCATCTTTGGCTCAGCTTTGCTCAGCCACAGCTCTGTGCCCCCCTCTTCCAGCCCCCAAACCGAGAGGAAATCCAAGGGGGATGTGCAGAGACCACCACAAAAGGCGCTTGAGAAGCAGAACTTCACTTTGTCTTTCGCTGTCGATGCGTTTGATGTTTCATTTTCCTTCTGCCGCCTTGGTTTTATTGATTCTTCTCTTTTTTTAAGGCACTTTTTGGTGCATGTTCCAACGCTCCAGCTTCTCCCCATGCATATTCCCCTCTTTAGGCTGCTGCAGAAAGCATCCCTGTGGCAGAAAATGGGGAAGACAAATCCCATCCCGTGGCCAAGACATCCTAGATGGGGTGATGAGGAGCAAGCGTGAGGGAAAGACCAAGGCCAAATGTGCTGCATATCCTCTACCAGAAGAGATTTCAAAGCCAACACACTCGAAATGACTGCTTGGAGGAATCAGAGATGGCTCCAATACGGTTTTCCTCCCCTAAATCCTTTCCAGATCTACGGGGACCCCCATTTCCTCCATCCTAATGTCAGGGAATGAGAAAAACCCCAAAATGAACCGAAGCAATTCAACTCCCTCTCAGCCGCAACAGCTATTTCTGGCAGGAGCAGCAGCGTTATTACCCTGCTTAACTCCACATTGAATTGTGTGCAATCAGGAATGATTTATCAAGTTTTCCCTCAGAAATTCCCCCAGAGGGAAATGATTTTTATCCCAATAACAACAACAAAAAGAAGGGAATATGAAACCACTGCAAAGCAAAAGAGATTCCCCCATCCTGGAAGTTCCTTTCAATCATCAGGAAGATTTGAGTGGCAAAGAAGAGGAAAACCTTAATATTCCATAAAAGCCTTCCAATGGCTCCAACATGCAAAACCCAATGGGACCTTTGCCACACTTAGTAAAATAAATATCAGGTTGATGGGCCCTTTGGGCCATGATTATGAATAGTGATGGAGAGATGAAGCAGAAACCCAACAGCTTGGTTTTAATGAGAGTTGTCTAGAGAATGGTGTTTTGGATCTGTTCAGCAATTGAGTCCCTTTAATGCCTCACGTTCCCCCATCCACCCCAATCTCTCTTCCACGAGGTGTGCACAAAGTGCCCAGAAACATCAATTGGGAGATGTCAGAATGAAATATCTCAGCATTTCACTTCAAACCCGAGCGGTGGGCTTGGGAACGGCGCTGGTTTATAATTCAATAAGCCGATTTGAAGCATCTTATCTGGCAGCTTTCTGTCAAAAATGGGCAAAACATCGACTTTTTCAAACAGTTTGGGTAAAGCCCTCTATTTTCTTAGGGACATTTTTAGTCACATCCAATCACCTTTTGTTCTAACGTTATCTCTGCTGAGGCTCCTTAGAGGAAATCATTGCCTGCTTAGGAAACAGGACCTCGTCTCCGGTTAGATCCTACCATACCCTACCCAAAACCATTAATAAGCTTGAAAAGACCCAAAACAACTCCCAGCATAAGCGTACCACTTATTCCTTAGCCAGGTAATGCCATATTAGCCACATATGTAAGCTCATGACCAGCTTCGTCCCTATGGGAAGGAGCATCCCAGGCCTCCTCCTTCCCCGTATTAACAGCATGTCACCTTAAAGTAAGAGCAAAGCTGGGGATTTTTTGCAGCTGCAGCCCATAACTCACTATATTTTGCAGCAGAAGCAACATCATTATCTTCCCAGGGGCTCTCTGTATGCATACACGTGCAGATGCATGAGGGAAAGATGTGCTTTGCTTGATAAGCTCATCGAGATTCTAATCTCACAACAAATAAGGCATGGCATCGAGATGGACGGCCCGACCAGAAAATCCATATTGATTATTAGGAGCAAATATGCAGGATATAGCTGACAGCTCTAAATCCTTTTAAGATCCTGGGAGAAAAATGACAGTTGGATACTACCAATATGGCAGCGCTGATTCAAACAGCTTCATCACCCACTGGATCAATAGGAGGGAGTTTGGGCAAAGTTTTGGGAGCTGCAGGAAGCTCAGCTTGGGAGCAGACAGGGGAATGCTCTGTGGGTTTATAGGGCTGCACTGGGGATAACTCCAGAAGGGATTATGAGGGTTTTAGGCTGTCTGAATACGTGCTCTATGGAGACCAGCTCCAAGTGTGTAGGTGCTACAGGCTGAAGGGACCACTGATGGGAGATGCTTCATCCTGCTTGGATTGCTGAACAGTTCAGGATGCCATTCTCTATATAGCCCTCATTAAAACCCAGCTGTTGGGTTTCTGCTTCAGCTCTCCAAGTACTCATAAAACCATAGAATAGTCAGGACTGGAAAGGACCTTCAGATCATCTAGTTCCAAACCCCCAGATAATGAAGAATAAAGCTTCACCAATGGAAAAAGCATCAGGCAGGCAAGGTGCAGAAGGAGTCACTGGCTACTTGCACGCAGTCCCTGTGTGTACCCACATCAAATACATATTTGTGCAGTGAAATGCAGTGATTTGCTCCCCCTTGCCTGGTTTAAATTTGACCCTGGGGGTGGGGAAAAGGAGTGTTCCTGCCCAACACGTATTGCACAGGGAGCAAACAGGGGTTTCCTCCCTTTCCAAACGCCTGTTTCCCTCGTGGGGCACACAAGCACAAGGTCTATTCCAGGATCACAGGCAGCATTTCCCATCCTCAAGCACTGAGCCTCAGGAATCCATTTCATCACCTTCCTGCTTTGCTCCACACCAGCCTGGTAGCACACTCATGCACACCCCAGTGTTATCTCTCCCTCTGCATCCTGCTTATCATATTAATATTACTGTTAATTTATGTTGGCAAAGGCTGTATCCATGCAGCTGCAACGTGAGCAGTGCCAGGGGGGAGCCTTCCACCCGGGAATGACACTCATTACACGTGCATCCATGGCCTTCCACCTCCCCATCACAGCACGAGCATCGGGAGGCACAAAGCTCTGCGGAGCTGCGGAATGGGGTTTGTCAGCGTTCAGCACGTTAGAGGAGGAAGCATAATGCGTCCTGGCAGTCAATCGAATATGACATGATAATGAATGTTAACATCATGTGCCCCCCTTTGCCACCAGAGGGGAAAGTCATGTTAGATTACAGCTAAACACCATGCCAGTGGGAATGCCGTTTGCTTCCTTTCCTCCTCTCCAGGCTTGCTCCTCACTCACACAGCAAAGGATGGGCTCTAGCAAGGCCAAACTATGAGGCTCCGCTCTAAAGGATGCATTTCAGAGCCAAACAAGGAGATGAACCCCTTTGCACAACCCACCTTTATGCACAGAGCCAGTTCAGGGCCCTAAAATAAGCACTGAAAGGCTTCTTTCTGCTGTGCAATCCTCCCCTTGCATGGCGTTACTCAGGACCACGCAGCACTGATGCCGCACAGGATGCTCTTCAAAGCTGATACTCCCCATGCAAGAAAAGGAGCCCCACAACAGCCAACACCACACTGCGGGAATGGAGAAGTCAAGTGCATTTGGCCATAGAGCATCTCCCGGTGGGTACCAGCTCATGCCCTGGGAAGCCCTAGAGGCTGCCACATTCTCCAGCTCCTTGTGGATACAGGCTCCCTATCGAAGATGCTCTTTCATCAAGGGGTGGAAGGAAGAACTAGGAATTGGGGGCTTTCCCCCCCTTCCAGACTCCAACAGCAGGGACAGGGACCCTCAGCACCATGCCTAACTCACTTGGTCCTACCTGATCCATCACCACCTTGCTCCCAGCTCCCAACAGTTCCACTTAGGGCAAAGGAGGAGTGGTTGAGCTTTATAGCTGTAGATTTAAAAGCAGAACCCCCAAACCTTCCCCTGCAGACACCCAAGCCTGTCGTAACAACTGGATCTGAGGGGACTGTGGGATGCAGCACAGCTCCCTAATGCTGCGGCAACACACGCTGGAGCCGTGGTCCCCCCGCTGAGTGCCTGGAATAACCTGGAAGCCTGGCTGCAGACACAGCATGATGCAGACACATTAAGAGACGAGCTGCTCACATTGCAGATGCATCGATCACGCCGATCCCTTTGCAGGGACACGCTGATATCATCCCACATCTCAGGAGATGAGTTAGAGACATCAGAGCTAGCCCTCAGAGGACGCTTTGCCCTCTTAGCTTTAAGCAAAGACCAAAAGCTGCTTCCTGCCTTATTGGAGATAAGAACGGAGCTACAGCCACAGAGCAGGGATCCCCGCTTGAGAGGATGCCTCAAGGCAGCCCGAGCCAGGCTTAATGCTGCTGCTTGGGGATATCCTCAGCTCCCTCACCATGGTCCTAGCTACCCTTGCCTCCACATCCCTGGCATCCCACACCAGTGCATTAGCGCCATACATAATGTCCTCAGTAACCATAGAATGGTTTGAGTTGGAAAGGACCTTAAGATCATCCAGTTCCAACCCCTGCCATGAGCAGGGAGGCTTCACACTAGACCATGTCACCCAAGGCTCTGGCCAAGCTGGCCTTGAACACCAGATGGAGCATTTACCACTTCTCTGGGCACCCTGTGTCAGCACCTCAGCACCCTCACTGTAAAGAGCTTATCTCCAACCTGAACTTCCCCTGTTTCAGTTTGAACCCATCACCCCTTGTCCTGTCACTGCAGTCCCTGATGAAGAGTCCCTCTCCAGCATCCTTGTAGCCCCCTTCAGACACTGGAAGCTGCTCTGAGGTCTCCACGCAGCTTCTCTTCTCCAGCCTGAACAGCCCCAATGTTCTCAGCCTGTCTCCATACAGGAGGTGCTCCAGCCCCTGAGCATCCTCATGGCCTCACTCCAACAGCTCCATGTCCTTCTGATGCTGAGGACACCAGAACTGCACACAGTGCTGCAAGTGGGGTCCCATGAGAGCAGAGCAGAGGAGCAGCACCACCTCCAAGGAAAGCCTTTCCCAAACCACCCCCTCCCCTGCATCCCTCATCCCTGAGCACCCTCCATCACCTCCACCTTGCTTCTCACACCGGTCCCTGCTGCTAAGAGCCAGGAAGATGAAGTTGGAGCAAACTTGCTCCGGGTGCCACCGGCACAATCCACCTGCGGTTGCCGGCTCAGTGGGCGTGAAGGGGCCGTGAAGAATACAAATGGACTCTTTCACTTAGCAGGAGGCAGGTAATTTCTTTTGTCCCCGCTGATGCATTATTGATTGTGATGAATGTCAGAGCAGGAGCCTGTTCCAAAAGCCATTAAACAATAATTTCATCTCCGGAGGGTAATTGATTGTCAGAGGGAGCAGCTTTGCCACTTGCAAAGTGGCACTGACGGGGGATGTTTGTGTTTGGGTGGGGACGGAGGGAGTCTTGGGCAAACTGCATGATTTATTCATCAGACACGGAAAGAAAGAGTTGGGAGCGCACTGAAAGCAAGAGGCTGACCTCTTCCAAGCTGCTGGGCAAAGCCAGGAGCCAGCCTGACCCCAGCACGGCTGCTTCATGCTTTGCAGGACACCCTTAATAGCACTCTGCTGGGGGCTGCTTGGCTCCAGTGACACCCCCAACCCTGCCTCACCACCCCCCTTGTTATTCCGGTCTGTGGCCCGCATTAAATTGCTTTCCTGATGCACCTTATGTCCTGCCCTGCTTCTCTGCTAATGCACTGCCAGCCCAGCCCATGCAGCACCCAAGCCAGCCCACTCCAGTGACCCCAAGTGATCTCACCAGTGTGTGCGTTTCACTGATTTCAGGCTATATATAAGACTACATCACATCTGCATGAAAAGAGCAATGCAAGAAGCATCAGGGTTCGCATTTGGGAGCTGGGATTTGTACTTAGTGGCATCCAGCTGGATGGTGGCTTCAGCAAGGGGGAAACCTTCTAGTATCTGAAGGGGGCCTATAGGGATGCTGGGGAGGGACTCTTCGTCAGGGACTGCAGTGACAGGACAAGGGGTAACAGGTTAAAACTGAAACAGGGGAAGTTTAGATTGGATCTAAGGAGGAAATTCTTTCCTGTTAGGGTGGTGAGGCACTGGAATGGGTTGCCCAGGGAGGTTGTGAGTGCTCCATCCCTGGCAGTGTTCAAGGCCAGGTTGGATGAAGCCTTGGGTGGGATGGTTTAGTGTGAGGTGTCCCTGCCCATGGCAGGGGTTGGAACTGGATGATCTTGAGGTCCTTTCCAACCCTAACTATTCTATGATTCTATAAGGGTGAGGTCACTCATCATCCCCATGGAGGGAACCAGAGCCCAACGGGCACAAAATTCATCGTCAGTGGTTGAACACGAAGCCTCAACAGCCATTTAGCAGCACAGAAGGGAGACACAGCCTGGCAAAGGGACATGGCACTGCTGCCCCATCCCTGGCAGTGCTCAAGGCCAGGTTGGATGGGGCTTGGAGCATCCTGTTCTAACGGAAGGTGTCCCTGCCCATGGCAGAGGGTTGGAACTTTAAGGTCCCTTCAACCCAAACCAATCTGATTCTGCCCCCAACCACGCACAAGGGCAGTAAAGGGAGCAGCATCCTCACCCCATCTCCTGCAGTGAACAAGGAGAGACAAATCCCGCTGTCAGGAAGAGAAAGGGAGTTTTTATCCGTCTCCTCCACGGTTGTGAGAGGTGGATTTATCACAGATTTCCCTTTCCCCAGTGTTTTATTCAGTTCATTATCTTGTCAATTGGAACCATCCAGCTCCCCCAGCACACTCCATCACTCCCAAACCCTTACAGGAGCCACGCAGGAAACCCGGGCCAAGCAGCCACACAAAGCCCTCATCTGACACAGGAAGCAGCAGTTCCCTGTGGATGAGGAACAGGTTGGAATGGAATTCGGGATCATTTGCTCCCCACTGGCTGTGCTGTCCCCATCTCTGCACCAAGCTGGGAAAGAGCATCCCCGATTCCAGCTGGTGCTTTCAATTAGAGACTCTGCTTTTGTTTCTTTGGTTGCTTTTCCACCTAGAAATGCTGCTATGAACTAGAAAGGAAATCCTGTCCTTTGGGTGCAAAAAGAGAGTATTGCTGCTGCAACTCACCTTTAAACACCTTCCCCATGACAGGCGAGTTGGAAACCACATCAAAACAAACTACCAAGCCCACACAGAGGGTTGAAAATGGTACCTTGCAACTGCTTCAGACAGTGCCTTTTGCCTTCGCATCAACACGAGGCCTGCAAGGATTCCTAACAGGATATATTTCTAACAAAACCCAACTCTCTCCCCACCACTCAACTCTCAAAGGAGCAAGAAACATCACTGAAGTGTCTGTTCTAAGGAGGAAAGAGTTTTGAAGCTGTAGCCCTGCTCTGTGTTGAGGTCAGCATCTTCAAGCAGTACGAGATGGGCGCGATGCTTCTGATCCTCCAAGCTCCCAATGACATCCCTGGCACCAAACGCAAACACAGGGCTGTTAATGCCAGCTTTCAAGTCAATAAATGATAGAAGATGGACAAGCACACAACCTGAATCTTTCAAAGCTATTCCAAGCTAAAAGCCTGGCCAAACCAAGCCAAGCAGCCTGGCAAGGAGATGCAGCAGCCCATCTCCTCTCCCATGGGCTGTGCTGCTGTGATACCCCATTTGCTAGGGGTGCATTTGCCAGGATATCTTCATAATTGGGGTAAATAACCTATGGTTGTGATGAGTATTGACAAGCAAGTTCCTGCCCCATTCAATTGCTTATTTACACCCCTCCCTGGTGCCATAAGCATCTCGCAGCTACACACTGGTAGAGGAGTAGTGGCTGCGCATCACCAGTCACTGCTCCTACACGAGACACAGGTCCTTGACTTTCAAGAGCAGACCTTGAAAGTTGAGTGTGAATCTTCTGGGTTTATTTGTTTTCATTTATTTTCTCCATTACTTTCCCCACGATCAATACCATTATTTGAATAAAAACGCACTACGCACCCGAGCAAATGCCATCCAGAGCATACCAATTGCACGCTCTGCCTTGAAGTGAAGCCATCCAGGGGGAACGTAATCCTCCTGGGGAGCAAGAGGCCATCAAGCCTTGATACCAGCACACCGCTGAGCCACACTCCTTGCTGTGCACTGAAGGGAACAAAGAAGAAAAGCAAAGAACCACATCCCAACTTCAAAAGCCTCCCTGTTTCAAAGCCTTGCGTGAGCATTAACTGGCTTGTCTCCCCAACACCTCTTTGTGGTAGGTACTGTTTGCTGGGTTGCAGAAGCAGCTCGGTTCAAGCCCCAGCCCTAAGCTTTGCAGTCTCTGTGGTTTGAAGCTGGTGCATCCAAAGATGCTTCAGTGTCCGGGTCCCCTGGGTACCAATCTGGCCTTCCCTGGGAGATGATGGACTCTGCCAAGGTAGAGAAAGGGCAGCATAGGATCTTGGAGTGCTTAGGGTTGGAAATGACCTTAAGATCATCTAGATGAGTGCTTGTTTCATCAGCCCCAACCTTCAGATCTATTAATCTAATGCTGATCTAGCCAAAGGAACAACACCCATCCTTGTGCTAAGCCCATGCTTAAATGCAAGACATGAAGTACAAGGGTGGTCTCACATGAGGACACAAGGATCCAGCTAAGACATCAGAGCAGCTCCCAGTGTCTGAACGGGTCTACAAGGATGCTGGAGAGGAACCCAATGAGCGTTTCCCAAGGGAGGGAAGCTGAAGGAAAGCACCAGCTCCGTATCTAGAAGATGAGGTGATATATTCCAGCCAATGCTCAGCACTGTCAGTACTTTACAAGCTTTGGAATCCAATTACTTCAGCCAATATTTTACTTAGCTCCAGTTTAGATTTAAAAACCTGACCTTCTCCAAGCACATCCCTGCACTGCATTTCACTTGGCCTCCTTCAGCTGAGCTTCCAAGCACCAGTTTATTCACCTCCCTGTTCTTATTATTGCTCTGTTATCAATGAGAAGATGGGGTTCCCTAAGCAAACACTTAAGGCACCCCCATGGCTCTCAAAGGCAGTTATCCCATACAGCAAGAGGCAAACAACCAGGAGCAACTCTCCTCCTGGCCAGGAAGGGTGTAAATCAGGCCACAGAGCAGCCTTGTTCCTTCTCCTGTTGTTGAGATAGACTCATGGAACATTTTGGGTTGGAAGGATAGGAAATTGCTTCTACCTTGGAACAGGGCAGCAGTCTGGATGCCCAGATGCATATCAGAGCCCTTCCAGATGCGACAGCACTTTACAGAGGGGAAATCACTGTTTGATGATGGGAAAAGCCCAAGGATAGAGCAAGGCATCAACTGCCTGGCTGGTCAATCCCAGCTCTAACAGCAGCAACACACACAAGCCACAGGGCATACACATGCATGTATACACACGTGCACGTATACACACATGTAGCGTGCATCCCAAAGCTGGAGGTTCCCTTATCACATCCCAGCACAGAAGCCACGTGGGAGGCATCCAGTTACCGTCCCCCTCCTCACACCACCTGCCTGAAGTAGTAATAGATGAAACAATTGCATTTTAATGAACAAAATTGGTTTAGTTGGGTTTCTTCATTAAGGAATGGGAGCACACGCCAATCGGGAGTGATTTATGCCCGCAATTTGGGAGATGATTTCTCCATTGATCAGCCCAGGTTTGTTTTCTTGTGGGTTCTGTCAGTCAGAGGGACTAGCACTCAGGTGGGCAAATTAACAAGCTTTGAGTAGAATTCCCCTATGGAGAGGGGCCTCGCATGACCTGGTGCTGATGCAAAGCCTCACTGAGCTGAGCTTTATCCTGACGCAAGGCCTGCAGCATCATCTCAGCCCCACTAAAGCTAAGGTTCCTAAGCCCCCTCTGTTTCCAATCATGAGCAGTGATCTGAGAGATGCAAGGCCTTATCCCAGTTGTTGTTTCATCTCAAGTGTTTTCTCCATCCTGTGCCCTGCTCCTGTGTTTCTAGACATGCATCTCCTATGATGGGGATGGCCACCACCAGCTTGTCGTCGGAAGGCAGCAAGCTATATGGAAAGCATCACGCAGAGCACACACGTATGGAGCAGCATTGCTGTGCATGGCCAGGACAGAGATCAGCCAACACAGGAGTAACCCATTGCCATCTCCCACATGGTTATCACTGCACTGCAGAGCATCCCAAGCCCCCTGGTCAAGGGGATGGACAGGGCTGTGCACTCTCCTTATCAACCCTAAGTCAAGCAGCAATGTCAGCCCAGAGGGGCTGGAGCAAGCCCACGCTGAGGCAGGCAGGGTGTAATCACACGGGCTCATCTCCTCTCCCAAAGCCAGCTTTTAAGGACCATTTAAGGCACTTTCCTTAATCTCAGCATTTGCAGCAGAACCCAATAAATCACAGAGCAGCTCCCCCACTGAACACTCGATTTTCCCTCCAAGCATCTCTTCCAGTGTGCTGGACCTGCCATGGAGCCCACGAGCAAGGCAGGGAGTCCCAGCATGGATGCAGAGCTGACCCTATGGATGCAGCAAGCAATAAGGCTCATCTCCGCAAGCATCAGGACCTGTTCAGTCTTGAATGAGATATGTACATGGCAGCGTGATATTAAATTACAAGTCAAACAGTACAAAGGCTTTTAATTACACACCAAACACAAGCTGCTGTCAGGGAAGAGACACTGGGCTCAATGGCCCATCAGGCTGTTCCGCTCTGGCAATTCCTATCTACCCGGTAAAAGTCCAGGAAATTGGATCCGTAATGGGAACGGGGGCCTTTCACCTCCAGCCCAGCCATTCAAATCCAGGCCTGGAGGGAGAAGGAAACTCATTACCAATGCGATATGGGGCAGTGGCTGCTGTGAAATGAGTTGGTGGGGCTGCAAGCCCCGAGGTGACACAGGTTTGGTGTCACAAAAGGGACAGAGCATCCTCCCGGCTCCCTGCAACCAAACCGCATCACTTGGTGCCAGCAGGGATGCTGCAGACCCTGCTCCCAGTACATGGGGTCTGGATGAGTCCTCCTGCATGTATTCAGCAGCATCTCATCCCCTTCCATGTACTCAGAGCATTTCCTCTTCTCATGTTCCCCACAGCACAGGCAGCTGGGTTTAGCAGAGACAGAGTATATGTGGATGCTGGCTGGTTTTAACAGCCTCTCACTGCAAAGTCCTCTTCAATGGGTGCATTTATACCCTCACAGCCCCGCAGGGAGGTGGAAGAGCATCACACTCATCATTAAGGACAAGGCACCAGAGCACAGAGAGACAAGGGGCTTGATGGCCGCTGCAGGACTTGGTGGCAGCGCCGGGTAGCAAAGGGAGAGCATCCACATTGACAACTCTCTTTGCTCTATCTCCCCACAGCAGCAGGGCTTGTAAAAGGGAAGGAGAAGCAAAAGGAGGGCTGAGGGCTTCACCATCATCCTTCGCTCAAAATACATAGGAAAACCAAGGAAAAAGAAGGGAAAAAGGCAACTGAATGCCACTGTTCCTGGGCATGCTACAGCAATCCGGATGCTGCCTGCTTTGGTACCCAGCCTGCAGCATCTGCAAAGCTCTGCCTCCAATCTGTAAGGCTAATTTGTTCAACAGCTTTCTCATCCCTTGGGAACGGGGTCGTTGGTCACAGAAGATTGATTCAGCTTTTGGTGAATCAACATTAATGAAAATCAACACTAATGAGTGTTTTTTATGGCAGCCCCGTAAAAGAGAAAAAGGCATTAGGACAGGTACACAAAGTAACAGCCAAGCAAATCAACAAGGTCCTGTCCTCCCTTAGCCCCTCATCCTTCCTGCTTCCCTTTGGAACACCAGCTGGCAGACGGGGACCTTCACAAGCATCCCTGCGGATGGGATGCTCATACTGCCTTCAGTCTCTCGTGTCTCTGCAGCCTCATCTTCAGCACTAGCTGTGTAAGATTAGACTCCATCGTGGTAGCGACAAGCTGAATTTAGCTCTAGATAGCGGGAATTCCTGGCCTGGAATGGGATTCTTTGATCCTTACTTATCCCCCTCTTGCACCAGGGGGAAATTCAGCTGTAAAACGGACCAGGTTTTTTCTTTCTGACCTCTCACTGCTTGCAAAACAAGCCAAAAATAGGAATAAAAGGCAACCCTAAAGTGAGTATTAGATATCTGAAGGCTGCAGTTAATGCCTGCTTTAGGGCAAGGAGCGCCAACACATCAGACCTCGAGTCTCCCCTTGCCTCCCCTCCAAAATGCTGCTTGACAGGGTAAATCACAGCTAACCGAATCCATGCCCCTTCAGCTGTGGCATCAGGGCCGCAGTGTCCCAGCTTTGGGACCAACACTGCCATAGCATGGCAATGCCTAGCAGAGGTTTCTGCCTCTTCCCAAGGTGCTTCAGCACATCAGATTTCTCCAAGCCATCCTTTAGAGGCTCCAGATCTAAACAGGATCATTGCAGGAGGCTTTTTGTTATCAGATATCATTAAACATAATGTATGTGCTTCAATTGCAGGCAGCAAGGCAATGCCAGGGGTGAAAGAGGGGAAAGGCAAGGGCTCTGATCTTGGATAGAGAACAACCTATTAAAAGGGAATTGAGCTTCTCCTATAGAGCCATCAAACCCTGGTCTCTGCCTCCAGGTTCTTGTACCTTTCAAGGACAGGGAAAACCCAAGGTTTAAGCCCTTCAACCATATTAGAGTATTTCATTCCTATTAGATCAGCTCTTGTACCAGCCCATTTGGACCAGGAGAGCCAAGGCACTGACTCGAGGCTCTGGGTCCCCCACTCAAATCACCAGTGGGACAGAAATAATCCCTTTCATTGAACGCATGCACGCCAGAAAACCCCTGTTCTAAGGCAAGGCACAAAGCCTTGCTCGGCTTTGACAGGGGAGAGATGTGCAAGACACCCAGCTGGGAATTCCCTCCTTGTCACCAGGATGACAGCGAGGAAGCAGCTTGGGGATTTCTCTCTTCGCATCCCTCCCTCGCAGCACCGTCAGCGGTACCCAGCACAAGTAACACCAGTGCCTTTGCGGTGGAAAGGCTCCTGCAGGCATCCCTGTGAGCCCCACATGGACCCCAAATCCTTCCAACACAAACCGGTCTGATTCTGTATGTTCCATAGGTGTCAACCCTGGCGCAACCCTGACCTATGCCGCAAGTATGCAGAACCTTCTCTATTTTAGCTCTTATTCACACTCTCCCTTGCTCCTGCACAAGCTGAGGAAAGCCGGGAAAGATTCATTCCAAGGAAAAATGATAAAAGAAGCAGGATGGTTGCTTTTTAAAGACTCCGATCCATTGAAAGAGCTGCCTTCCCCCAGCCTCCTGTGTCACTGCTGATTGAGTTCCTCCTCTGCTCAGCTCTGGGCTCTGTTCGAGTATCTTGTCTCCTTAGTATTACTGCCGCACTTCCTTTTCATATGCCTGAAACATATACTATTGTGTTCTGACTTTTAGGTTTTTGTGCAGGGATCCCTTTCATGTCTCATCTTCTGTAAGGCCCTTTCTTCTTGGCAGTCAAGTGCATGAATGTTTGCTGCCAGGAGATTTTGCTCCTATTGTATTCCAGGCATATTATAATTTATCCCCCTTTTTCTTTGCTCTGTACTGTCTGCGAGGCGTCCCATTGGTATCTTTTCCATGCTAGCGTGACTTTTTCCACGTGGATGCTGCTTGCCTTGCTCCTGCCCTTGTGTGCATAAGAAAAGCCTCAAGCAGTGGAATGGGAAGAAGACTGAGAGCTGGAGCAGAGCTCTTTGGGATCGTGATGGAACTAATCCTCTTTCCCCACATTCCGTGGGGTTTTATTGCCAGCATCCCCTTTGCAGAACTAGGACACCCAATAGCAGAATGGGCCAGGCCAGGCCACAATGCAAATCACACCGAAACCAAGCAAAGCAACCAGGGATAACTGTCCCAGGGCTGCCAAAGGGCTTCACTTCTATTCCTGACCTAAATTGCCACCTAATGTGACCTAAATCACATCTTTCTGCTGCTTAGAGCAATCTCATGGCTGCATCTTGTAATCATTTCCAGTCTTAGCAGCAGCAAAAGGCCCCAATGAGCAAAACCAACAAGAAGCTTAATTTAGGGAAGCCAAGGGCACAAGCCTGCAGGATGAGCCCTGTGTAAGGAGAAGGGATGCACCCAATGGGCAGATGATGTGCCATGCTTCCTCCCCTATCCGCATATGCTTCATTCCAACCATTCCAGTATAGATTTAGCCAGAGATACCATGGATAAAGTTCTCCTGCTTGTGCTACAGTGAGTTTTGGCTGCTTTGCAATGCAGGAATGGGCACTGTAGTTGCTCAGCAGCATCAAACCTTCACTCTTGATCTGTCTGCCGAGCTAAAGGAGTCCTTTCCGCAGCTCATCCTGGTTCCTAAAGCTCTGCTCTTCCTCACATCCAACACCCCACCTCTCTATGTCATTTATCAGCCCTTTATCAGCCTTTGCTGCTCCACCAGCACAACCCCATCCATCCTCACGGGCAGCAGCTTCAACGCATGGGGTGTTTCTAAATCCTCTAGAATGGAAAACATGAGCAAATCCCGAGTTTACCCAGCTCCAAACAGCTCTACAGGGGAGCTAAACACTGAGCAGCTTCTGGAGAGATTAGTTTTCCCTTAACACGCTTTGTGATCTCTATCAGCATCCCTCAAAGAGCAGCTCTGCTTCCTATTTGTTCTTTGGACCCCTCTCCTCAACTCCTGGACTACTTCTGGTTTGGGGTTGTTATGGCAACTCTGGGTCTCTGTGGGCATCCAACGCTCCTGCTTTGGCTGTAAACTGCAACACCAGCGGAATACAAATGGGGTTTGAAATCCTCCTTGCTTCCCAGCCTTGCTAAATGCCCCTGCAAAGAGAGCTGTCCCATTGGCTTGCTCTGATTCTTGGTACTCAAGGAAAGGCAGAGCAGAGTCTTCAGCACCCTGCGGTAGGGAGGATGCTACGTGCTTTAAGTCAAGCCAGCACACCGGAGCTGGAGCAGGACTTCATCACCAAGCAGACATAAATACATCGTGTCACCCACTTCATCTCACACTCACTGTGCTGCTCAGGACTAAGTGAGGCCAGACACAGCACAGGAGTCAAGCTAAGGACAACTCAGCCCGTTCCACATGAGGATGCTCAAGCAGGGCTTGGGACCACTTATAGAAGCCAATACAAGAACACACCTGAAAGCCAAAGCCAAGGTCTTTCCTCCCCCTTTGCCCATTTGACCTCATCACCTCCAGTGCAAGCACTCAGATAATGGGTATTAAGAGCTCAGGGACACAAAAGCTGCTTCCACCAAGTCACCCTGCAGCACCAAGGCATGGCAGCAGCACAGTTGGTCCTCAAGCATCTGACCCCAAGGAGACGAGGATGCTCCTGGGCCCTTCCACTGTATTTTTCATTAGAATCAATGAAAACAATGCTCTGAACTCCATTCCTTCATGGCTTTTGTGGCTATGATGTCTCGTCAATGCCATGCAACAAGCTCCACTGGAGCTTGGACACTGTCTCTGAAGCCTTGATTCATTCTGTACAATGTCTCTTACATAGGGACAGAGCAGGGGGGGCTTAGCAAATTCCTATGCCCCGTGTGCTGTGCTTTGCACAGCAAAGACCTTCCATACAAGAACATCGCATTCCCAGCCAGAAACCCCCCAAACCACAGGTCTCATCTGCATATGACCCATCACAAGTGTCTGGTCATGCCGACACTGTGCTTGAAGCACTCCAGGAAGGATACCCAAGTGCTCCATCCACAAGGAGCTGCCCTGCAGCCAGGGCTTGGCAATTCCTGGGTTATTTTGGCTCAGATATGAAAGCATTAAGTGTGGTCTACCCTAAACCACACAGAAACGCCTGGAGGCTGGCAAAGGGGTGACCCCATTGCCCCCTATTCCCCAAAACAAGGTTCTCCTTTTCCTTCCTATATTGCCACAGCCTCAGGAGGAAGATGAGGACCAGGTCGCTGTGTGACATTCATAAAGTGCCTGCTGATGGAGAACTCCTTACTAAGCTGGCTGGGGAGGGACCTGCCATCAGCTCCCAGCCTGTGGGAGATCAATACTGTAATTGGGCCTGTTTGTAGCACATGAACTATTATAGCAATAGGAGCAATGGAAGCAGGGGAGGACCAGGACAGGCTCGGCAGGGCTTGCTGCCCTCTGCAGTGCTGTGATACCATGGGCACAGTGGCCTCCTCGGCTAGTTTGGGGCGGAGAGAGTGGGCATGGGGTTGTACCATTGCCTGCATCCATTCTGCAGCAGGTACCGATTGGAGTCCTTCAATAGCTCTTTTTCAACTGCAGTACAGATTTAAGCATAGGAAATGACAAATAAACCTTACAAGTGCTTTTAGTGGGGCCAGGAGGAGGGAGAAAACCCATCAGCTGCTTGGATTTGGAAGAAATGGAAAAAATCAAGTGTTGCAAGTGGCAGTGATCAATAAAGCATCAGGAGCCTGATACTGAGACCTCTGCTCAGCCTGGGAGTGCAATGAGGCAGCTAATGACAGGACACACACCCCCACCACCCCCAGCATCACAGGCACCGCATCCATAGGGAACAGAACCCCCCTCCCCTGTTCATCACCTTAAAGGCTCCTTGGATCGCAGTCATCCATCAGCCAGCCCACAAGAGGGAGTGAGCATTAGCTCCATCGTACAGAAAATAAGGAGATGGGGGGTCCTTGGTCTCTGACCTCCAAGCATCAATCCTATCCCTTCTTCCCCATCTACATTGGACCAAAGCACTGAGCTCCTTCAGCTTCTCCCTCCTCTTGGGATGCAGCAGCATCTCCCGACTTCATGCGCGCTAAAAGCATCAAGTTTGGGGCAAGTCAAACAGCTTGAACCATGATGAGGTTTCATCCCCCCCCAACACAGCTCCCAACCGGTGGATGCTCAAGCTGCATGGGCACCGTCTGCCACCTCGTGGGCAGCAGGAGGAGAGCATCTTCCCCAGAGCATCTTCCCTTTATCACCGCAAAGCCTTGCTCCCCAGCCCATGCGCTCTCGGCTCTCTGAGCGCACACAGGATCGCTACAGAGGTCATCAAGCCGGCTCTACATTGGGGTGAATTATTCATAGGCCGGTATCAAATATTAACAGCAGCGTTATATTGACATATTCTTTGTATATTCAAGAGCAGTAAATGGGTCTTTCCCTTTGGCCTCCTTTGGACTGTTTCCCGAGCAGCCCGAGGGCCTGCTGATGTGTCATGCTGTTTAATTGCACCTTTACACTCCTCTATGCACTCTCTCTCTGGATGGAGATGAGTTGGGAGCACAGAAATCATCTGGGCTGTACGTTTCTGGTCCTTTCCGGTGAGGAAAAGCTGCATTCCAGCCTCTCCCAGCTCAGCATCTCAGGAGCAAATCCTGCTGCTCGTATGTAAGAGCAATGTGAGCTCTTTGCGTCTTTGAGATGATGGGGTCTTCTGCTCTCCCCTGTAGATACACTGTGGGAGAAGAGGAAGGCATCCATCCCATCATCTACTCCAACTACCTTTCCGCCTCCATCCCCAGGAGCCACTGAACAGGGAAGCCTTGCTCCTGCAAGGTCTCAGCTCCAATTCCCAAATCCCATCATCATCCCAAGAAAACACCGCAGTCCTTGCTCTTTAGTCACTTCCATGGAATCTGAGCCTGCCTTTCCTCCTCCCCTGACACCCACAGAAGCCTCCAGAGAAGGAAGGAAGAAAAAGGGAATACATGAATATATTCCATGGGAATCTGCAATGCAGATGGGCTTGGGGAAGCCGATCGAGCCAGAGCACCCACCCCAGCTCCGAAGGATGGATCCAGACAGTGCTGCCTGCTCCCAGCAGGATGGGAAGAGCTTGGGAGGGAAGCACCATTGGTACTGGGGGGTTTGGTAGCTTTGGCCCAAATGGGATGAAGAGTTAAGGATGCCTCCTTTTACCTGGTCCACGTGTGCCCTGGAGATGCTCCATCGCTGGTGTCACGCAGCACCAGTCGCTTATCGACGCATTAAAGTTCTCCTTAAGCCGAGTTAATTCCTCAAACGCCCTTTCAAAGGGGTAGATAAACGCAATCCGGGAGCATCTCCATTCCCTCGGCTCCCGTATCTTTAGTCAGGCAGGGAGATAACATTTCATACCGATTGAGACAGTTTAAGCAAAGGTTGCTGGCTAACCTTTCCAGCAATGGCTGTTTCCAGCGCTCCGGTTTGCCTCCCAAGCTAAGAGACCTGGTGTAAACCCTGTGTGAGTGCTCCCATCAAGCCATAGTGGGATGCTGCCTCCCTGCACACTCCTATTTCCAAGCATTACAAGTTGCCACCTGCAGGTTTCAGTGCTGTGACACTGATGCTTCCAGGATGGAGTGCCTAAATACATCATTACACCCTGTCCATGCACGAGTCAACCCAACTCAACCTGCAAACTTGTCTTTACTGGATTCTTTACGGCTAATGGACTAGATGTTCTTTAAGGTCCTTTCTAACCCAACCCATTCTATGAGACCATCATAGTCTGCCAAGCACTGCAGCCCCAACACAGGCTCATGGAGCCCTGCGTCTCCGCACAGCCCAAATCCAGCTCTCAAGCCTTGGAATGCAGAGAAGCATTTGGATTCAGGGTTTTCCAGGGTCCAAGACAGACACCGAGGCCCATCTCAGCCTCCTCCACTTGGCTGGGATGGACTCCAAGTGCTGCAGAAGTTGTTTCTTTTACTGCCCATCTCACGTCCTGAACCATAGGAGCCCTGAGACAAACAGGCAGAGCCACAGCGAGCTGGGGAGCATCTCAAAAGCCATTGCTGGCAAGGGAGGGAAGGAGGAATACTGGCAAATGACAGAGCCCTTATCTTAATTACAGGCTTATTTGCATTTAAATGAAGGTTATTCTATAATTACCACCAAATGTTTTGTGTTGCAGCTGAAATACCTCTCCATGGGCTGTCAAGCTCCTTCCCATTTTCATTTTCTCTTGCCATTCTTCTGCTTCCTAATCAGCTGGCACACGCAGGGAGGCAATGCATGCCATCCCGCTCCAGCAGCCACCCCAGCCCACAGCTTCCCTTCAGGAATGGGGCCTTGGGTACCACCGCATCCCTCCCAGGACAAAGGATGCAGCTCACCAGCCTTCTCCACCAACACTATGGGGGATAGAATCAACCCATAGAATCAACCAGGTTGGCAAAGACCTTCAAGATCATCGGGTCCAAGCAGCTCTCATGTTCAGAGGGATGAAGCAGCTCTGAGGTTCAGACATAGGGTTTTGCAGGTGCAAAAGCAGTGTTTTCTGTGTGCACACAGAGTGTGGCTCAAGCTTCTTGTAACAGGGCGATGTGAAAGGCAGAAGCATGGGCAAGGTCAGTAAGAGATCCAATTCAGGGAGGAAAGGACAAGAGCAGCATCTCAGACATTGAACTCCCAAAGTCCCTAACCCATAGCTTACTGGAGACCAGCACTTTACCAGCCTCTCTGCTCTCTTCCCATTGCCAGGGCTTATTCCTGCAGGCAGGACAGAGACAAACCGGAACACAGGGAGGGATGTTTGCACTTCATTGCCATAGATGAAGCGCTCCCATCGAGAAAATAACACCCAATTACATCATTCAAAACAATCACAGCCAACAAACGCATGCAAATGGGCAAATTAGGGCTGAATGAGCAACCTTCTGCTATTCCCGAAATTGTTATACCTTTAATCAGGCTCCTTTAACAATCTCTCACCAGCGTTTGCTCCAGCTAGCCAGGAGAACCACATTAACCAACCAGCCCATACAGGGAGGAACAAGACAGCAGCTATTAGAGCCACAGCAGAGCCTCCTGTTTACGAGGCAGTAGTAATGAAAACAGTTATCTCTCACTAGACCCATCACTCCTCTCCCTGCTCCTTCCCATTTCTCCAAGCTCAGCTTTCAGCCCTCCTCTGCCCAACTCCAAGTCTCTGCCTCCATCTCATGGAGAGACTGGATCGCTTCAGCTCTGTTCCATTGCCACTTTTGAAGCAGCAGACACAAACCCATCCCCTCTTCGCCCCGTTTCCTATAGCCCGAGGCACACTTGGAGCATGGAAATTTTTAGCCTGAACAATTAGCACTTGGCAGAGAGTTAACTCGCTGCAAACAGCATCTTATAATGGGCAGGCTTGGCTATAGGCAACATTGCTGGCTCCGTTTAAAGCAAGTTCTGTACCTCAGGATGGATGTGTCCCCCTCGGTCATTTTCCCAGCTATTTATGTTTAATAAGAGGCAGCACCAGCAGCATGGGAAATCAGCAGCACGTCCACAACGCAGGCTGGGTGCTGATGCACACACCAAACCAATTCATCTCATCCCTCCATCACACAGGAGAGATAATAAAGGCAAAACCCTGCCACAACCCAGGTCTGGCCATATAAACCATCCTCTCTCTTTCTCCAGCAACCCCAGCAACAGCCACAGCTCCTAAATCTCTACCACCCCTATTAGGACTGCACCTCTCTGGTTCCAGCCCCCAAGGGCAATTGTGGCAGGGGGTTGGAACGGGATGAGCTTTAAGGTCCCTTCCAATCCAAACCAGTTTGATTTTAGGGAAATCTCAGCAATTCAGTATCCAATAATGCTCATAAAACCTGCAAGGTTCTTCCTTCCCCTTCCCAAAAGAAGAGTTTCTTTAGTCCACACCAACTCCCATCTATAATTGCACCAAGAGGAGACAACCTGCTTTCTACTGACACCACCTAAAGCCCTGTCTCAGCGGATATCACAGGCTGGTGACAAAGCTTTAGCTCGTAGCTGTCTAGGATGGAATCAGGGTCTGGTAACTCAGTGACAGCAATTGCCTGGTGCAGAGCTAGAGCTGTGAGGGGTATTTTGTAGAAGAACCAGCATCAGGGGATGCTACAGATGCTGGAAGGCGGATACAGCCACAACAAGGTACATTGCATCCCATTTGGCGCTGGATGTAGGATGCTATAGGCTGGCAAGGATGTTCTAAGGGACCAGGAGAGCCCCATCTCCCCACCTTCAGGGCACGGGTGCTGGTTGAGCCTGCGCCCTGCCAGCAGCCAACATCTGGCGATGTCAGGCTTTGTTTCAGCCCCATCTTTAAGGCATCAGTCCACACAGAAAGCAGCTTCCCAGCATGCTGGAAGCCCTCAAGGCCTGGCAGAGGCAGAAACTGACAGACAGCTTCCATTGGAGAGTTGGTGCTGTGCTTTCACTGCACCATCAAGGGATTCGGTACAAAACGAAACCCTTCCAAGCTTCTCATCTAGCGAAAAATCTCTTCCAAGCCTTCCCTCCTCTGGAAAAAGAGGCAAGAAACATCACATCTCTCTTCCTTCTCCACCTCCCTCCCCTCTGCCTTCAAGTGCTCCTTGGAGTGTCTCTGCGGAATCATGTTTATATGCAGTGAGTGCTGTTGTTAGTTAATAACATCGCGATCGCTGAACCTCCCTAATGAAAGAGAGAGACAACATCAACTGTCATCTCAAACAAACATGCAATCAGGGGCCCAGCAGCTCCGGGAAGATTATCTTCCCAATTTCACGGGCTTCATGCAGGAAATGGGCTGCTTTCATGGAGATTGTGGTGCAGCGCTGCTCGCACGCGGGATGCGGCAGCGGTGGGGACGCATTAGAGCCATGAAATTGGCTGGGCTATGAAGGAGGAATTGTTTTAACAGCTGGAGCCGGGAAGGACAAATAACAGCAGTGATTACATCTTCATTGCTCATCGTAACCAATGCACCAGGCAACTTGTAATTAGCCTGCAAAAAGCTGAAGCTTTGAGAGCGAAGGCTTTGAGCTCACCGTTAGACACGGTGCCTCTGTGCCTGCCCCATGGCCACCCTCTCCCTTTCAAGAGTGGGGAGCAGAGCTCGTGGCAAACACTTTGGTACTGCTGCGAACACTGCTCAACCTACATAAGAGCAGTGCCTGGTACACCACAGCCATACACCACTGCTCTTCCTCCCCTTACAACCCACAGGTCTGCATCCCCAGCTTCACAAACCCCACCATTCTCAGGCTTTGAGATGATCTCCAGCTGATAGAAAGCTTTAGGCCTACAGAGCAATGCTGATTTAGAGCAGCTCCATGGCTTGAAGACTTCTATCTGGTCAACTGTTCAACATATCTATGTTGATGATGATGATGATGATAATGGTCCTTTGTATGCAGAGGAAGCTTCTCTAGGCTTATATACCCACCAATGAGGGTTTGGAAAGCCACTGGGGCTTAAAGACCTCGGGAAAGCATGGTTTAGGATGGATCACCTTCCCAGCCATCCCGCTTTGCTCAGGACTGATGGAAGCAGAAGGAAATCCACCTGGGTTCATCCACAGCCACCTTGCACATCCCTCCCCATAGCAGCCAAACGAGAATGGATTCACCTTGCAGCCCCCACGGTCTGGCACTGCCTTTTGGGTCTGATGCTTCTCATACCAACCAAGATTACACAGTCTGCTCCTGACAGCCTCCTTTACTTCCTGATGCCATCACCGAGCTGAATGGAGAACCACGCCTCAGCTTGAAGGTGAACTCTCTTCCCCAGCACTGCTTTAGCCCGATGGAGCATAGTGAGGAAAAGGCAAAGAAAAAGGATTTTCCCTTCCGCAACATTTACTTTGGCAACCATTTTAAGAGCAAGCACCTTAGGAAAAGCCAAGCTGCACTTAGCACTGGTCCCGCATGGGATGGAAGATGGGGTAAATCCCACCCTCACCATCTCCACAATCCCATCTGCAGGCAACATTTTAAAGAGGTACCATTAAGGGAGCTAAACCACAGCTCAACCTCTCCCTGTAGGTAAACCAGAGGCTAATTTGCCCCCCACCTCAGTGTTTTAATAGACACCAGCACTCCTGCGCCTGGCATCCAGCCCTTGTGAGAGCCACCCGGGAGGTGGCAGCGCTGAAGCTTGGCAGCCGCATCGCAATCAAGTTCTAAAAACTCTTCTGACATTTAAGAACGAATCAACAAGCATCTAAAGCGAGGAGGGGACCAGGCGTGGAGCTGCCTGAATGTCACATTCAAAGCTCCGAAGATAGCAGCTGCTTTATCTCCTAAAGCAGGTGGTTGGACGGGTAAATAAGGCACAGAGGGCCAGATCCTGCCCTCGCACCTGCATCCTTTCCCTTGGCCGCGATGGATTTGCACCAACGTGACAACCAGCACTGGAGAGTCCATTAAACTTGAATACTCCGGAGCATCACCGGCGAGGATGCCACCAGCCCCCTGCCTCGCCTCGCAGTATCTACGCGGGTCACAGCCCCACCAGTAAAAATTGATTGATTTAAATTGGCAGTGCCCTTTTGGAATCAGTTCTCACTCTGAGCGATGCACAGATATGAGCAAAAGGACATTTGAAGCATTTTAATGCACTTTTTACTGCATTATCTCTCCCCATGATCTTGGCTGCTTCATGGAAATAACTCACATCGCAAGTAGAAGAACCCAATGTAATTAACGACCTGGCAACTCTATAATGATCCTTTCTACATAAAAAGGTCTTCCCTCTGCTATGAATAGACTTGAAGTAATTTATTTCAATCCATATGAAGATGAGACTGCTTTGACCTTGGGGATTTTAAGTTGGGGGTTTTTTTCACCCACCATAATTGCAAAGAAGATTTTTAAGTGATAGCTGTTTAAAGGAGAATCCTCAATGCAATGTGAGAAGTGAAGAATCATCACCAGCAGCCTTCAGAGAGAATATTAACAAGCATCCTCTGCATCACTTAGGCAGGAGATTGAGACTAAACAACAGATTTCCTCCAGTTCTTACAGGCATTACTCTAATCCTCAACGCGCTAAAGCACGGATGTAGTTTTGCTCCCATGAGTAGCTTCCAGGAAACTAGGAATATACAGGAAAGCAAAGAACAAGCAGTTTCACTGCCTTCTCCAGGCTGTCCCATGAAGCCAATGGTCTGACATTGCCCCATTGTTTCACTTATTAAGCCCATACACCCTCCTCTGACAGCGCATGGACCTCCTTGCTCATGCAAACACCCCTTCTCCCCCTCCCAAGCTGCCCATCAGCGCTCCTTACATTGAGCTAGAGCTCAACCATGATTTACTGCCCCAGGGCTGTGGGTAAATTGTTAGCTTTATGTCCAGCGCGATAGCTTCATATTGGCTTTTAGTGTTAGCAGTAAAGCCTTTACTCCTTCCAGCTCACTAACACCTTGCCTGCCCGTGCGTGTTGCTTGCTTTCCCCTTGTTTCTCATTTCATCCATCGCGCGCCTTTCATATTCCCTTGTCCCCTGCATTTTCACAGGCAAAGTATCATAGGCAGGTGATTTAAGCCCAAGTTGAGTTCAGTCTATCAGGCCTCTTTTCAAGGTCTTTGAGAGAGGCAGGGACACCTGGAAAGGGGTCACATCACACGCTGGATTAGTTGTCACAGGACATCTAACAACGCACTAGAGTGACTTCCACCCTTTGAAGTACCCGGAGCTGTTTTGATTCCTTGCCCAGAGCTTCGGGGCTGTCTCGATGACAAGGAAACATGTTGAGCGAAGGAATAAATCTGGCCCAGCAAAGGGTAAGTTGCAGGTCTGAGTGGAAAAAGCTGGGATGGAGCCGCTTCCCGGCTGAGAAATGAGATTTGCTGCTTTGCAGAGTCAGGCCTTTTCTGTGTGAAATGAAATCTCTGCAGAAAGAAGGGGGGAGAAATCACATCCGACTGCTTTGAATCATCCTGCTTTGATTTGCCTCCAGATCCTGTAATCTGCATTCTTTGTTTCACACCAACTTTAACCTCAGACTTGTTTCCCCTCAATTGTTTCCCGTTGTGCTCTGTCAAGTCAAACACAAATAGACTAATGCAAAACCAAGAGATGCTCCTGGCTGTGATGTTTGGAAGGAGTCTGGAAATGCAGCGTTTCGATCCCAGCCATCACCAGAACTCACAGCTAAAGATGGGAATTTGGGGGTGGAAGGGCATAAAACCACCAGGGTATTCCAGTGTATGGATCAGGATAGAGGAGTCACTCTTCCCACCAAGCGGAAGGACCTGAAATAGTCAAGAAGCATCAAGAGGACGATAGTGAAACACAGTTTGTTTCCCCACTTTGTGGCTCATATTAAATATACAGGATTAATTGATTTAAGCCTTAAAGGTGACGATTGTATTTAAAAGAGAAAGAACCAACAAGTCAACACGCACTATTTGATTCCAAGTCACTTTAATGCTGGTAGGAGCCACCAGACCCAGCACGAGCTAAAACGCATCTTCTTAAACTTATTCCACCTCAAAACTAAACCAAAATGAAGACTAAAACCTGCCACCCTATTTCCCATTGCCTATCAGCTCCCATCGCTCTCAATCACCACCATCTCTTGCATTAACAAATGAAGTCCATAACTGCAGAGAAACAT